>NC_067121.1:31772336-32075366 GCF_021347895.1 Acanthochromis polyacanthus
ATTTCGTGTTATTTATTATTCTTCATTTAGTGATGCAAGAACTGCTTCCTTTTCTTGGCTGATGATTTTCTTGAGCAAGTAGTCAGTCATTTAGTTTGTAAAATGTCTCAGAGCTCTCATTTTGACAAAATAAAAGCCTAAAACCCAATGACATTTGATTTCCAACAGCCTGAAGAAGTGGAATTCGCTTCCCTTCCCCTCTCAGCGAATGATTTGTGATTAAATTTCAGCACAAATGCAGAATTTATGAGATAAATCTGAGTCAAATGGGCATTTAATGGTGTCAAATATTGCATTACACCTGAACAATGATGGCAAATACGAATCGGCCTTAAGCTAATTTGCTCAACAGGAGAGTTTTAAGCATGAGACGCCTTGAACACAGCCAGTCTGACAATATCAAATGGTTTCCCTACAAAACCAGACTTCCAATTAGCAGAAGGATGCCTTTACATGAGCTAATCGGCCGACTAGACTGCAGAATCATGATGACCCAGCGTAGATCTGTACAAAGGAAATGTGGCACTTTTTTAGTGGAGGAATGTAACATAGCAGCCTCTGACACAGTTTAGCAGGCGTGTGCAGAGAACAGCTTTTCTGCCGACTCATCTGAAGGCCTTTATTTGGCATCAGAGTGTTTTTTTTTTTTTTCACTTTCGCTCATGTAAAATCTGGGTTTTAAAACAGCAGCCCCAATTAGATTTTTTTTAGTTTTCTTTGAAATGCGCTGTCATATGTTGATGTTAGCGTACAAAATGGGTTGTGTTTGAACCACATGGAGTAAAAACGCTCTTAGCTGTCTTCTGTGAAAGTTTATTCCTGCTTAGTTCTGTTATGATTTAAATACGTGAATGTGCAGAAGCCCCCATCGACAAATGTTGTTGCTTGATTTTAAAGTTGAAATGACACCACTTTTACCATTGTTTTCATGTGTAATCACAGTGTCATGTGGAGCTTTTAATGCATGAAACAAAGCAGAACTCATGTCAGAAAAGGTCGGCCGTGCTACTTTTAATTTAGAAAGCTTATATTTAAATCATAGACTATAAGAATTTAATGCTTCTTCAAGATTCACACTGCCCGTGTGCGTTAACACCAAAGTTGTGCCTGAGTATTTCAGCCGAGGTTTTCTTGGAAGTGGCAGGAAATATAAGTAAATGTGGAAATGTGAGCTGGCAGATGGTTTGCCAGAGTTGTGCCCTACCTCGTGTGCTTTGGGGAGGCATATTGTGATCAAAGCTCAGCAGCTAAGCTCTGCCTGGAGATGGATGCGTTTTAAATGCATAGCCACCGGCCACCGACGTGCACACACAAACATGTAGACGCACACACTAAAAGACGCTCACTCCACGAACTCTGCTCTGTTTTATTGGTTTGTGCGTGTCTTATTGTGCATGGAAAATGATGTAATCCCTTGTGACACGGATCACCACAGATAGAGGAGCATGAGTGATGGTGAGAGGAGAAAAATAAGAGGAGAAAGAGAGGAAGGAGTGTAGCGGCGAGCAACAGAGGAGGATGTTGTTGCTGAGCTGAGTGGGAGGTGGGGGCAGGGAGGAAGAGTGCTGCAGTGTCATTGATTTTGGAGCGGTTGTTTCGCTGTGTTATTGTTGTGATGCAGATGAGATAAAGTGGAAATGATAAGACCGACAGCCAATTAGGAATCACCTGGAGTCTCTCCTTCGCAAAGGTCAAAGTTGAGGATCTGGCGAGCGCAATCATTTCATAGTGTTTGCTCTACAGTGTCACCATGAGAGTAGTGGAGAAAGATGCAGGATAAAGAGCCACAGACAGAGCAGCAAATTCACAAAAGTAAACAAGATAAACAACAGGAAAGCTCATTTTCGGGCCAAGGTACAGAACTGAAACCAGTGGCATCCCGTTTGGTTTGAGTGACAACAAGCAGAGCGTCTTTATGGAGGCTTCATGTCACGGCAGAACATCTGCTCGTCCTACCAGACAGGCTGCTGAGAACACCTGGCACACACACAGCTCTCCTGCTCTACTAACAATGCTGTTTGAAGCACATTTTCTGGGTCTAACTGACAATCAATGAGAGGCAAAGCAGGCTACCATTAAAAATAAAAAAAAGTATTGAGCCAAAATAAATGTTTTAAAGGAAAGAAAATAGTTTGTCAAAACAACCAGTTATACAACTTAATAGCATACAGCTGCATGCACACAAAAACCATAATTTGAAGCTTCAAAGGGCACAGAATTCTTCCAATGTATTGCAATTTATACATTTATTGCTTTAATTCACTTCCAACATTAAGGGGAGACTACAGGTGAATAGGGTCCATTTTTTTTATACCATCCACACAACTTCTTCGGCTAATTAACAATAAGACAAGATTTTTTTTTGCACTACAAGTTTTCTGAAATGTTATGTTTAAATATGCAAATAAGGTGTTCAATATTGCAACATGCGCTACTTTACTTTCGTTTCCACAACAGAGGTCTGAGAGTAGGATAAAGCCAGCATCATTTTTAAAAAATATTTTATAGACACATTAGAACAAAACTTTTTAAAGAAGATTTTGGGTATTTCTTTGATTCACTTCAGAAGTCAGAAAATGCTGTCAGCAGCCTGAAAAAAGGTCAATTTCTGCAGTTTTTTAGGAACGGTTCTTGCGTAAAGCAGTTTATGAATGATATATGAACTAACTCCTTTGTAAAAATCTTCAGAATATAGAGGGGCAAAAAATGAAAAATTTAGTGTTTTTGAACGTGTCAGTGCATCTTTTTTTTTTCTCCGAGTAAAAGAAGAAACTCTTTTTGGGGAACTGCTTTTAGAGATAAAGATATGTGTTATAAAGTTTCACCACACATTTATTGGACACTGTTGTTTTTGGGCAAATATCAACATGGAACTTTCCAAGTTGATTATCTACACCAAGGCAATATATATATCTTTATATATATTTTTTACATTACCAGTTAAATGTTAAGATAAGATAAGATAGACTTTATTAATCTCACAAAGGAGAAATTTAACATTACAGGGCTCTTAGAAACAAAAAACAGAGGAGTGCAAAAGTCACGAAATGTTGAAATATCTCATTAAATGTCTGTTAATTTCCATACATGTCTTATAGACGGAGTGTGGTAAAATGTAAAGCTAGATGTGTCAGGAGTGGTGCACTGTCAAAAGCAACAATATTGGTAGTTTAAAAGTGAAGAAAATGTAAAACCTCTTCTTCAAATAAGGCCAGTGTGTGTGATTTTTCCCACCAGGCAGAAATTCCATATCATGTGTTTTGCGCCACGTGACTGGTTAATGAATATTAAATGCAACACCTGTTCTCATTGCATCCTACAAAACTGATGAAGGCTCTCTGATTTGACTCGTGCTGGATTAATAAAGGCTTTTTATGTTTTAAATCAGGGAACCAATACTGACGACTTTCATTAATAAAAAAATGGGAAAGTCATTGTTTGTTTTTTTTTGTATATTATGGGTGTCTTCTTTTTCGTAGTTCTAATCTTTCCCATTTTGTTTCATTTCAATATTGCATTTAATGAATTGTATTTAATTTTTTTCCTTTTTTTGAATTGCACCATCATTGATGCTATGGCAATATTGTTAACTTAATTTTCTCCCAAATAAAGCAGCTTGATTTGTGAACTTTGAATTGTCTGAACATGGAAGACATGAAAGCAAATTTCAAAATTGCATTGAAAGACTGTTTTTTTTTGTTTGTTTGTTTTTTTGATGTTGATTTTAAACTCCTAAACGTTCTCTAAAATTTTATTTTTACTGATAGTGATCTACAAAGTTAAATGCCAAGAACTGTTACTTCTTTGTTTCCACATAGCAGAAATCTCCCTTTTACATGCAGGTACAGTACCGTGGCCTACTTTGAATCTCAACATCACATGTATTATTACAGGGTAGAAATGGGAGCAAAAAAAATGCCCCAGAAAAACTTTCATTAAATTGTCTCATGCAACATGAAGCTGCTGTTGCATTTTAAAGCTGAAACTTGTTTTACATTGGAGTGCATTGGAGAGATTGTCTCGTCCTTGATGCTAATTTGCAAGCGTGTTTTATGCTGGGGGCTTGTAAAAGTGGCTTTGTGGACTCAGAAGCTGTGCTAACTGTTTCAAGTGGCGTTGAAGACTCTTAAATACAGAAAGCACTGCCGGTGTTACACTGTCAAATCCATGTCACATGAATTTTAGAGTTAATGCCAGCGTGGTTGCTTGATTAGTCAACCGAGTACGGCGTGAAATCAGTTTTGTGTTGTGACCTTTTGGTCTTCAGGATTGTAGCCGCTGTAATATTTCTCAGCCCATTAAAGCTCAAGTAAGATTTTTATGAAAACGGCTAATGAATCACTTCACGTGTCTCCCATTACTTTAAATGAGGCCAACTGAAATGCTACATCTCCAGCGTGTAACAAATGTAGCGTGCTTTTAATGGAGCCATCTGAGCTCCACATGCATGAAAAAAACTGTAGTGAAGAGCATCGCTGCTGTGTCACCTTCAGCTTCCACAAAAACACTCACTTGAAAATGCTGTGTATGATGGTGTATGCAGAGTGGTGGATATATTGTCCTCCACTGCGAAATAGAGAAAGATCAGTGGTAGGAGACGGAGCTGCATGTTTTGACAGTGATGTGAGATAGTCGGATTCAAATATTAATTATTTACTCAGATTATTTTCAACTCCAAGTCATTTTCTATGCTTCATAGGAACCATCCAGACATCACACACCCTCCTGATCCTCAGGGCTTCATTCCTTTTGATATAATGTATTTAATTTAAAGCATCGCACGGCTTATACAATGTGCCCACCCCTGTACAGAAGCTGCATTGTGCTACTTTAATGTTGTGCTACTAGCATTCAGCAGCTCTGGTGGTTGCGAGGGAAGCCTTTAGTCACAGTCGGTGTAATCTGTTTCAGTGGTGGGTGGCTACTGGGTTCTTTGATCGGACAGCGGGCATTTGCTGAGCCCACACTTAAGAATATCGGCCCGCACAGAGCCCATCAATAGCCGTCTGCTACTTTGTTCCTCCTGTCTTGACTCCTGTGTGCTGTTTGTGTGCGAGAAGATGAAGAAAAAGTAGCAAAGTTTGAAGCTGTTAATGGGAAGAAGCAAAAGACCTACTCGCAGAAGTGGGCGAACGTGCATGTGAGCGTGCACTTTGTTTGCATGTGGCCGTCACATTCTGTTTAAACAGCAGCTCAGGCTGAAATCTGAATGTGTCTTAATTACGTTTTCTTGTTGCTAGGGGGAGATTTTCTAGAACAAGAAATTTGACCTCGGGCAGTATTACAGTTATGTTAATTTTTGCCTGCAGTGGGAAATGTAAAATCTGCTCTCGGTGTCGTGTCACAGCGATTTGAATGCCTTAGTCTTCAGGCCAGTGAGGGGCTCTCTCTGAAAATTTGGTCTGCAGCTGGTATTGTACTCCTTGCTATTGGAATCAAGTCTTTGCAAGGAGAAAAGGGAAGAAAGGACTGAAGGAGGAAAAAAAGGAGTGCTATGTGGCTCTTTCACTGTGCGGGGTAAAAGGCTAATCTTCCAATTCCCATTGCAGCCCCTCAGTTAGTAGACAGACGCTGTAATCCAGGGTGGCACACATTTCCATATACAGGAGTGACTGCACTGTAGGCTCTCCTAATGCATTTGGCTGCCATGATTGAGAGTGGCAAGGCACTTTTTAACATTTATCCTTAAATCCAAACCTATTGTACACTCAGGATGCGTAATAGTAAACTACTTGGAAGTAATGAGAGCAGACATATGCCTTTCTGAAGGCTTTTAAAGCTTAGAAACAGGAATGTAATGACATACATTGGACACAAGCACTTTGATGCATTAATTTATAAAGAGAGTCTTTTCAGAGACTCAGACGGCCATAACAAACAGCTTTTGACCCCATTTACATTGATGTCTTGTATGTAAAATCCAGACAATGAGATTTCTTTTAGCCTTACTTTTACTGTATGGAGCCTGCCTGACCACAGGTCCACTCAGTCCAACAGATCGTGGAAACGGACACACACAAAGCGGAATGAACAAATACGAGTGCAGAGTCACAACAGATAAAGTAAAGTACTCGAGCTGACTCCAACCAGTTGTAGTCATTCAGTGTATTTTATATTGTAGATGAGTGGTTGTGACTGGATTATTTATTGGTTTTCTTTCCCCTTTGTGGTTGTAAATGAAAGTGAGGGTAGGGTGGGAGGGTGCTTTATGGCTTTTTGTTATTTTTTTCTTCAGTTTTTAAGGAATGTTTTTATCATGTCTTGTTTTTGCACAGCCTCGTGAAATAGCCGCTTTGCATTGGCCTGCCCATTAGTATGACACATAAATGTGACACGTGACAACAGCAATCCTTCAGCCTTGAGGTGTGACCAGCATGCTGGAGATATTGGTGGTCTTATGACATTTTCCAGTTCTGAGACCTTTAAAGCAGAAACGGCCTTGGCATGAGATCTGACTACTTAACAGCTTAAGGACTAAAAGCACCAGCAAAAGCATACATTAGCAGTTCATTAACATAAAGAGCTAAGCCAGCTAGCTAACCATTATCTCAAAAAGAACACAAACACATTTGACTTGCATTAACAGACTGCTGGTGAGGCTAGTTTTGCTCGGATCATTCTATCATTGCACTAATGAGGGATTTGATTTACCCTGTACTTTACAGCCCCTGTCTGGCCTTTCATTAAACCCTGAAAACCTGAATTGACATATTTTTTTAATTTTTTTTCGTGAAAACAATCCTTTCTCTTTTAAAGTGGCATGGATGTAACCCTATAAGTTGGCTTCCCTTAGAATGTGCAGACCTTTGAAGTCCTTGCCTCTCTCTCCATTCTCTCCTCCACCAATCACTGAAGCACAAACATACCAGATCACCCACAACTTTGCTCAAACACTGAAAAACTTCTCTACTCTCTTTATCTAATAGCAGGTTGTAACATTGTAATAATTCAGCCACATATGTTGGAACTGGAAACCATTTCTGAAGAACAATATTGATACAGAAGTTCCCGCCCTGCAAGTTGACAGGATTGGTTCTTTCAATTTGTTGCACACGAAACCCCGGAAGTTCTTTGAGACCGTCATCGTTACACTATAGTTTCATTGTGGTGGTGCTTTGTCTGACTGTTGATTTCACTTATGTGTCCTCTAGCATATAAAAACACCAAATGGACATGTTATTAAGGTAAAAAAAACAAACCCTGATGTTCACCGGAGGGGGTCTTTAACGGCACATTACACCTTCTGTATGACGACGTTGAAATAACTGGAGCTGCTCTTATCACAGCGGGGTTTCTGTTAGTAGCTATTTCCACAGTTCACTGACTGACCTAGTTATACCTGGAAAATTACATATGAATGGTGGAGAGTCGGAAGGATTTCGCACCTTCTCAATGTCTGGCTAGAAGTGTCTCATTCTCGCCATGGTAGGGGTCTGTCTATAGGGATGGCACTGCTGTCAGGTCCATCTTCTGGTTGGATGCATCGCCATAAACGTCCATGCTCCAGAAGGACGAATCCTAATGACTTTTTTTCTTGCACCAACAAAAGCTTGACATTTGATATTGTTTTACTGGAATCTTTCGACAACTCATGGATGAATTGCCAAGAAATGTACTAATTATCAATGTTAGTATTGTCACTGTGAGCGAGTTATCATGCTGATCTTAGTATTTGATTTAATGTACCAGTGTGCCTAATTACAGCCTCACAGAGCTGGTTATAAAGTGCTCCAATCCCAGACTCTCTTTCAGAATGATCGACCCACCAGCTTGTACATTGTGGCGGACTTTATGGATCGTGTCAGTCAGGTTTTAACGGTGAGTGATGGCGCTTGGACCGGCAGTTATAATTACTTTTGACAGATGGGTAATGATTATTAAGAGCAGTGTCTCCCGTGTTTCAGCTGCATTGAAACTGAGACGAGATTGTTCAAGTAAAGGGGGGGAATCGCTTTGGGATTCTGTTCATTAATTCACATTTATGCCTTTGCTCCTTCATTTCTTATTTCTCACGTCACTTTAAAAGAGCGTTAAAATTGTTTTAAGGCTGGATAGCGGTGAAATGTAGAGAAAAATGTGTGTTCACCTGCTAAAATGCTGTAAACTCACAGTACTAATATTCTCTCCCGAGGTCTCCTGTGTACTTCTGGAAGGTTCTCTTCATTTGTAAGCTAACCTTGTTGTCCAGGCTTCGATTTAAGATTTACTTTTCAACCTCACAACCGAGCGTTTGTGATTTTTAAAGATGCTGACTTCCAAGATTGGAGATTTGGGCTCGACTTTGGCGGAAATTGAAACGCTATCCTTTTCTTCTCAGAGATACCTTTGAATATCTTTCATGTGAACCCCCTGCTGTGCCATTAGTAGCTGACAGCGAAAGAGTTTTTGCTGTACACCTGCAAGGTTAAGGTGTTGCGAGTGTGAAGCAAAGCATCGCCGAGGAAGATTTTGTGTGCGCAGCTGAGCTTTTCCGAATCGGTAAAGGTTAAAAACAGAAAATCTGATCAATGCAATCTGCTAGGAAAAGGTCTGGAGAGACTGCTGTGATTGTGGTGAGAAATATCAGACCTCATGACTCAATAACACGGCAAACAGAGCCAGAGGTTGCAACCTCTTCAAAATATTACGAGGATCTTGGTTCGAACTCCGGAGTGCAGACTGTGTCGTTTCAGGCGATGAGGAAGGAGCATCTGGCTGCTGTGTTGATTTGGAGTCATTTCCAACGAAGCGTGCAGGAGAGGCTCTGGAGGGAAGAGCAATGGTGAAGGTGTCAGCTGTTTGGATGAGGGACCCGTCCTCAAAGAGTGCATCTCCGTGTTTTCTCGACCACAGAGGCCTTATTACCAAAAACACTGGGGCAGGTGACAGACTGCACCAGCTTGTCTGTGATCATTTGGAAGCTGTCCAACTCTAGATGTGTGCTTCATTATATTTCTTTGACAATTTATCATGATCTGTGAAGTTTGCTTTCATAAGGCCTTTAATTCGTCTTGCAAAGATCAGTGATTTTGTGTGGGAACTGTCAGAGAATCGGCTCTTTATCAAAATTAAGCCTTCTACCTTTTATCTCACCACAAGAGCCCCATCTGTCTGCCTTATAGGATTATGTTTATTTAGAAGTTTTCTGCTTTTCTGCTCTTTTTCTGATAAAAGTAGGATTTGGGGGTTTCATTCAGTAACTCCAGCTGTGCAGAAGTGTATATGAACTGACCCTTGCCATGGATTTAGAAGCAGCAGGAGGGGCTAGTTCCTGTAAACACCTGCTGTTTAAACCTTGAACGCTTCCGCCGCTGTCTGCCGTAATTAGATTTTTTTGCCAGATAGTTTTATTTGACTCCAAGCACAGGTGTCTCAATGGAATGCACATTAATTGTGTGGGTCATTGTCATAGCTTTCTTGCAGGAAAATACAGTAATGCTGTGCTAGTTCAGGCAGGACATACAAGTCTCAGGAAAATCACGTTCCACACATGGAATAATGCAGTTTGTCTGAGCTTTACCCTGCAGTTCCTACCTGATGCTCTGCTGCAGACTGTTGCTTTTCATTCCCTCCATCACATCCTGTGTGGTGTCTGCCGGCGTTTCTCCTGCAGCGATGTCTTCTATGTTTCACTGCTGTGGCTGCTGGGCTCTGCTCTGACACTCCTGGGGTTTGATTGTGCTCCCCGCTGAATCATTAGCTGGCTTCTGGAATTCCTGCAGAGAATGTCCCAGAGAGCAGAGCCTGCACCGCCGTGGAGCTGGCAGAACCGTTTGTACAACAATTGTTTTAACTCCATAATTAGATGCAAAATTCCTGGCTGAATCTAGGTTAAGCTTTCCAGTAGAAGTGGTAGTTGCACAGCACTGGGTGACATTACAGCTGGGTTGCATCACTGCCGCCGCTGCTTTAGAAACACTAAATGTGAGCTGAAGAGGAGGTACAGTACATTCTGAAAAGGACTGTGTGTTGTCTGAAAATCCTGCTGTTGTCTGTCTTCACCTCCTTTATGTTCAGGTCTTGTATAGTCATAAGTTTTGTGTAAGTGGGTTATATTGGTTGCATGTTTACAAGCATGCTCTTTGTCGATGACCCTGATGTCGCTCACTGTTACGAATATCTTTCTACACACTGGCAGTTCAGGTTAACAAAAATATCAAAGTTAAATCAGTTTAGTGCGAATCACATGGA
The DNA here is from genome assembly GCF_021347895.1 of Acanthochromis polyacanthus. NCBI lineage: Eukaryota > Metazoa > Chordata > Actinopteri > Pomacentridae > Acanthochromis > Acanthochromis polyacanthus. Next base: position 31,782,507 of record NC_067121.1, read on the forward strand.
ATTTCTCTGTGCTAGCTTTATGATTGGAGTCGGTGATTCTATCCAGTGCACTTTTTGTTATATTTAGTGTTCATACACTGAAAATACAGTACTTTCTCATAATTAAAATAATCTTTCTTGCTTAGCCTTACATTTCTAGCTTTACCTTTTTCTTTTTTGACTTTTTATTGTTTTAAAGAAGTCTATTTACATGTGTAAAGCAAATTAAACTTCATATATTAATTTCCTTTCTTAATAAATCAGAATTATTGTCATTTACAGTTACAGGTTTTTAATGTTTTGCATTTGACATGCAAATTACCACCTGTACAATATGGTGGATATGTTGTACTTTTTACTCCACTACTTGTGTCTGGCAGCTTTAGTTACCAGCTGCTCTTGGGATTACAGTTTTTCATACCCTTCCTGTCCTGTGAATATCACACATTTCCAAATTGGGTCATTTTCAGTGTTTGTGGTAAACTGGATTAGATTTTCCCATTTGGACATATAGGGAAGTTCACCTACTTCTTAGGCTACATAAAATGGAAATTGTCTCAAAGCTGAAAATGAGATTTTTTTTCTGAGCTCATAAAAAGTTGACTTTGTGTGGTTTTCCAGAGGTCAGCAGCACTATAAACATGTAAGATGTGATGCATTTCTGGAGATCAAATTACCAACAGTGTATAGAATAGTTAAAGTTAGCTCAGCCTTAAACAACCAGAGTAGTTAAATGCATCATGCACATTATTGCAACAGTAATGTTTATCCATAAATAATGGCAAGACATTGACAAAGAATATTTTAAAGCACAGTGAGTAATAAAGTCAGTTGTACTTATATACTTAAGTGCTTTTATTGTAGTATAGGACTTGAATACACCTTCCACTACTGACCGTTATCACTATATGTATTCCGTGCTGTGCCTGCACCATGTTTTCAGTAGAATTCCCTGTGTGCAGAAGCTTGATGGCACATTCAAAACCTGCGATCTGGAAATGATGGTATGGAAAAATCTGCTCCGACTGTAATGAAATTTTCCCAGCCGTTCATCTCCCCTCTTCACTCTTGACCAAACTTAATTTAAAGAGCGTTCGGCATGCCCGACCCCACATTACGCTGAGCCCTCTGTAGATTTGGCCTTCACTGTAGTTTGTGTAACCGTACACCGTGCTGCTGTGAAGTTGCCATGTTATAGGCTAAAAATGTTGACATATGGCTTTAGATAAACCATATTTTGCTGCTCTAAATCAGGAAACGCAGGAAGAAGTGAGCGGAGCAGAAGGTCAGCCACATGGAGAAGGAATCATGTGGAGAGAAACGAAGGCCGTGTGTGTATATAAAGCTGTGTGGTAAAGCTGATATTGAGAACAGTGGCAAGCTTTTCGCATATATACGTGTGTGATATGTCAGCAGCTTTTGATTTCAATGCTCTGCAGGAGGTTGTACTGTATTCTGAACATGAGTATCTCTGTGCTTGCCCTCATGCATGGTCCATATGAACCTGCAGAGCAACAAGAAGTCAACTGACATTTGCATAAAAATAGCTTGAACACGATAAATCAAGGTTTGTCCTGGATGTGTTGCTCTCGAACAGATGCTGGTACACTACCACCTGCAACTCCTTCTCTCTGATACTGCTCTGTCATACTTCAAGGCAAATCTATTGGGGTTTAGCTGAGCTGAACTTAAATGTTTTCAGTATAAATCACTTGCGGGCTTCCTTAAAGGAAACGAGGAGCTTTGTAAGCCGATGCTGTCTGGCCTCTTGCTTGGTCAGGAGGCGTTTGTGCCAATGTGACCTGACAGGGAACGAAAAAAATATGTCTTGTAAGAGGCTCGGGGCTATAATTAGCGCAGTATGTGTCTTTGACGAGTACACAAGGTCAGTGGAAATGCTGGGCGGTGAACAGCAGCCGGTAGCCTCCCCTCCTGCATGTCTTGTGATGCAGGTCTGATCAGGGGCTTTATGAGTATCAGAAATTACAGTGGTAATGGTAGTCTTTATCCTGATTGTTTCTCGCAATCAGAAAGGCTTTTTTTTTTCAATTTTGTTTTTACAAAGCATTTTCACCTGCTATCGCAATTGTCAAAGATGATTTCAGTGTTGCTGGTAAATTCTGACGTCGCTTTTCAGTTCATTTTCAGAATATGTTCTTTAATGAAAATGCTTTGCTGTAATTGTCAGTGCTACTAAGCCAACAATTGGAACAAGCTGTTGCCTAGTAACAGCCAGAGAAGCCCTTATGTGTCTGTATGTATATCTTCTTGTAATTTGTTCAAGGTCTCTTCTGTCAATTAAATCCTGAACTGTTCGCTTCTTTAGATTATCATACACCTCCGTGGTTCATTTTCTCCTGCTTTCCATTTCTTCGCACGTATAAAGAAAACCCATCAGATTTGTAGCTGCTGTTTTAACAGTTTATGTGGGAAAAAGGTGTATCAGATTATATATTAAAAAATAAAGCAAATCTTTCAGCCAATCAAACCCTGTGAAAGTAATTTTTATATTTACTCTGATCTGCGACACCATTAAAATCAAGATTGATTGTCTTGTTATAACAACACCTGTTAAGGGGTGTGATATATTAGGCTGCAAGTGAACAGTGAGTTTTGGAAGCAGGAAAATAGTTAAGGATGAGGAGCGGCGCCACTTTGAAAAGCAAGAAAATTGTGACAGCTGATTGTCTGAGGCAGTGTGTTTCCGAAGTAGCAGGATTTGTTGGGTGCTGGGTCGGGGTGCCCTTGTTGTTGGGTTACTTTGACACGTTCCACCTACCTGAACATTGTGAAGACAAGATCAACTTTATTAATCTCAGAAGAACCATTTACACCAGTCGCTAGAACAGGGCTCTCTTTCTGCAAGGTAATACTCCCTTCAACATCCCAAAAACATATTTAGAGCTTGATTGAGGAACACGACGAAGAGTTCATTGTGTTGGCTTTGGTCTCCAAAGTCCCCAGATCTAAGTTTGCAGTCCACACGTGCACCTCAGGGGAGGGTAAGCAATCCAATTTCAGAACTTTAACATTTCATTTGCTCCATTTGCAGAATAGGGCACAATATACAGCACAGAGAGATTTAATCTGTAGGTCCCACCGCTCTGTGGCTCTGTGTGTCTAGATCAATACTCTATCAGCAGCAGTTGAGTTAGAGCTCAGTCCAGTGGGGTTTTCTGCCTTCCTGTTGGTTCCAGTTTGTCACTGCTAACACCACAGGGCTGACTGACAGCAGACGATGCATACAGCGACTTACTCTGGTGATAGATAAGGACAGATAGAGGAATCAGCAGGAGAAATCATTTACTGCTCCCAGGGCTCTTTTTAATTCAACTGCACTGAGTTTTCTCTGCATGAAGATATACAATGTCATGGTTATATTAAATACCTTAATTAAAAGTAAAAAGTTTCTGCATGTGCATCTTCCTCTCTGGGGGAAGCCTCGACACTTTAAATTAGCCTAATCAAATTCTATAATCACTTTCAAAAAGAATTTAAAAACAGCATTGTTGATGTCACGCTGTATTTTGTATGCTGACATGATATCCCATTAATTTAGAAAAGGTTTAGTCATTTGCATGCTGGTTTAAGCCAACAGGATACATAATGTTTCCTGCTTCAACAACACTCCCCTACTTCACTCTGAGCTAATGAGGCCATTTGTCTTCTGATACTCAGGAGAATGTGCTTATCACTGCATTACCTATTAAGCAACTCGTGGCCTCCAAATTGAAAGAGCTGTCATTAATATCCTTCACGGTTTAAAAAAAAAACTTCTTCAAGGGGCTGGCACTGATGCGGTGTTTTTATGTGTGTGAATGTCAGCTGACCGGAGGCTGTGAGCGGCTCAGCTCTTCAGCATCACTGAATGATTGAGTGAGCTCAGTGCTTGACAGGGTGCATTCATGTGTTCATCCAGTAACCCCACACTTGCATAGAGACGCATTCACACAAAGCTTGCTTTTTGAAGCTTCAGAACTGATATTTTGCACCAATGTGTAAAACATTTTGAGTATTTGTGTTGACACTGCAAATGGTCTATATTCCTCCTTATGCCTCATTATGAAAAACAGCTCATCTGCTCTTATTAGAGGACATAAATGCCAGCGTCAAAATATTTTATGTTAACATTGATACGGTTGTCGACTTTTATTGTGTTAAATCTTTTATCCAGCTTCATCATCATTAGAAAATATTCATTCATTTTCTGAATTTTAGCCCTTTAAATGCCACTTTGCTACATAATGCCTCCACATTGTAAATTATTTAAAAAGTTGCCTAAAAATGTGACTTCTTGGTTGATTAATTACTTCAATTACATCTTATGAATTATGTACAACTAGATGAGTTTAAACTTAAGAACCAGATTTAGTCACCTTTTAATATATTTAATTGAATAAAATGTTTAATCACATGTAAGTAGTTAGACACAGAATTCATTTCCTTTAATATTCTTGCAATTTAAATAGCGTGTCTTCTGTTAACTTAGTGAATTTGCAGCAAGAGTCATTTTGAAGCACAGCATGTACGAAACTGCACCAAATGACAGTGAAAGAAACAATAGATCTTCACGACTAGGGACTGAATTCAACACCAGCCTTTGCCAGTTTCATCATTCTGTCCATTATTATGACAAGAAACAACCATGTCTTGTTTTTAAATGTCATCACGTCTGGTCTTTTCAAAAAAGAGGAAGTCTTTAGGGAGTTTTAACTCAAACTGCTCAACCTGGGAAGTCTAATAATAGACAAGTTTTTATTTTCTCATTACCTTCATTTAATGAGTTGAGTGAACTCTCAGCTCTTTATGCATTTAGCTCATTATTTCAAGTAGGGATTCTAATGATTTGTCAATAATTGATCAACTGATGTGAAACATTTAACAGAATAAAAATGTATTAAGCAATAAGGCAGGTGATGAAGGAGCTGCATGTCAGAGAAGGTATTGTGTGCTAGCTGTAGTGCCTTGTTGCACCACCAGGTGGAGATACTGTTAAGAGATGGAGGACTTGAATTTTTTTGCGCTCTGTTTACTACTGCAGTGCTTTAAGAAAGCAGTTGTTCACACTACAGATATTCTGTGTTGGCAAGCAGAGAGCATTGTAGGAGTTTACTAGCAAGGGGCCACCATGACAGACTTCTGTGGTGGTTAATCGTTTCCGGCAAAAGCTCACAAACTCTATTTGTAGCTTTGTTTTATTTATATTTTTTTAGCTGGGTGACCAAGGACACAAAATCACTGTTATGGGAAATGCCATTATCTGCTGATAAATAATAGCTCTATAAACATATAGAACTGTGTCCACTGTACTGCATTTGCTCTAACAGTTAATTGATTATTGATCTGTAATTCTGCCTACAATCGGTTGCATCACTTCTTTCAAGTCAGAGTGACTAACGTTATACAGATTCATGTCTGTGTTGGAAAGTCATCCTAAAATAAAAATAGGACATTTTTAGTGGCATTAAACACAAATGAACCTGAGATGTATTTATATTCAGTAAATTATAAAAGATGAATTGAGTTGTCTACATTTCTGTATGATGTTTTAATTAAAAGAATAACCACAGAAAAAGTTTTCTTATAATTGTCTGTCTTGGATGTGTCAGTGATGAGCGACAGCATTGATTTTGATGCATGTTCGATTTTCTTTAGAGTACCAAATTGTCCCCAGTGAGGATTATCAGTTTAGAATATGAGGTACTGAAAATCAACTAAACCAATATTTACAGAAAACTAAATATTTTTAGTCTTTCAAGCAGCTGTGTGATGCTATACTGAGGCACAGTGGTGCTTTTGGCTGAATACTGATGTTAAAATGACAACGCAAACGCGCCGATGTTTAGCCGGTATAATGTTCACCGTCTCAGTTTGGCTTTAAGGCTTGCTAACATTTGCCTCAGCTGCACTTTGTGTTTAGTACAAAGTGCACTGGGGCTGGTGGGAATGCTGTTAGTTTTGCAGGTAAGAGCTGTGAAGTGAGAATAGGTTTTTTTGGGCTCCTCTGGTTTCTGAGATCATTTCATGTCGGGGGAAAAAACAGTTCCAGTACAAAGTTGTGGACCGACTGGCAGATCAACCATGTCATTGCTATCTCTTGGGCCACGCTGCTATCTTGACTAAAAATGTTTAAAGCTGGTTAGACGCTCCTCAAGGCAGGATACGGCAGATTTCACTGCAATTTTTACACTTTCTTGCTGCTCAGGAAAATCATTTATCAGTCACATCAGCCATAACCAGCTTCCCTGTATCTGATTTTCATATAAACCAAACGCAAACAGCAAACCCAGACTTCATGTATGTGTGCCGAGCACATCCAGATGAATGGTGCTTAAGAAAGATGAAAAGGAGTAGAAGCGGGGAGATGTTGACAACATAGACCCCAGAGGAGAAGGCTCCAGGTGGGGTTGTTGGAGCATAGAGCTCCTTCCAACTGTACCTCCTCACGGAGCCACAACCTGGCTGGATGATCTCCCCTCTGCAGACGCTCATTCTGTCTGTGTCACTTCCCATTTGTAATGCTTACGATAGGTGACTAACACAACGCAGAATTGCTATTGTATTTGATTTTTTTCTGTCTCTCTGTAAAAGTCTGTTGTTGAGCAGTCCGGGCACAGTGTGTATAACCGTGTGTGTAGATGGTACACTGTAAAAAATTAACATTTATTTTTAGTGTTTTTTCACAGATTTTCGCTGTCACGTTGAATTGCAGTTAGTAACCAGTAAAATCACAGAAAAAAAACCCTATCAATTTACATCCATCCATCCATTCTCTATACACCGCTTTATCCTCACTAGGGTCGTGGGGGGTGCTGGAGCCTATCCCATCTGACTTGGGCGAATGCAGGGGACACCCTGGACAGGTCACCAGTCTGTCGCAGGGCTACATCAATTTACATGTTGACTGTAAAAAATCAGCCCAAAATTGTAAACGGCAAAAATCAATATTTTTCTGATAATTTGTTAATTTACAGTATGTCACTGTAAAATCACTCTTTCTACTCTAAGTCAGCAAAAAGGAAAAGATATTTTCTGTTAGTTGACAGAATATGAATATTAAGGATTAAAAAATGGTAAATCCTTTTTATTTTCCTGATTTTGTTTTGTTAAATTACATCTAGAAAAACACTTAAAATATTCATTCACATGTTGACTGTTAAACAAAAACGTCAATAATGTCTACATTAATAATCTATTAAAAAGTATAACTTTACCTGTAAAAAACACAAGTGGATAACTGTCCACATTAAAAAAATCCATATTTTTATGAATGGTAATGTGTTCTTTTGCAACATTTGACTGTAATATTAGATGCTCTACTATATTCAAAAAAGCAAAAAATATAATTCTATTGCTGTATGTATATTTATGGCTGTAAATTGAAAAATCATTTTTAACTTATTTTTTACAGATTTTCTCTGTGACATATTTAAACCACAGAAAAAATATTTTAGATAGATACTAATCCTGAGGGAAATTCAAGTTTGTTTAAAACAAACCAAAATTGTACACAATGTTGATATCAAATATCTGCATTTTTTAAATAGAGGAATTTGTGTGTGAAGATAAAAGTACAATTTTACGGTCTTTAAATCCACTGAAAATATAAATGTTATACATATTTGCAATTATTATTTTCTTAAATTTATGTAACATTACATTGTTCCACAATTTTTTTTAATGTATTTTCTGTGGTGCTTGCTCCCAGATTTGCGCTGTTTTTTTTAAGTGATTTTTTTCTTACAGTGCACGTCTCAGTGATTTACACTCAGTAAGTGCTCCCTGAGCTACCTACTGTACAGTAATATTGCCGTTTTTTATTCAGTATCACGCTTTCCATTAAGATTCCATAAAGCATTATTACTGTGGATGTCACTCCTCATCTTTCTTGGTATTACTCACGTCTGTTAATTCCTGCCTTTCCGTCTATCGGCACGCCTTCTTCTGATTCTCTTCTCTCTTTCCCCTTCAGCCCACCCTCACGCTCACCCCACCACCCCCGCGCCCATGAGCCTAACATTTTAAAACGTCTCCTAATTAAAACAGAAAGTCGTTCCAAGCAGATGGCATGAGCTGGCCTGGGTAATTATTGCCAAGTGAACCATGGCCCCTGTAGACCTTGACTGAAATGAGTAGCGAGCTCGGCCGGATCGGCTGAGAACTGAAGCTCCGTTTCTCAGAGAGAAAACTGCACGACGTGGGCACGTTTGACCTGCAGGGGCCGAGCACCGGATCAGCATGAGATTTTCAAAGACTTTGTCATGCGATCAAATAAAGTCTTAAGCACAGTCTTAACCGGCGTACTGCAACGCCTTCGGTTTCTCAGTTCTGCCCTCATCTCGCTTTTTGTTCACCTCATGGGAGTCGGATTAATTAACACATTATTAATACCCGAGCATGGATTTGGATGTGTATGAGTGAAAGGTTTGTTTGGGAAGTTAAAATGTTCTTCTCGGTCCTGAATATGAATTTTAATGTGCTGTACCTTCTTCAAGGATTTGGAGGGAAGATCTTATGAATCTAATTATTCTGTTGCAGGAGGTGTGATGCCTTTAAAGCTCGTATTACGCCTCTGGGTCTCTCTATGTGCTGCTCTCGCTGTCTTATGCTGCCAAAATATGGAAGTGATATGCATGTGTGTTGCAGGAAGCACAGAGTTCGCATTTTTTTTAAACGAAGTGAACACACAATAATGAGTTTATGCACTTGAGGGAGGTGCTGGTTAAAAGGATGTCACAATCCCCATTTGCCACGTAATCATCTGCCTTCACCTTTAACAAAAGCCCACATTCCTGCTCTCTAATGAGGACACAAGTGGCTGTTAAGCTCCACTCCGGTAAACCCATACGCTTGATTGAAGAAAAATAACCATCAAGCGTGTTTGTTATTATTTTTTTGAGGTGGTAAAGCTAAACGGAGGCCAGGGGCTTAGACAAATAGAGCAAAAAAAGAGAGAGCGACCTACGATTGCGAAACAAAGGGAGGAGAAGGGGAGTCGTGGTGAACAGGGACTGTTTGTCTCAGCAGTGTAATGAGGTCACTTCATAACGTCTTGCAGGAAACGAGAGAAAGAATGTTAATTTACAATATTTTTCGAAGCAAAACAAAGGTTGGCAATGAACACAATTGCAGCTGCTGTGTGCTTTCTGTATGAATGACCTCATTACACACTTTATAATTTCTTTGGATAATGAAAGCAAGCCAAGATGAACCGTTATTGGTTTGACATTGGGACTGATATTCGAGAACGAATGCAGTTAAATACGATTTAGAATGAGAGGGTAGGAGGCACTGGTTGATGTTTCATGGAAAGACCCACCATGTTATACATCTCACCTTATAAATAATCCATAATTAATAACCATTTATCAGTCGCTTCTCTCTGTACTTGTACTCTGGCTGTATCACACATGAATTTAGTCATAAATAATAAATGCATCAACAGAAGTTTCTGGAAAACGTCCATATTGGCGACAAGATTTGGCCGAAGCGAACACTCTAATATTTGCAAGCTTCTGCTGCAAGCAGCCCAGTGGTGCTGGCAGAAATCCACATCTCAAATCAATCAAGAGCACACCCATTTGCCTTTGTTTATTTCAAGCAGTGGTAACTCTTCAACACAAAAGCAAGTGTGCATTTCAGTGCCAACACAAAGGAATGCCATCTGTCACAAGAAGGAGTCTCCAATGGGAGTTTTGAACCGTTAGTACCCACCATCATGCTGACCAGTTAGTAAGAAATTACAGACATATGTTCAGGAGAAAAGTTCAGTCTTAACTCTACATTGTAACTAGTTTATACTTATGGTGATAGTAGCAGTGTTTTTGTTTTTGGTTAAAGAGCAGCTGAGGCCTGTTTCATAAAGCAGGTTTAACAAACTCTGAATTTAAACCAGAGTTGAGTTAACCCTGATAAAGCATGTGCACAAGGGGATAAAAAACCTGCATCACTGCAACACTGATTATGTGATTCACCAGGGGAACAGGAGAAACAAGGGCTCGAGGCATCAGATTTTGTCCCAGTGGAGTTAAAAATAGTCATGAATGCGTATGTAAAATATCAGTCCATATCCTGCTTTATACAGACGGCATAACAGGATCAGCAGCGGAAGAATGTGAACGCTCTAGAAAAATAGCTAATTAAGTCATTGCATGAGTATTTGTTTAAAAAATATAAAAGATTTACCTCCCTTGTCATATTTGGAAAAATTTGCAAGTCATGCTAGGCCACTTGGCTTCCACGTGTCTGATGATGTGCATCTAATATCCAGTAATTAGCTGCAGTAGCTGAAATGTGAAGCATCTTTCATTTGGAAGGCAAAGGCTACTATTTACCTGCATGTTAATGGTGTGGAAATAAAACAGATAATCTCCCTCATTTCCTGAAGGAGCTGTGATTGGAACACAAGTGCCATCAATGCAGCCGGTCACACCTGGGAACCTGATAATATATCTCATTACCTCATTAGTGCTTCCAGTCTCAATGCTTCAGAATTGATCAATTAATTATATGTTCGACATGCAATTAAGTGAAGTTCTTCTGTGATGAGTCTAGGAGGTCTTTGACTTTGGAGTAAATGTTTCATTCGTAATATTTCTGACAACACAGCAGATGATTGGCTTATAAATATGTTCAGCGTCTCCAGTATTGTATAGAAAAGTCTTTTCAGTGAAAAAGTGAAGTTTAGCACCAAGAAGTTGTCGTGAGGTGAGAGAACGTCCACAATATGATGCGCTGAGAATATTGTTCAGATAAATGATCGACTGTGCAAGAAAACAATCATGCTCAAACAGAAAAACACCAGAGAATTACATAGCATCCAAGTAGTGTCTGATAACTCCCTGTTGATGGAGGACGTCTGACATTTCCTCCAGTCTGCAGGAGGGGAAACTCGGCCTCAGTTGGAGAAAACCTGTCGGCACGCTACGATTTCTTCAGCTTTGCGTCAACTTATTGTGAGCTTTTATTAAAAATCCTTCTCAAACAGAGTCCTGATTTCATTTTGTCCTTTTGTTGAAATCATCCTCACATCTGTAGGAGTGAAATTCGGACATCAGGAAGAACTCTTTTCGCCAAATGAAGACGTCCCTGATCTTTAATGCCTTTAAAAACGAGGCCAAGAAAAGAAGTTGTACAAGCACAGCGAAGAAAAACTCTTGAAAAATCACTGATGCTGTCTCCCCTTACAGCCCCACAGCTAAGATTAAGCTCCCTGCACATCTCTAAACGCTATATCTAATTTGAAGCATCAGAGCCAAGATGGGGGCCAGCTTAGGAACAGTTGTGGCTGTATAACAACACCAGAGAGCTCGGCTGAGGGCTTTAAGCCGGTGATTTATTCGACTGTACAGCAGGTCCTGCCGGAGTAACGGGCTGAGGAAATTGAATGGCTCCGAGTTCTGCTGGTGTCTGGTTCTCGGAGCTGCCTGGCTGCTACAGGTGGATTCTTTTTTAGTGTGTATGTCTGGCTTTAAGCGCAGAAGAATGTTGAGATTTTTTGGGAAAGGCAGCTGCGATGAGCTCTGGGCTGTTGGTGAAAGTTTTCTTCTAATTGCTCGAGCAGGCATTTTTTTTCTTGACATGTTTTTGACTTTCCAATTCTCAGCACGCTTGACATGTTTATCAGCCCGTGGCCTCGCAGGCTTGTAACTTTCTGCAGTAAACACGTTTGGGAGGTAAAAGGTTTAACCTCGCTGAGCTCGCGGTGTTCTGCAATCAGCACCCATTTCACCGCTCTGTGATGGAAAACCTGAAGCAGAGATTAGACAGGTTTTTTTGTTTTTTTTTGGAGATCAGCAGATGTAAGAAGAGGGAGGCAGATTGGGGGAGAAAGGGGGAGGACAGCACAATGAATTAGAGTCAAGAAAGTAGAGAACGTGGGATAATTAGTGAAGGGTATCATGAAAGAGAGTGAGCACTTGAGAAGGCTGCAGAGGAATAAACGGAGAACTGATCTCTGATGATTGCAGGGATTCAGATAGTGTGGGCAGTTTATGACGGAGATGAATCTCTCATGCAGAATGACCGGTTTTTAACTTCCTGTCTTCACTCTGTTCCTCTCTGTCTGTGCTTCTCTCTCTGAGCAGCCAGGAAAACATGCGCTCCTGCAGAGTTTGCCTGTTTAAATGGACAGTGTGTCCCGGGACGCTGGCGATGCGACGGAGAACCAGAGTGTCCGGACGGCTCTGACGAAGCAGAGGAGACCTGCAGTAAGTGGAACTACTGAAAGAGACACTTTATGTCAGATTGAGCCTTATTTTTATAGTGGCAGCCATTGTTACTTGCTACTTGCATTATTACCCCAAAGTAATCTACACGATAATTGTGGGACTGTCACGGTAGGGAACATTTTGCATCCAGAGGTATTTGCGAAGGGCAGTGACTGATTGGACCAGAAAGGCTGCATAGGGCAGTGCTGCACGTGTTTTGCATGTCATCCCATATGCAGCAGAACTGTGTTTTGTTTTGTTTTTTGTTGTTTTTACTTTGTCTATAAAACTGAACAACGTATTGACTTACTGAGACATTTTCATGTCCTAAGGTTAATTTTTCCTTATCCCTTACCAGCATTTCCAGTTCTGAGTAACTTTACAGACAAATGTTGTCTGCACAGTCTTAAAGGAAAATGAACTTGACAGCTGTTAAGTCACATTTACAACACAGCTACCATGCATGGAGTATTGAAGTACAGCTTTCTTCTTCTTATCTTTGAAAACAAAGGCTGTATACATCTTGAAGTCAAACTGATCAGCCAAAGATTCCCTTTTCTTCCGAAGTTGAGCACGAAGTTGCTTTCTTGTTTGATTTCTTGGTGAAGTTGGGTCACCCATGGTTAGATTTTGATGGTAGTGTCTTCTCCTCTTATGCGGTATATTTTGACTACACTTTCTACTTCTGTATTTATGTGCTGTATAATAAGCTTTAAATATGTTGAAAAAATGTCATGTTTCAACCCAATCCTTGATGTTTTCCTAAACCTAACCACATAGTTTTGGTGCCTAAGCTTAAAAAAAACGATGAATAAAAATGAAACTTGAAAAATAAATGAATAAAGTCTGTCCTCCTTATGTGGACTTTTTGACTCTTTGCAAGTGGAGACCATTCCTAGTGTGTCACACTCGAAAACTCGAACACTTGAAAATGAAATTGAAAATGCAGTTTAGTTGTTTACGGATAGCTTTTTTTTTTTTTTACAAATTGGCTTATGTAAGTGGATGCTTTAAATTGCTAGAAGCTAAAAAAAATTATCTAAAGCACATTACTCAGAGGTAGCAACCAAAACTGAACATGCACAGTGCCAATTATTACCTCCGCCAAGGAGGTTATGTGACACCCGGCATTTGTGTGTCTGTCTGTCTGTCTGTCTGTCTGTTAGCAAGATAACTCAAAAACGCCTGGGCAGATTCACATGAAAGTTGGAGGGGATGTAGACTATGGTAAGAGGAAGAGCTGATTTAATTTTGGTGGCAGTCCAGAAAGGATCCTGGATTCTGGATCACTTTGAATTTTTTAGTATTTTAGTATGTGGTCCAAAATATGACAAAAACATCACAGGTTAGTATGTCGTCCAACAAATTGGAATAAGTTGTCCAGATAGCTCAACTGGTTAAGAAGGTGATTCGTAAACAGAACTGTGTCAGAGACGCAGGTTCGATTCCAGCTCATGATCCTTTACTGCATGGGTTTCCTGTTTTCCTCTCTATCCTTGGCGGAGGTCTGCACTCTCTGAGTGCTTTTCTAGTATTTCCTCTTTGCTTCTAGTATTTCCTCTTTGCTATAGATAAGTATAAGCGATGAGGAATGAAGAAGTCAGTGCACAACTTCCCACTTAAATATTATTAATCTTTTGTATTTTTTTCCAGGCAATTTTAGCTTCAACATGCATGACTGAGTGTTTTGGACTTTTTTAAAGTTGCGTCAACTGCGAAAATCACGAACAAAACCACAAAAATAAGAACCAGATCATGTGGAAATGGTATTTCTCTTTAGAGGTTTGCCTGAAAAATGTTGTTTTTTTTAGTCTGAAGTATCTAAAATGCCTCTGCTGACAAAAGACAAAAACAAAGAATCTCTGGCTGGGTAATTAGCATTTTTTGAGCTGCATTCGGACACACTGTCACACTCTCATGTCAGTCGTTTTCGACAAGGTTTAATTTGACTCTCCTAGAACCTGTATTCAGGTTGCTAATTCCCCTTGTTATCTCGGCTCCTGTGGCAGTTCAGCCGTCTCGCTTGCCTCCACTTGCCCACGCACTTCAATACTCAATGCTGTCTGATAGCGAGAGCAAGAAAGGCCTCGATTATCTCTCTGCCAAGCTGCTGGAGACGAATATCGCTGGCTGGCTCACTTTTACCCGGTGCCAGTCTCACCCTCCCACGCATGGGCCTGAAGGGGGTGAGGTGAGTCCCCTACAGAACCGAGCAGCGCCTCAAGTGTGGGAGGCTTCAACCAGTTATTAATTGTTTTCTTTTTTTATGCTAATTTTCTTTAACTCCCCTGGCTGCCTGAGTCTCTCTTGGGGTTCCACATATCAGATGGAGCTCAAAGCACCGCACTGGTAAATAATAATGTCTTAAGGAGAAGCAGAAAGTATCCACCCACCCGAGTGTAGCTCAGTATGCCTCAGTACTGGATACCATGAAACACACAGGGCCTCTTTTTCAGTTTTTAAATGTGGCAGAGAGCAGTGGGGTGGTATGGGTCTGAGGCTAGCTCCTGAAACGTGAGCATAATTTTCAAATTTTTATCTAAACAGTTCATTTATCATCAGAAGAATCTTGAATATATTAAACTGACTCTGGTGACCCATGAATATGTGACATTTTTAAAATTTTTGATAACATGTCAATCAGCTTAATTACTGTCGGAGAAGGTGTTTATGAACAGTTTTGGTTGTTTCCCATCAGATTTCTGTTTTTATATCTCCAAATCGATGATGTTTTGTCCGTCCTTATGTCTGTCTGTCCATTCCATTCTTGTGAACGTGATATCTCAGCAATGTCACGAAGTAATTTCTTCAGTTTGGGACCAACATTCACTTGGACTCGAGGATGAATTCATTATATTTTGGTGGACAAAGGTCACAAAAGTTATTTTGGACATAACTCTAGAATTATCATGCTAATTATGACAAAAATTTATATCATAAAGTGCTGAAGTGATGTCATTTTATATCTGGAAGGTCAACTTCACTGTGACGGAATATTTTGCAAAAACACATTTCTGTCTAATATTCAACACTAAACTCAGGAGCAGAAGGGAAGACTGTGACCATATTTCACATGTGGTGAATATTGGATGTCCACCTTGAAGCTGTGCTGATTGTAGCTCTTCTGAAAGATGTGTGTGAACCATCCACAGGGTAGAATCTGCAGCAACATTTACAGTTTGTGTAAAGACAACAAGTTTCTCACTGGAGATTATTCACTGGAATCGCACATTAGACTTCTGATAACTTGCATTTCATCATAAATCTCTTGACTAAAGACGGTGCATTATATGAGTTTGGACAGACTTGCATGTAAACTTCAATTTATCTGGTTGGTGGAGGAATAATTGTGGTTTTGTCTGTTGGTTAGTTTGAAGTTGATGGAGCTTAGTTGGGAGTAATGTTTGGCGAACGTTGAATCAGAATCTGAAGATGATGGTTTATTTATTAACTGTCAAAAAAAAACCCGTATGTAACCGCAGTCGTACAAACGTGCTCAAGAAGGTTAATCTCTTAATTAATAATATATAAAGACAAGATCCGTGAATATTTAACATTGTGACAAGAGATTTGAGGGCAAGTTTCCAAAAGTTTTTTACAGTTTGGGCTGTTCTCCCATTCATTAAAGTTTGATTGTTTGAGGTCAACTCCAACAGCTGATGAATGGCTTTTGGGTTTGCCAAAAGCAGGATTACAAGTCCTGATGATGTCTCACAAATTCATTATTTTACTAAATAAAAATATTAAAAAGTCTGACTCATGATGAACCACATTCGTTATATTCATTATTCTTTTATGAATAATGAAGCATTTGTGCTTCATTATTTACGAGAGCTTTGAGGAATGACTGTGATATGAATGCTTTGTCGCTGTGTTGGGATGTAACAGAGCAGGTTGGTGTTGTTTGATGATGATGATGATGATAATGATATTGTGATTGAGAGCGCGACTTTGATTCCACCCACCGCCGCCACGCTTTGCATCTTTAAACCCTCCTTTAAAGTTATTGTGGGAGGGCATTAAGATGCATCCAGCCAAACGGGAAATGAATCAAGAAAAAGCCGAATGAATCTTTCAGAGGACATTCATTCTAGTTTTGTTGCGTTTTATTGGCGGTGGATGTGTGGGTCGCTTCGATGAATAATGCAGCAGCCGAGCAAAGCTTCTAATGCCACTCGCAGAAAAGTTGAGCAAGAGGAGGGGAACATAAAGGGACCTCTGAAGGATAACAAGTTTATATTGGAAATCCAATTAAAGATAAATGAAGGAAGGATTCATCCCTTGGCTGCAGAATAAAGAGATGGAGATCTGGGTTGAGAAGAACGCCATTTATATGGAAATCCCTTATGCATTCACATGATGTTGCAATGTGACAAAAAAACATCTAAACACCCGCTGTGAAAAATGTTTCTTTCTCAGACTTTCTCTTCTAGAAGTAAAGAGCTACTCCAGGAGGCTACAGGTAGTCTTTACCCAGCAGCCCATGCAGCTCCTGATTATGCTTTTAGATGAGGAGTGTCAGATCGAGGCTGTGTCCTGAACAGAAGGATTGCTAATGAGATCCACTTCATCACAGCTGTCTTTCTGTTTGAGTGAATCCAGCTGTGCCATAATGAATCTGAAGAGAAAAGAGAGAGAAGAAAGACTCGAGGATGGACAATGTACAAATAATGTCTGCCGCATCTTAAACTACTGTAAAGCGACCCGCTCTGGAGTGGATCACTAATGATCCATCTCATTACCGTCGTCTGTTCCAGCCACTTGCTGTTATCACACAGCTATAATAAGAACTATGTATTCGTCAGCAAAACCTCTTGATGTACTTCATGTTTTTTAATTCGAGTGAAGGTGCAAAAAACAACAAACTGTGACGTTCTAGTTCAGCATTTCCATTCTCAAATGCCAGCATGTTGCTAAACAGCCCCAATCCTGCCAGCATTTTACTGTGAAACCAAAAGCTTCACATTTACCAGTTACTGAAGTGCTGTCTTTACAATGCACAGAAGATTTTCACAGGCTGCATCCGATGTTTAGCGTGACAGAGATATAAAACTTGCAATTATGTAAAGAGCAGAGACCAGTGACAGCATTACTGTTTTACACAAGCTAATTACATATAGCACAGCACACACCTTCATGCATCACGCTCTGGTTATTCTCCAGCCTGATGAGCAGCGACGTTCCCTCACATGCAGAAAACCTTGTTCTTGTTCCTCATTCAGATCCCCCTCCCAGCTCTCCTGTACTTTGTCTATTTCGGTTTCACATGTGCACAAACATACAGCGCACACACACACGGACACACACACGGCTAAGACATTTCCGAGTCCGTGCAGCAGACATCTGTGCCACAATCATTCTGGCTCACTGAGTGGATTCCCAATTACACGCTGGAGTAGCGTTACACTGCTGCATTAAGAATTCAAATTCGGGCCACACAGAGTGAGTTACTCGCGAGCGCTGAAAAATGAATGACTCTTTGGAGAAACATGTGAAGTGCCAGCGCTCATAGTTTTTGGATTAGATTAATGTGTAATCAAGGAGGAACTGGGCCACTGCAGCCAGCTGTGCAGCAGCTCCTCTGCTCCTTCTCCAACGCTGGGACACTTCCACATGCTCCTACTTGCCCCAGTCACTTTTAAGGAGTTGACAAGAGGAGAGGAGTGTTGGCTACTCGACGCTTTTCTGGCAAAATTGCTGAGTTCAGCTCCGTTCTGCGTGTCAGTTTGTCTCCTTTGCTTTTCAAATTCATTTCTAGGAGTTGACAGGCGTGAGGAGACTTCACAATGACTCCTCTTCCTTGAAAAATCTTTCATTATGTGAGGACACAACCTCACACTGGCGCACGTTTGAGAAATACGGTCGATTCAAACAGATGGAACTTTTTTTCCAACTCACTGCGCTGTGTCCTTAATTTGGTCTTCTAAGTGTTATGTAACTTCTAGTGGATTGTAGACATTTCGCTGAAGGAGGTTGTGTGGAAAACTTCCCTCTATAAACCTCTTTGTAGATATCGAGCGTCAAACCCTGCTGAGCCTTTCTGCAGGAGTCAATACTAAAGCCTTCCTTTTATATTGACTTTATAACGGAGAAGATTTTCTTTGTAGGATGTTTACATGGCACATATTGGATGCCACAGTTTACTTCTCTCTGTGTTAAATCCTTTGGATTTCCCTTTATGTGGAGATGTGGATTGTTATTTATAATGAAAGAATTATTTGCAGGTTAGTTTACTGCAGGGTGTTTGTTAAATCTGGGCTAGGCAGTAAGTTTTTGGTGTCACTGGGCAAAAACTCCATATAACCTTATGACATATAATTCAAGTGGTATGAGGTGTATCTCGACTTTTGCACATTTTACTGGCTCTGTTGTCTGTCGTTTGAAAATCTAGATCATTACAGGACAGTTTGGTCAATCATTTTTCAGATGAAGGACATTCCTATTGGTCGTTTAGTGCAGATTTGTCTGCACATCCCTTCAGATGGAGGAAAACTTGAGTCAGTGGTGGAAAACCCAGCAGGAAAAGTTGCTTTTCTGCTGCGCTACACTGCAAAGCAACCAACAAAGAGAACCTAAAAAGCAGCCTGACAATAAGTGAGTCAATATCAGTGTGAAGTGGAGTTACATTCTGAAAGTACTGCATCCTGTGCTCCCTGTTTTCCACCTGGATATGTGAGCTGCTACTTCAATTTCCTTTAATATCTAAATTTGTCATAGTGGTTGGTGAGGTTGTGTAGGTGGATTTACAATGAAAGCTGGTGATTGATGTTGCTAAAAGCTTAGCCTTCTTTAACAATTTACCCATGATGTACATGTTTGTAATTAAGTTTTTGTTACTTACAGGTATGAAGTGTGTGCATTTGCCTGCACTTAAGACAGAGAGGAGAGAGGTCAGAGGAAGCAGGAGGGCTGTGGTTTGAAATTCTGGTGCACATTTCTCCCTACCCCAGCTTTAGCATTGTCTTAGTACTACTAATAAGAGACAAACACCTAAATGAGCTACATCAGACTCTCATGCATAGTATACTGTTGAGCCTTCTGTCTAATTTTTAATTCTGTGACTAAAAGGCAGGTTTACATTCTTTTCCAAGTTGCTGTGTTCCACAATGTTGGAATTTTGAGGCTCATATTATAATTATCTGTATTGCACAGACCTTAGAGTTCATAAGAGGGAACAGGTGCGCTCACCTGTGCAAAGTTTTAGTGCTGTCTCATGAAAGCAACTGGTGTTTGCTTCCACAAACAAATCCAGGGTTCTGACACATTACAGCATGAAACCTGGCAATTGTTTTGCTGTTCCGTTAGTTGAACACAAGATTCAGAAAAAGGATTAAGGCATTTTGTTTCCTTTTTGTCCTTGGACACCAGCACTATTACAGGCAAAGATTTGACATAGATTTATTGGGCTAACGGATTTGTCACGGTTAGCCATGACAAAGATATGAGGAATATTTTGAGTCTTAAACAGCATTACTGCATCCAGCAAATACCATCGTCATTTTTCTACTGTTTCCTCATTTTATTATTGATTCTAAAATCATGAATAAATGCCCATTTCAGTTTTTTTAAAACGCAAAGTTCCTGTTTTTTTTGTTTGTAGTCCAAGGATATTTAGATCCAGTCTTCACATTTTGCAGTGAGGCAAAGTTTGGCATTGCATGAAAAGTTACGTCAGAAGTCAAAATAGTTGCAGATCTATTTTGATTAATGTCGATTGCAGCCTCAGATGACGGTAAAATCTACAGTGACGTCATTAGAAAGAAGTCAGAAGTCATAACTTCATAAGAACTATAAAGAAAATGGGCATGGTAGCTAACAGCAAGGAAATCCTACATTTAAATCCAGTAATTTTGCTATTCCAGACCAAGCTTGCTGCTTTGGTTTGGTTGGTTGAATTAATGTCTCTATGTGGTAGCCCTGTGATGGACTGCAAACTTGTTCTGCTGGGATTTGATACCAAAATACATGAAAAAAACATTTAAAATGAGCAAAACATTAGCGTCAGCTGATGAAGTAGCACTCGGTTAGCTCCTGCACCGCGCTTGCATTAAACAGAAGTACATGTCACAGTACATTATTTGCTAATGCACTTTGCTGAAAATAACAATTTCCCATCTTGTAGTCTGCGAGCAGGAATCGTGTTCTCGGCTGTAGCAGATCTATAATTCAAAGCGGGGGGACATGACCACGCTAACCCAGCTTAATGAAGCAGTGAATCTGAGAATGACTCATGTTATCAGAGCGTTTTGTGCCTTTTTAGGTGGAATTGAGGGGCGCTGAGTTATCTCCTTCACCATTAGAATTCTAACATTGATAGGCGCAGGTGCATAGACCCAAACCGGTGCGCAAACATAGCATTTCAGCTCTGACGGTTTTGAGTGGAAAGCCAGGGTTACTCAGAAATAGAATTTCGAAAAAGCGAATATGTACCCTTCAGGTTTTGAATGAGGTGTTTAATTGGAACATGTCACCAAGAGGGGACCAGCTCTGTGGAGAAATGTCACAAAAAGCTCAGCACTCAAGCGTGAATCTGCCAACAGCTGTCACCAACTGGTTGTAGGATGAATCATTGCTGTAGCATATCTATTATCAGTGTAAAGAAGCAAAACAGACATTATACAGCCTCCACGTTATTGCTTCCATGGCCTGCTGTGGTGTCATTTTACATTTGTTATAAAGCTCCAGTTTATTATATCAAATCATTTGAGCACATTTTTCAGCTCCGTGGTGCTGATTGGGCTTCACTTTATCACCGTATCGTACCACATGCCCACTGACAGCTGACAAATTGAGGAGTTTCCACACTTTGTCATTGAAAGCCAAGTTTAAGGTGAAAGGCTGTCAGCAAAAACAAGGTCAGCTGCGATGATCAAATGAAAAGTAAAAGCTATTACACCGCTGCACCGTTGAGGTGAGCACTGCCTCGGCTCTTGTAAAAAGTGATGAATTCTAAACAGATCTCTCGTCAAAGTGCCACAGTCCTGATGAATCCTCATTTTTCACCCTAATGGTAAACAACAGCCTGGGAGTCGGTTTGTCTGCGAGCGATTGGCTTCTATTAAGATTCCTCCTCTTCAAGCAAAAAACCATTAGATATGTCTTTATAAAATCTGAAGCGTCACTAATCAGTCGCTGTCACGGTGAGCACTGAGGTCCCACTACTTTGACGTCGGCTTTCTTTGTTTGGATTTGGGCGTAACACGAGCTGGCTTCATTAAAGAGTCATCAGTTAAACGGACGGGACAGCTCACCCGACGCTCGCTGGATTCATATTCTGCTCTTGACTGAGCTCTGCCTGTCTTTCCTCCTTCATCTCCTTCCACTTGGTATGGACGGCTTTGATTTAGCTTTAGGATAAGAATCTGAAAGGTCATGCGGCAGTTTGTCTCTCCATCCCTTCCCCCCTTTGATACAGTGTCTCGCTCTATGTGCGTCTCCCTTCTTCTTATGGATTCCTTTTTGCTGTTCCTCCACCACCCCTTTTCCTTTCATTTTCTCTGCCCGTGTCTTGTTTTCTGTCAGGTTCTGCATAGACCTTGAATTCATTCCGACAGCATGTTATTTCCTCTTCCAAAGATTACACCTACTCACTGCTTTCATCTTTTTCATGTTTTTTGTGTTTCCTGACTGACCAGACAGTCTGTCTTTTGGTTTTTTTTTTTTTTTTAGACATTACTCGGCTGTAATCACTCATCTTAGTTTGTCATTTCTTCAGATTTAAACGCTTTCACCCATCGGTTCCTGACAGAAAGACACAGCGAAGACATAATTGTCTCTGTTGCCTGCATGAAAAATTCAGCACTGACTCATGAAACATCAAAGACTGTCACACATCTTGGTTTGCTAGTTTTTTTTTTTTGCTTTGGTGAAACGCTCTCTAAACGTGTGTGCACCAGAGCTGGCAGGTGTTAGAGGCCAACTGCATGATTATTGCAGCCATCCTGCTGTTTTCTTCTCTTCACCAGTGTAACCACCGCATATTTTAGTTTGATGCACCTGTCAAGACTGTTGATTGACAAAGGAAGCTTGTGTTCATTCACTTCACATTGTAGTTTGTTCAGAAGTGCGCTACAGTTGCAGGTAAATGTCACTACCCAGCCAGTGTAAGACAAGGTTTTCTGAGATTGTTCGCCGCTGTAGAAACAGCCTCTGAGCACTGCAGTTTTTTTTTTTTCCTGTGGGGTCAGGGCCTGGCTGCATCAGCCTTTCCTCACTACTTATCCTCCCCAGGCACCAGCTGCCTCTCCAGCCTCCTCTCCTCTTCTGTCACCCCTCTAATGCTGCAGGGACTGTCGCTTAACAGGGCAGGAATGAAAGGCTAAAATTATGCCTTCATTCAAAGCTAGAATCTAATGAAGGCTACTTGTGGGTGGTTAGCATGTCTATGTGCCAGGCTGATATATCCCTTAGTATTAATTTGTCATGCATGTCAGTGTTAGTCGATAAGTAACAAGGAAACGCGGTACAGAAATTACAAAATAAGGGCATCACTCCACCCTTCCTCTCCGCTCCCTTTGCTGGCTCCTTATGCAGCTCACTCTTAATTCAATCTGTGCTTGTACAGGGCCTCTAAGCTATGACTAATGACCAGCCTGACATTCAAAGAGTGTTGCAGTTGTGCATCTTGATCAGTCCATTGTGTTTTAGCCTCACAGTGGTGGAATGAAAGCCACCACTAACTGCTCTGTTCCACACTGATGTCAGGACGGCGACAGTCACCGCCCACCTTTTTTGCTGCAGGCTGGAAAATCCACCTTTTTAGTCTGCAGCTCAACACCTTGCAATAACACTTTCACTTGAATTCCTGGGCAAAAGCTGTTCCACTTTTGATGATATATTGCTGTTGTTTCTTTCAAATGTGACTGTACTGTTGGAAGCTGCTGCAACACGAGCCGCAAGCGTAGCGTAATGCATCCTTAACTGTATGTTTTCCGCTCTGTCTCCTGCTTCAACTATTGCAAAATATCACAAAAGAACATCTTAGAAAAGGAAATGCCAAGATATGTTTTAGATAATTTCGCGGTAGTGTCATTATTGCATAGTTGGTCCACCAATTTCAACTTTAACGTGTCCTCTGTCTCGAATGAATGAGCTTAAGGGATCCTTAAAGAGTTTTCTTTCTGCTGTGAAAATGCGTTTCTCATTCTGTTTTATGAATATTTTGAGCTACAACAATGACACAAGAAATTAAATTCGATTTTTAGAGTATTGGCATTGGTATTTGGAGCAAAAATCTGTTAAATGTAAATTAGCATTGTTTTTCTTACTTGAAAGAAGTTTTTTTTTATCATATTAACATAAACAGCTGTGTTGCACTTTATGCTTATTACATAAATGATAATGGTACTGATACCATAAAACATTAATTTATACTGTAGTTAATTAAAACCAGACTGTAAAAATTTACATAAACACCATTTAGACCAAGGAGAGAAGCATCACAAATTAAATCCTCTGTGATTTAAAGATACGCTATAACTGTAATGGAAAATATACGGCGCCTCATTTAATAATTAAAATCATCTGCGCAGTGGATTTGCATGAGATGAAACAGAATTCAATTCAAACATAAATACAGTGTTTTAGCTAACGCGCTTCCCGTATGAACAGATGTACTTTATTTGGAAAGATGGCTTGGCAGACTCCCTTCCTGTCGGGTCCAATTACCCACAGTGCAATTTACACCTAACATTGATAGTGACAGCATCAGAGATTCTGCTATAACCTCATAAATGATTTTCATTATGCAGCTTGTTCTCACTCACCACACTACAAATGGTCCCGTTACGGCATTGTTTTTCATCTGTAACAATGCTGTCGTGGTTAGCAGATAACGCTGCTGAATACTAATCGAGATCTGTAGCTGTAAAGGAAATAAATATTCCCGCGGTATTGTAATGTTTTAATGCTGCTAAAAAGTGCTGAGATTGTAGTCTGTCTTATTTTTAAAAGATAGAAATAACAATTCGATGAAAAAATGTTTTCACACAGAGACTTGGATACAAAATCAGGACGTGATTTAAAGGCATTAGAGGAGATTTAATTTCCTACGACTTTGAACGTAGCATGCGCATGCGCACATACAACCTCTCCCTCACCCCCCTCTAGCCTCCCCCCTCTTAACATTTACGAAGAAACGCCCCCC
Source organism: Acanthochromis polyacanthus (assembly GCF_021347895.1). Taxonomy (NCBI): domain Eukaryota; kingdom Metazoa; phylum Chordata; class Actinopteri; family Pomacentridae; genus Acanthochromis; species Acanthochromis polyacanthus. The sequence continues at coordinate 31,806,840 of NC_067121.1, forward strand.
TCCAGAAACTTGCGTAGCACTCGTGAAGTTGTCTTTTACGGCTGGGTCCCCCTGGATCTTTATCTGCCATTATGTAAAAAAGATGAGCAAAACAAGTCGCCAGCTAACTACGAAGCTATACCAAAGCAACACATACAGAAAACACGTAAGTCCAAGGCGTACGTAATCTACGTAAGTAGGCCTGAGCCGGAAGATTTTTGATTGACAGGAAAGGGAGCAAACCAAACGCCTCGGTCCGAGTGCATTGATTGGCTGATGTTTTTCAGGTCCTGCCATGTCCACAGTTATTTTTTTTTAATTTTTTATTCTTTTAGAGACCATACATACAAGTCCACTAAAGGTCAGTATATTCATTTTATGAGAATCAGACAAATTAAACAAAAAAAACATCCTCCATAATGCCTTTAATGTGTGAAAGGTGGTTAAGGTGGCTAAGGTGGCTAAGGCCAGTAGTTGACTATAATTATCTGAAAATAATGGATAAACAGTGGAGATAACCAGCTAATTTGCATAAATAATTTAAATATGTTGGAAACTGCAGGCTGTTTTAGGACATCTCGGACTTTTCTACATTTTTAAGGCTGCAAAGAAACACCCATGTTAAAAAGTACATACTCCAGGGTAAATACATCTGAGTGGCTCTGTTTGCTGTGTGCTGATTGGTTTAACTCGGAGACCATTTGTCTGCCCTCTCAATGCCATCATGCAGTAGCAGTCTTCTCCTCTCAAGCACCGCCATCAATACTGTAAAATTCACACTATAGGCTAACGTAACGACCCTCCATTGTTGTATTTCTTCCATGGCCATCGAGCTGAAGTTACGTTCAGTTACTGCTATTTGTCATGAAGCTGTTAGATTCTATACCACACTGGAAACAGAAAGTCTGAAAGGGCCGATCACGGGGCCATTCCTGTAAACCTGGCACCTATACTTAGCCGAGCTGAACACCTAGCAGTTTATGGACATTTTATTGCTCCCGCTACACTTTTACCCACTGTGGGATCATTTTTCACTGTAATATAAAATCCTTCACCTCTGTGGAATCAGTACAACTCTATCTAGAGACAAAGAGCACTCAAAAAAGTCATTTGGGCAATGGAACAAAGCTAAAATGCCATACATCATGCACATGCTAGATAGATGTAGAAAGATATTTCAACATGCTGAATGTATCTTCCAACAACTTGCTTGCTCCTCTATACTCTTTGTTCCGTTTGTTTTGTTGATCTGCTCTTTTGTAGTTCATCTGAATAGTCACTGAATTTTGTCGGTGATGGCTGAGTCAAGCACTTTTTTGTGGATTTTGTGCACACGTTTTAAATGAAACGCGTAGAATAAAGTGATTTAAATGAAATATCACAATTTTAAGCTTAGATTTATTTTATTTCTCAACAGAACTTCAGGTACTACATGATGAGTTCAAGGACTGTTGAAAAGGGAAGTTGAAAATCCAGTGATGCTTTATGGCTTTATAGGTGGTTTTTTTTTTGGAAAGCTAACAGCCTCTTTTAAGCCGGCGTTGTTGGGGTTTTTTTTGCGGTTCAAAGTATAGAATTAATGAATAAACGGCTTCTGTCACAAGTGATAGCAGTACAATTACAAACTTGACCAAAATAGCAAAAATCACAAGAAACATTATTGTGATAATATCCTTGTTGAAGTCATTTATGCTCTTAATTTGGATCATTTTAAATCTCTCATCAACACATGCTTAGTAGATGAATTTGTATTTGATTTCATCTGACCCACTTGTCAAAAAGGTTGTAAACTGTTGATCCCAAAGACAATGAAACGGTCACGGAGATAAACGATGCAGGTTGACCTCTTGAATTCATTCTGGAAGCCTTTAGGCTGCGCTGTAAGCAAAGATGTATAATTACCAACATGGTTCATATTAAAGGCACTGTAATCTGGATCAAACCGTCCCTGTGCCAACTGTAGCAGATTGGCAGGAAAAGGAAGCAGGGGCCCGGGTTGTTCTTTTGCTTTACAGCCAACTGGGCATTTGCCGTATTTCATGATCTTTCTGCACGTCTCTGTAGAGGCGGCCCAGACACTAAAATCAATTGGCCAGAATGGTGGAGCTTTGGATGAGTTTTAACGGCATCGTGGGGACGATAGAAATCAAGTCCAGCAGTGTCTTGTAGTTGTTTTTGTTTCTGCCTTTATTGGACCATAAAGCCGCTGTGGTAATCTCCCTATCGCTTTTATCTCTGCCCACAGGCAAACAGACGTGCCCTCCAGAGAAATTCGACTGTGGGGGATCCACCAACAAGTGTGTCTCGTTGTCATGGAGATGCGACGGGGAGAAAGATTGCGAGAACGGGGCGGACGAGGAGGACTGCGCCTCTGGTGAGTTTGTCAGCTGTCAGTTCTCGCGGCGTAATGAAATAAACACGACGGCCGGGCGTTTCTCCGTTTTAGTGCTGATTGCATTTCAAGAGGGCTTTTTAACATGAATGGATGGATGTGCAGAAGTGAATGACTTCACCATGCACACAATCAGCAGAATACAGAGAACTCAGATCACTCCTTTTTTTGTATTTTATAAGATTTTATCCTTTCTGATCTCATTTATCATCCACAGGCTTAAGACATTAAAGCACAGTAGGGAACACTCTATATAATTACATGGAGTTGAAGTGACTTTTCATTTTAAGCCGGCTGCACTGAACAACAAAGTCCCTTTTGATGTGGAATGATTTTTTTGGTGTGAAACATCAGATATTTGGAGCTTTGTGATGAGGTTTTGGAAGTTTCTGTCATTAGATTTGCAGCCTTTAGTGTTTCTACTGCAACCCTCCTCAGAACCATCAAAAATGACATCACCTCACACTCAGCCAATCAGAGGAACTGGAATAAGTGGCTGCCCCCACCCCTGCAGGGACTATCCTTGCCCTACTTCCGAAGAGCCATGAAGAATCGGCTTCTTCTTCTTCTCTCTCTTTCTCTCTCTCCCTTGCCTCTTCACGTCAAGAAAAATTGATTGAGGCAACTGAGCTGCAGGGGGTGTTGAGTTCAGACTTTGAAGATTGTGCAAAATGGCACGTGACAGTAAATACGCAGAGGGAGAAGGGGGGAAAAAAGAAAAAGCCATCTTCTTATTATCCTGTATTAATGATGCTACTTTTTTCCCCCCAGATTCTGCTCCACCTCAGTTGTTTGTGTGGGTGTTGAGGTTGTGTCTGACTGGCATCCATGTTTATTTGTAAGAGGGAAGGCAAAATGAATTGGGCATAAAATTACATATACATCAGAGAAATTGTGTTCTTGAATATATGGAGCTTTTACCTGATTGAAGTGCTTTTAATTTGTCCAGCAGTGATCAACCACCAAATGGCCTGTAAATGACTCCCAGCCTTGAAGTGGCCCCACACACTTACGCCAGAGCAAGCAGTAGTGATTCCATCGACTTTAGATCTAATGCCTTCTTAGCTTCGATGGCTTTTCACTGCACTGTCCATTGAGACCCAGTCTAGCCTGGGCTAATCCTTCTTTCATTCTAATGTCTGTATTGATGCGGCAGTCTTAAGCCTCTCAGCAGCGACACGAGGGCAGGCAGCAGGCCGCCCACCCAGGCGTCGGCCGAAATCCCCCTGGAGGTAAACGCCGCTCAGCGTGACCAGTTGAGAGCGGTGGACTCCAACACCAGCGGAGTTCTGAGCTAGATAGCATCGCAAATTAGGCCCATTAAGTGCTGCTCAGGCCAGTTTATCCAGAGATTGATTGGGCCCAATGCCAATCTGAGAGATGATGTCTAAATCAAGGGCAAGAGGCTTTTAAATGTTACCTCACCGCAGATCAGATCTGAGGATACCAGCCATCGATTCTTCAGTGTTAAGTCCGTGGCTCTGCTCCACTTTGGGCAATTTTGCAGTATGTGATTAATAGCAACACTAATTCAGAAAGTAGTTTGATGTTCATTCAGCTCGGGGGGATAAAGTGAGCCGAATCCATTCATCTTTGAAAGCAGAGGTTTGAATTGCATCAAGTTTTCTGACTTTGACAGTAAATAATGTGTAATCTTCTCTTCAATTCTATTTAAATGTCTCCATTGAGACTTTATTTATTCTTCCACCAGTGCTCCAAGGTCAGGCTTCCTCTCGGAGTTTCCTCTGCAAATTTCAGAATCACTAGTTTTGTTTTTTCATCAGCACCGCTGTATCCTGTTAATAGAGCGCTACTACATACAACCACCCACTCATGCTGCAACTCAGAGACTTATAAACAAACACAAAGTTTATTCTGAAGCTGGAATACAGACAGTAAACAGCACAGGAGCTGCTTGATGGGGCAATGAGTGAATGGGATACATAGCCAGTAATAGGAAAGTTTCAAATGAAAGATCACAAATTAAGTATTTAATTATGAAGAGTCAGTATAGAGCTATTTTACATGTTATTTAAATATTTCAATGTATTAGCCCCAAGTATTGCTATTATTTGGTTACATCCTCAGCTTACAACCTGCACTTCTATGACATGTAAGTCTTCATCTATCACGCAGCTTCTGCTATTAAAACTACGCAAGTTTGAGTTCTGTTTTGATGTAGTGCAGGCTTCCGAAAAATGAGGCCTATTTTCATAGAATAAATGAAAAGATGATGACAGACGAGGCATATGAGGAGAAGGAAGAAAACGGGGAATAAAAAAGTGCAAATGATTTAAGATTTTTTTTTTTTTTTTTTTACAAAGATGGAGGAAAAGAGACTTACATTCACAACCAACCAACCAAGGCGTCAGCTGATAGAGAGACATGAGAGGTACAAAGAAATGAGTGCAGTCGACAGCAGTGGTCTATTTGATTGAGTTTTGCTCATATCGCATCCAAACCAAAAACAGGAATCTGTTGTAGAGTGAGTGGCAGTCCATTGAAGAACTTGAATTATACAAAATATGATTGTTTTGCTGTTTAAGGGGTGTTAATGTGTATATTAGTTGGGGTTGTAAACACAGCAGTGAAGTGTCCTATTGAAGCTGTTCACTTATTTGTGAAGTTTAAGCTAATTCATTTGATTTTTAATGAGGAAACTTCTTTCAGTTTGGCCTGGGGTAAAGCAAGGTTTACGACCGCAGCCGTAATTTTACTGTAGCGGTAATTAGGCTTTCAGATGCCCAAACTGTGCCAAAATTAGAACTATGCATAGATGAAATGTGTACGCTGACTCTTAAAGAGCCCATTTCAAGCATATTTACAGGCTTTTAGTTTTGCTTGTGGGGGGTCTACTGAAATATGCATGCTTGTAATGTTACAAAACCTTTTTCTCATTCTGTACATTACTGCAGTATTGCTTATCATTTTCTGTCTCTTTTAGGACCCTCTCCTACAAAGACCTGTCTGCTCTGATTGGTCTGCTGCTCTGATTAAACTTGGCTGCATACCATAACCCAATATCTATGAGGACAAGTAGAGAGCAGAAGCAGCTTTATTGAGGAAATAGTGACCAAACTATCCATAAGGCAGGTGTTGTGCAGATGTGTTGCATATTTATATAAATAAGTGACAGAACAAGAGCCTGAACGTTGAATGATGCATTTCAGACGGGTAAGGAGCAGCATTTTCTCCCCTTCTAAGTTTCAAGAGCTTTTACGTGCACAAAAAGCAGCTATCTTACACACTAAAGAGAAGACAATATGGGCTCTTTAAGTGCCGCTGACTGAAGGCTTTAGATCTTTAGCATGAAGTGAAGCTGGGGAGACGTTGTGGAAATTACCAATTGGTCTGAGAATGACTCAGTGTCTCTGCTCACTGCGTGTTCGTTGTTGGCAAGGAGGCAACCAGAGAATCGACTTCAAAGCGGCATTAAGTCTGCTGTATGCACAGGTTTACATGAGTGAATGAAGACTTGTGAAATGAAGAAGCAGCACTTGTACAAGATAGAGAATAAAGCTTTTAATTAACAGCGTATGTTTCAGTTGCATTTTAATCCTGCAAATGTAGTTCCAAATCACCTTTGGTTACAGCTGTAGTATTCCAAAATATGAAAGCATCCAAACTTGAAGGGGCTCACCAAGTGCTAACAGGAAACTAAAAGGCTACTACAGCATCCAGTAAAACTTTTGCAGTAGAATCAGCTTAGTTCATACAAAATGTCTCAGTGGCTCCATCACCTTTTCTGGTAGAACAGCTCCAGACATGCTGTTTAGACAGTCTCATCACTAAAAAGCCTTTTACTGAAGGTCGGGATCTACATTGTCTCTTTTGTGTAACTTTATATAACTGATGTTGGCCAGTTTCTATAACTTTCTGAAAAACACCATCTGATATTCAGACCCGCTTAAAGAAAGAAGCCAACATTGATCTAGAACAGAACTTATTTTTCAATTCTTAATGCAGATTTTCTCACACTTTTACTGTGAGCAACTGAGTACAAAGTCATAATGTCTTCTAAAAAAATATGTAGTTATTGAAATATTCAAAAGACTGAATTTAAGTTTTCTGTGACCTTTTCACCCCACTTCTCTGTGTAGCTGTTCCAAGCATCTATTATCATGTTTGTCTTCTGGTGTCAATGAACAGTTCACATAACCGGACCTTTAGCCTCTCACAGTTGCACAGTAAAGTAAACTAAGACATGCACCTAACTTAGTTTCTATTTGCACTTGGTTGCTATTAAATTATTGAGTTGACATGGACTGACAGGTGAATCATTTATTGGACACTGTTGGTGACCCTCCATCCTGCAGGCCTGTCAGTATCCACTGAGGGAAAATCAAAGCAATGTTTATTCCAGTGATTGACGTGAAGTTATGTTCCACTTCACTGAGCCCTGTGGCTTTATTTACGCTCCCCGATTGTCAGAAATGTCCGCCTAGTAATAGGTGGTTGTTGGCACCGTATACCATAAAGAGCTGTATCTCATAATAAATAATGACGGATGGCTTAGAAAAGATAGGACGTGTCTGAGGTGTCCCGAACTACAGCGTGATGAGAGAAATAGCTGCTGTCAAACAGAGTGTCAAGTTTTACTCGGTTTAAGATTTAAACTCACTTTTACTTTCTGGGTGTCACCAGTCAGCCGCCACATTAAAACCAGCTGCTCCATAATGTGTCAGACTGCTTTGAATCATCAAAGCGGTTCTGAAGTTTTGGAGCATCTGATTTGTTGATTTTCATCCACTGTTTAAGTTGCAAACATTGTTTTGATTAGGTGTGTTGACGTAATAATGCTCGTATTTGCATCAATTTAACATTGTGTGTAATTTAAACTGGCTTGATAACTTCATTTTTCTAGCCTAGCCGCACCAGACAACCCACGGCAACGGATTTAATTCTCTGCCAGGGTGGGTCTAGTTACCCTCCAGAAGGCTGGATTCTCCTAAAACTGGCCGGACCAATCACCATGAAGTGTAGAGTCAGAAGGCGGGCGTAACTAGGTGACGACAGAGGCGCGACGATTCTGACAGAAACAACCAGCGCACAATAAACAGTTATCTTTCGACTCGGCTTTGGCCACAGCCCTTAAAGATTTGAAGCTAAAATTCAACTTGAAAGATAAACAAAGGACGGCACTGAAGTGTTTCATTGAGAAGAAAGACGTATTTGGACTTATGCCGACGGGATATGGCAAATCCTTAATATACCAGTTGGCTCCGCTGGTTGGGAAGCTAATGGGACTTAGCCACAATCTGCCGGCGCTCTAGGAACTCCGTCAGCCTATTTGTTGCACTGATTGGTTGTATACCTACCCAATTGCTGCAGAGTGATTTGAAAGACAACCTTTTAGCCCGCCTTCCTCCCTGTTGAGCGGCCCTAGACCCTTGTGCCTTCAGAAACATGGGTCTAGCGCGGCTAGGCTATCATTTTTCACTACATTTATGTCATTATTTCAAATGCTTAAAAACATAACTCGTGTTTGTACCAACAATTATTAAGCAAAGGGTGATAAAAACCTACCACTGATTGCAAATGAGAGGCTAAATCCTCTAATGCAGCATAGTTTCTTGCTTGAACATTATTTCCTTAGACGATGTCAGAACTCGGAGACTAATGAAGACTGTCTGATTTTGTTGATCTACAATTTCATTTAGCTGACACTTTTATCCAAAGCGACCTACATCTGAGAGTTGTTGCTGTTGTTGAACCCAAGCATTTGTTTTTAGAGTGTAAATGCTCAAACCAGCCTAAAAAGATGACCAACAGGGACAACATTTGGTTGAACATTCATTGAACCATCAGATTTAAAAATGAGCATCCTTTTTCTTGCCGTTTATTTTTCTTGTCTATTTTATTTTTATGCTGTCGTGAGCAATCTCATGCTTCATCCTGCTTACAGTGAGCAACACACTTTGCACTTCCTCTTCTATTTGCTCAACTTGGTGTGCAAAATTTGCACACCCAAAACTGACAGAGCTGGAACCTTCTCAGTTAGCTCCAGCGCTCTCTGCTATTAGTGGGAATTCATAGCCGGCTGCAGACTGCAAAAAGTAAATCTTGCAGAGGCATCCTGCTAATTGAGTCATCCACATGCTGAATTATGTATTAAGTAGAATCTAGCCCTCACCAGAGAAAGCTTTCCCTGATCAACATTACATTAAGCAGCGGCTCCAGAGAGGCTCTACAAGAAAGTTGAACTGTGTCCTCAACCCTCAGCGATGTGGAGATTAATGTGCACTTACTCACAGGGCATTTTCTTTTGAGCACATGTGTCTACTGGGATCTCCCACGAGGCACAGTCTGGATTGAGCATTTGTGTGTGTTTGCTGTTGCACTTAATGTCAAGTTAAGTTGACTGTCTGCTGCGTGCATACGATATTTCAGCGAGGGTGTATTTTTGCTTCTTTGCTTTATTCATATTTAACACTGTTGGGTAGTTACGAGACAAACAATTACGTCCTGCATTCCTCCCACCTGTCTCGGTGTCCCTGTGATGAAACTGAACTGGCACGTACCAGAGATAAATGTTTACAAAAGGCCATTTTACAGGTCTAAAGTGCTTTCACTGACAAAAATTTCTCCCTAATTTCATTCTGCTAATCAAATTCTAGACAGGTTTTCTATTCAGCTAAATGTGGGGTGTTTTGTCTCATCTCGGCTCTCGTTCTGTGTCTGCTTTGTCCTCACCTCTTGGCCCTCGGTTAGCTCACCTTTTCAGGCAGTAATGATATCAGGGACTCCTGGTTGTTAGTGTAGATGAGAGAGTTGTCACATCTGTGTTACGACTGTGTTTGCTCTGTAAATTGTGTGGCATCAGTGAGAGGGCAGCCACTTAGCCGTTTCCCCCGGTGAGGTGCTGTGGCCTGTCTGAACCGACCGGCAGTGTGAGTCTGTTTTACCTCCATAGAGTTGCCTTTGCTGGATGTTGTGCTAGTGTGTGCGTTGGCGTGTGTTTGGATGACCTTGCTGCAGTGGACCTCAGTTGGCTGAGCAGAGCAGACAGGTCTGAACTGTCCCTTAGGTTTAAATTTATGAATAGCTATGAGACTCGCCGAGGCGATGCTAAGCTGCACCGACAGCGTCTGACATGCTCAGAGGTATTTGTACACGGACAAATAAAAAATTTGTTTTTGTATGCTTATAAACAACCTGGATGTCTTTTTTCCCCCTCTTTTTCCTCTTTCCCTCTTCCCACACTAAAATAATTTCTCTACCTTTCACACTTGATTGTGTCCTCCTTCATGCATTCAGGCTCTTCACAGAAACACACTCATCAGCTGTAATGCTAATGTGAGCACAGCGACCAGTCATCTCTTGCCTCTGCATCCTGGCCACTGGTTGCCGCGGGCAACAATCTCCCATCATCAAAGCTGCCACAAAAAGTGGGTTACGCTGCCAGCCTCTGACTACCGCAGTGGGAGTCATAGCAAAGGTTCTGCACTAAAGGAGTTTAAAAAGAAAGGTGTAGCATGTGGCAAGATTTTATTGTTCACGCTGTTGTATACTTTCTATGTATTTATGTTAAATGCAGTATAGGTAGAAAAGGACTATAGGACTCTTTCATTATAGATAATTAAATTAAATTTTGAAATAAAATGAAGGAACTGAAAATTCTATTCTATCAGCAGTTTAAGCCCAAATTGCTTATTATAACTGATTAAACAACAGTCAGAAATTCTGTTTACAGCACTGCTGTAATGTCTTTACTACACTATTTGAGTGTAATAATGCTGTGAAAAACTTTAAAATATACCTATTATTAAAAATTATAGCTGGCTATAGGGGTCTTTCCTCTAACAGAACAGCAAATAATATTCCTAAAACAGCAGCCCCTGGGGCTTATTCAATTGTCATTAGAATGGCATTTTTATATAATTCAATTGTAAAAACCCAAATCATAATCTGTCTAAAAACACAAGTTTTGTGTGGATATTATCTAAAGTTTTATAAACGGAATAGAAGTTTTTTTCCTGTAATTTCATAAGAGGAAAAATCTGTGAAATAATATTAACAATTTGAAATTGTGTGGTCAAAACATGTTGACTAATGTTAAATTTTTACAGCGTGATTTGCTGTAGCTCCTCTACATTCCAAGAAGTGTAAAATCTACAGATATTTACGGTTTGCAGAGGATAATTATTACTGATTTGAACATCCTCTGACTTTTCATCAAGTGTCTGTGTGAGCCAGATTTTAAAATATATATATCTCTCTTTAATTTTGCAGTGAAATCTCACAGCTATGGAATTGGTTGTCAAACCATTAGGTACCTGCAATCATGTCTCCCAGAGCCTAAACTCCAATTAATTTGGTCATCCCTTTTTCTTTCCATATAATCCCATCAGCAGGTCAACACTTCACTTCAGTTTATCTTTGTTTTAAGACCAAATCCTCGGACCACTGAAGACATTCCACTCAGCTGTACTGTGTGTTTAGTGCTTCTTGGCAAATACTACCCGGCAGTCAAACTACTTAAAGATGGTGAATGCAGTAAATATTAACATCATCCTGCTGACGTAAGTGTTTGCTTTAGAGGACATTTTACCTGCTGCAGCTGCTCTGTGGCTGCATTTTAACGATGAAGGCTTAATTTAAAAAGCTTGTTCATTTCTAGCAAATACCCTCCTTCATGCAAAAGTAATTTCCCCGCCTCTGTTCGAGCAGCTGTACCAAGTTGTGTAAATAAATAGATAATAAATATGACTAAAAAACCCACGGGGTGAAATTCTGGGTCCCTCTGTGACTTATTTATCACTTCAAACCCAGTGAATCGTAAAACATTATCGGCAGCTGGTCTGTGTGCTCCAAGTTGCTCAAAAGTCTTGAAATTCATTTACTCAGTTCTCCCACTGGAGAACAAAGTCTCTCTGTAACCAGGCCACTCATGTACGTTACTAATGGGCTTCCCCATGTGTAATAATGCATATGTTGATTGAATCTCCTGAATTATTTAGTGCCAAATTAGTATAGAGTGTGGGTAGCAGGGACAGTAGTTACGGAACTCTTCAGTCAGATGCAGCTTGTCTAATATTAATGAATGTAAACCCTTTCGCTGAACTCCATCCACAACACTTGTTTTCATTTCAGCTGCTTTCCCCTTGCCTCTCTGGCAATCACGATGGTACCAGTGAATTAATTAAACACTGATGTTTACACAGGGAAAAAACAGCGATTGTAACATATGGTGTAATTACACAGGATAGTAAATAGAAGACTATCTTGCATCTGGTGTTTACGAGCTAAGATATATTCACCCAGTTATCCTTGACATACGGTGCTCATGATGTTCAATATTTCACACTCTACACTGTAAAAGATCAACCTTTTTCTGCTTTTTTTTAAAAAACACTTTGCTGTTATTTTACAGATTTTATTTCCTGTTTTGTTAAATTAGAGATAACTAGTAAAATCACAGAAAAAATGTTTACTGTAAAGCAAACAAACAAAAAACAAAACGGGTCAAAAGAGTAAAAAATGTCACATAAAAAAAATCTGTATTTTTATGAATAGAAATGAATTCTTTTACAATGTCTAATCATAAATAACATGGTTTAATTGGATTTAAATCAGCAAAAAATGTTACAGATATTTGTTATTATTGTGTTTTAACCATTATTATTACTGTTTTGACAGATTTTGAATTTTGCAACTTTCCGCTTTATAACTATTTTATCCTTTTTTGCATATTTTTTAAACAGTGTTCTATGATATTGCATTTGCCTTTTTTTTCTGGTATAACCCTGTGAGATGCAAATATAGAAAAAAAATGTTAAAACTAAAAAATATAAATAATAATAATCATGTATGTAAACCCAAATATAAAAGAAAATGAGCATAAATAAATTATATATATAAATGCTCACATATTTAATAGAAAGTAATATTTAAAAAAGTAGCACTGATGTATTTTGCCAACAGCGGGTTTTATGGAGTTAAACTAAGTTTGATTCTATTTGCTTGTAGTGTTTAGCAGCCCACAGACTATTAGTAGGTTAAATAGTAGTTAAATGCTGATTCCTTTTATATCTATTCGGTAACATTCCAACCGGTTCATTCTGTAGCTATTTAAATTCAGACCCCTGCTCTGATCTAAGTATCAGTAGTAGTTAGAAGTGATGTCTAAGGTTGATACTGCGGGTCAGTGACGATATGCTGCAGCTTCACAATTTGCTGATTCTGTGTAAAATGTTGCATCTTCTCCTGTAACCGTCCGTCGTAACAGCCAAAGGCAGCGGTGTTGAAGCCCATCTCCCTGTGGTTCGTGTAAATATCAAATTCTTCTTCTCCCCATGCCGGCCTCTGTGCAGCTACGGGCTCACAGCGGGAAGCCCAGCTCTCCTCACAGGCTTTAAGCTAGACATGACTAGATGGAGAAAAAGCTGGAACAGGAAGGGGCAGAGAGAAAAGGATTTATAAAGGCCTTGATGTTAGCTTTGTAAAAAAAAAGGAGAAGCACAGAAGAAACCATTATCTCCTGCACAGAAATAGTTATATTTGTGGAACAATAAAAAAGTAATTTCGAGGCATAAGGTAAAAATTTGGTCAAGACCAGGCTGACTTTTTGAGTAACTTACAACAAAACATGATGCCATAGCAACGGGGAATTTAAATCTGCTCTTACTGCTCTTTTATTGTAGCACGTGATAAAATAGTCCCAAGTAGACTTAGCTAAAGTTTATTTGCCTATTAATTCTAACATTATTCCTATAATTTAAATTGTGAAGCTCCAGCACCTGAGACAATTTGTCGTATCATTTATGCATGAATATAATAGTTGCTTATCTTCTAGTAGCACAAAGTTAGCCATCCCTGCTAACACCTAACTAGTCTAGTAGAGCAGAGTAGCAAGGCCTCTTTTAAATCACATCTTTACGGATGTATTTAATGTGACAGTGAAGGTCTTTTTATGCCTTAAACTGCATTTAACTTAACATTTTTGCAAATAAAAAAAAGACAGGTGACAGATTCATTACAACAAAAATAAATGAACACTTGAACCCTATAATGAGGAGATCTGGTGGTTCTGTGATTCTGTGGTTGGACTTTTGCTGTCATGATTAGGCTGCAACTGTCCGCTTAGAGAACAGAGTCACTGAAAATCAATACAAAGTTGCTCTGTGTGATCACAATCTTGTCATTAACAAACATTTTAATCCTGATGAGTGCTCTTCTCCAGGATGGCAATGCTCCTGTCCATAGGGGGTCACCGAATGGTTCAATGATGTGGATCACACGCTGTGGTCTTCAGCAACAACATCACATGAACACCTTTGGGAGATTTTTGGCTGACACACAAAATGATGAATATTTTTGGTAAAGAATGGTGGCGACCCCTTATACAAGGGCTAAAGTCCCCAACGCAGCGGTCATGGGTTTGAATCCAGTCCATGGCCATTTACTGCATGTAGTTCCCCAACTCTTCTACCCATGTTTCCTGTCTCTCTCTCCACTGTCTTCTATGATAAAGGCCAAAAATACAACATTAATAAAACGAATGTTGGTTTTTCCTACAGCAGATTTCCAGAAATGTGGAGAATCAGGGAAGATAGGAGCTCTTCTGGTTCTCATGGTGGCTGAACACTTTATCATGAGACTTCATGCTGGTTTTTCCTTTAATTTGTCACAGGTCTGTTTCTGTCACACAAATGACATCTTTACAGTGCAGAGCATCATTTTAGATTCACTCTTCTGCGCTATATATGTAGATCAGCTACAGCATGAAGACCTAGCATTGTGTAGATCCTTTTTGTGTCACCAGGACAGCTCCGGCACCAGAACATTAGCAGTGTATCCTTTGGTCTTCTGGGTCTTATGGGTTGTTTGGTGGGACCTCTGTGGATCAGGTTTATTTCAGATCTAGGCAGACTGTATTTGTTCTGGATGTTCGATTAGATTAGGATTTGGGGAGTTTGTTTTGGGCATTTTTTCATGTTTCTCAATCTGTTTCTGTGCAGTTTTTACAGTGTGGTTGGGTACATTGTCCTGTTTGTAGAGTGCTGTTGCCATGTCAAGGTGTTCTTGTTCTGCAACAACGTTCAGATGTGTGGTATATGTCAAAGTAATACACTTTTATATCCACATCATTGCCAGGACTTAAGGCTTCCCAGCAGAACATTACACTGTAATTCTCTCCCTCTCTCTGTGGTTTTTCTGTTGTGGCATTCATAGTTAATATGCACAGCTTTCAGGCTTTGTTGAGTAGAATAGCATATTGTAGTAATGTGACCTTTTGACTTTACAGCAATGAGGGAATGCCCTGACTCTGTTATTTTGACGTTTAACTGACCATTTTTATAACATCACACACAGAGCCTCAAGGCTTTGGAAAGAGGTTATATGAAACGAAAGACTTTCTTCTACAGCAGTCTGACAATGATCAACCGCTAATGCATTTCTAATTGGATCACATGGCAGTCTAGTCATGTTTGTTATATTAATCACTGACTGGTCAGAATGTGTTGGTATTTGTGTTTTATGATGTGCATAACAATAAGACATCCTGAGAATACATAATTTCTTCATCTAAGGCACAGTGCTGAGTGTAGACCGTTTTGTTTACTGACACTAACACTCAGATTCAATCTTCTTTTTTATGACATAAGCTTATTATTGTGCAACAGGCTAGCTATTCTAAATTATTTTAGCATTAAAACCTACATTGCAGTAGTTGAGTGAAAATAATTCCAAACCAAAAGAGTGGAAATCTGATGTAGTGTTTCTTTATGTAAGACAGATCTCTTGCTTTCTTCTTGTTGCTGACAGAAAGAAGAGACTCAGAGCACACACACCAGGAAGAGAACGATGTTTTGAAAAAGTACCATGATAGAGATCCATCACAGGGAGCAGAAGGATGGCAAAGGGAACTCTATTATCTTTCGCTCTGTAGTAGAGAAGGCCTCTCATCATCTTCTCTGAGATAACTACGTCTCCAGCTCTCCTTTTGTCTCCGTTACCACTATTGACTTCTAGCCTATCTGAGAAACTCTATTTCTGTCTCTGAGCTCGTCTGTTTGAAATTAATTTGAGCAAATAAGCCTCTGGTTTTTCTTCCCTTCATCTACCTACAGCTGGAGTCAGTCCTGAAACTTTTATTCTGTTCACAGTGAACAAAAATGGAACCTCTGATGTACAATTTTCTGTCTCTGAAATTGTTAAATTCAGTTTGGATTTAGGGGCTGCACAGTGCTGTTGTGGTTAGCACTTTCGTCTTGCAGCAAGAAGATCCCCAGTTCAAATCCCGGCCTGGGATCTTTCTGCATGGAGTTTGCATGTTCTCCCTGTGCATGCGTGGGTTTCCTCCGGGTACTCCGGCTTCCTCCCACAGTCCAAAAATATGCTGAGGTTAATTGATAACTCTAAATTGTCTGTAGGTGTGAATGTGAGTGTGATTGTTTGTCTGTATATGTAGCCCTGAAACAGACTGGTGACCTGTCCAGGGTGTCCCCTGCCTTCGCCCGAGTCAGCTGAGATAGGCTCCAGCACCCCCCGCGACCCTGGTGAGGATAAAGCGGTGTATAGAGAATGGATGGATAGAGTTTGGATTTATTTTGGGTTGTGACAATACAACTGCTCACTTTAAAGCAAATGTTATGTAAATATCCCCAGTGAGGGATCATTAAAGTTTAGCCTATCTTATCTTAAAACATATTCGTTAAATGTCACTTTTTTAGCAGTTTTTTTAAACTTAATATATATACACATTCATGAACAACAGTTTACATCCACTTATAAAGACCATGTATATCATGTCACTAATGAGTTTCCAGTGATTCCTATATCTCTCAATTTTCTATGATGGAATGGTTGGCGCACATGTGTCTTTGTCACAAAAAATACTCTTGGATTTTGGTTCCTTCATAAATGTAATGAAGGTCCTCTGGCAAAATGACAATCTTCTGGGTTAAAAATATACATACAGCCATGCTAACATTTGATTTCGTGTTCCTTGGTCATTTTCACCTCAGTTGTTCGGCATTTGTTTGCCGTCTACAAGCTTCTGGCAAACTTCTGGTTGTATCTTTGACCGTTCCTCTTGACAGATTTGGTGCAGTCAAACTAAATTAGGTTACTTTCTGACACTGCCTTGTTTCTTTAGCACTGTCCACAGGTTCTCAGTGGGGTTTAAGCAGGACTTTAAGAAAGCCAGACTACAACCTCAATTTCATCTTGATTCAGTCATTTATTTACTGCTTGTGATGGGTGTTTGGGGTCATTGTCTTGTTGGAACACCCAGTTGCATCCAAGACCAAACCTTCGGGCTGATGATTTTTGGTTTTCTTGAAGAATGTGGGGGTAATCTCCCTTCTTCTGTGTTCCATTTACTTTGTGTAACGTATCAGTTCAACTGACAGCAAAACAACCCAAGAGCATAATACTGCCGCCTCCATGCTTGATGGTAGGTCTCACTTTCTCTGGTCCAAACAGAGCTTTTCCACCGATGGTCTTTTCTTTGTCAATGTGATCAGCAACAGAGTTAAGGTGTCGTTTCTGAAGAAAAGGCCTTTTTCTTCAATAGCAGCCTCTCAGCCCACGATGTAAAACATGCTTGACTGAGTTTCCTGCTTTATTGTGAAGGCAGATCAAGCAGTCCCCGCTTTGTCCTTGAAACTTATGTCTGACTTTCGTTCTCTCTGCTTGTCCTCTAGATGCCAAAGCCTGCCCCAGTGGAGAGTTCATGTGTGCCAACCGCAAGTGCTTAGCCACCGTCTACGTGTGTGACGGTGATGATGACTGTGGAGACGGCAGCGATGAGCTCAAATGTTCATCCCCTCTAACCTGTGGACCAAACCACCTCCGCTGCAACACCTCCGAGTGTGTGCCGCTCATGTGGAGCTGCGACGGAGACCCCGACTGCTCCGACAGTTCGGACGAGGGGCCTGAACGCTGTGGCGGTGATGGGGTCCCGTACCTGCTTAACCGCCGAGCCAACTGCACCGCGGGGGAGTTTCGCTGTGCCAACGGGGAGTGTGTGCGGCTGACGTGGAAGTGCGACGGAGATCCAGACTGCAAGGACAAGTCTGATGAGTCTGACTGCCGTGAGTTTCTTTTTCTGTCTCTATTCATTGCATCTCTTTGTCTGTCTTCCCATTATATACTGTACTCCCCCATGCAGTTTTTTTTTTCTCTTTATAATGGCAGAGCAGCCTATATAGGTTCTCTGTTTTTTTTTATTAACTATTTCTAGTCAATAGACTGTCGTCTTCAGCTTATATGATTACAACAACAAAATGCCCCATCTGTAAGACCTTCTGCACATATGGGTTATTTAACAGAGTTTTCATACAATAGAGTATTCTAAATAATATGTAACCATGGTCGATGAGTTTATAGTGTTCTAGGTTCATTCAACTTATTGAACGGTTGGATGAAGAATTCATGGTCAGTGTTTTACCTGCAGTGACTGGTGCAGGCTTGAGTACCTGCACAGACTCTACAGAATGTGCAGCTGTAGACAGGGACATTAGCTGAACATATTTTAGTTACCTAAAACAAGCCCAGCTAAAAAAAAATCAATATCAATGTAAGCATAGACAGCAAAGACGGTCTTCTACAAAGTGAAACTGCACACGTCATCTCCGTTAATGTCTCCAAAGCCTCCAGACTCTGAACTACTAACTTTTACTCGTAGAACCAGAGTTTATGCCCAAACTAATTTGTTAAAAGTCTCACAATGACATGAGCAAACTAACTAATAGGCAGCAGTAAACCAGCCTATGTTGTGTGAGTTAAAATTTTTGTTTTTGCAAATGGGATGTGGTTCCTTTGAAGAGACCAATATATTAGCTTCATTTTCCTGTCAGCACAGTAAAGCAGTAAAAAGGAAAAAAAAACCCTTCTCAATATAGTTTTCACACAAACTGTTATTGAATTTTTTAGGTGGGAGTTTTTTAGGTCGCTTAAGTGTGTGTTACTGCTGATCCCATTCACAGTAATTCACTGTTTAGCTGATATTTCTGTCTGTGCTTCCAAACTGGGGGCGTTCTGACCGTGGTCTACTCTAAGTACCGAAAGTGGATGAGGACCTGATGCGTTCTCATTTAAAAATGAAATGCTTTTAAGCAGGTCGGTTTGCATACAAACATGTTCTCTATTATTGATGCTCTCTGTTGTCCCTGCAATGCATAAAGAAACATCATCAAACTGCAGAAAGTGGTAAAGCATTTTGAAAAGGCCCTGTTTAAATACAAAATAAATGCAGGATTTAGAACTTCGAAAGAACAAACATTTATGTTTTTCTTTATGAAGTCGAATTGTCTTCCAAAAGTATAGTTTGATTGAGTTCCTGCGGAGCCCTCTTTTGCTGATACAGTAGTAAAGTACATAGTTTTGTTGCATACTAAAAGCAAAGCTTGACAGTACACCACACAGTAAATCCGTTCGTAAGTGTAATGACACAACATGTCTCCAGTTTCTGGACATGTCTTGTTCCTGTCACATTTTTACTCACTGTAGGCTTAATATTCACTGCAATGTAAAGTCCTGCATCTCTATTAAAATGGCACAGCCATGACTAGAAATAGAGAGAACTCAAAAATAGAACAGATATATAGTTCTTTGATTATTTGTTTTACAAAAAGTTTTTAAAAATTTCGAAAAATACTGAAATCAGCCAAAGTGTCCACAGGTGTTACCAATAATTAATCCACACACTGTATTTTGCTGCTTGCATTTTCATTTTTTTTTTCATACATTGGTTTATTTGCTTTGTGTAAACACTGCCTGCAGTTCAGCCCAGTTTCACTAAAAAGTCCCTGGATCTTTGTCAGGTGGCAGTTAGTGACAGCTGAGTTACAAATAACTTCACAGTTGAGCTGAGGAAGGCAGAATTTTTAGTTTTTAACTGAATCTGATTAGATCAAATTGTTTATTTTTGGGAAATTTTAGGATGGAACACATAGAATAAAGGGATTTTGTTGATATACATGTGTATATCCCCTTTTTAAGCTTTGCTTTGGTAAAATCTTGTGACAAAACCATACATCTCAGATGAGTACCTAGAAACAGTTGTAAAGTGGAAAATCTCACAATTCCTTTTGTTTTTACAGTTTCCTCCTACAAGATATGGTGTGATTTTGGCATATATTATCAACATGTCTTTCACACCCACCACTGTCACTGGGGCGTCAATTAAACTAACTCAATACACACTTTGTCAACATTTTTTATTCAATTAATATCTTCTCATAGTTTGCTGTGTGTATTTGTGCACAATTCTAGTTCTGTAAATGGAAAACAAGCAAACTGCTTGGACTGATCCACTAAACTTTAACTCTAACTATAGCTACTCTTCCACTGTGTCTGGTGCACATTCAGGCTTGTGCACGGGAGACCGTACACAAGCAGGACAGTAAAGCTAAAAAGCTAAATATCAACAGCCTTTCCCCAGTATCAGACTCCTCCTCATAGAACTGTGGTTACATTTAAATTTCTCTTTCCTTGCAGCTGCATGTTAAAGTCTCATGTTTGTTCACTCCCAGAGGTCATGTTATGTTTGCACTGGGGTTGAATTTATATTCTTTGAGTCTGCAGCACCGTGAATATTTCAATCAGCAGGATGCAGTTTTCCACTTTCTATTACACCTGTTGTGCAGCTTCAGACAAATCAACTTATTCATAAGTAACTACACTCGAGGTCAGCTTTAGTTTGCATTGTTGTAGCACAGACGGTATGTGAAGGTATCTGTTTTGAAACCGAAAATCTCAACAAAATATTTCCTTCTGAGGTGTTACTTTGTCATTTAGCACATTTCCTCTCTCCTGGGAGATGGAATAGTGTTTTTTTCTTTTTTCCGTAAATATGTCGAGTAAAAAATGTGTTTCTCCAGATAAACACCGCGTGGAGATGGGGCCTTGTGATAAAACAGCTTTTCCCATTAGCTGGTCATGGATGGGGGAGCCCTGAAGCTCTTGTCTCTCTAAAACAGAGTGTGAAGCCCAGATAGTCCCACTATTCATTATCAAGATGTACACAGCACACATCAAACACACCTCTCGCAGTGTGTGGTGTCATATAAGCAGCACTTACAGGAGATTGATGTTTTGTTAGTCAGCTGGATCCCTGCATTAAGGTGGAGGGCTGCAGGCAGTTAAGGGCACAACCTCATCTTTGTCCACAAGTTACCATACTTCTTATGTCTCCTCTGCCTCCAATGCCTTTGTTAAATGTCTATATGGGGATTGCTTTGCCATAAAAATTGAATTTTCTGCCGAGTCTTCAGCTGAAGACAAATGCTGCTGCTGTTATTCTTTAATAGGTTTTAGAATCTGCTTTTTGCTGTGTCTTCTTATGAACATACAACCCGTCCGTGTATTTGTATGCAGCTTATTGGCCAATCAGATCTCCAGATTGATCTCTAAGATACACAGAAGCACCGTACAGAGAATAAATGTATGTGAACGCATGTGTGTGTTCAGGCTACAGTCTCCATTACATTCCCTCTGTCGCGCTCGTCTTGTGATAACACTAAATCATGCCCCCCTCAGTCATATATATTGCTTTTTAGTGTGGTTTAGAGGGGAGTTATATGAGCATACTGGGTGGTGTTGATGAAAAGCTTGTCTGTGCCTGGGATATTAATGAAATTTGCTGTGGCTTTCATGCAGCCTCCATCTTTGTGTTACTATATTGAAAGTCATTCATCACACGCCCTCAGGTTGACTGTCTCTGTCCTCAGCAGCACCTAGCACAGCCTGGGAATTAAAGCAAGTGCAGCATAGGTTATTGCTCGGCATTTCTTTCTGATTTCATGCGCGTTTCTACAAACAATTTTTCAAAGGAATTTTCGTGGGCATTTCCTGCCGTTAACGGAGAGTGGAAAACGGATGGATTAAGATGTAACGAAAGGTGCCGGGTTGCATTTTGACCCCAGGTTGTTGTTTCTTCTGAAGCGATTAAAAGGGATTTAAAAGTCAAATTTTGTCTGTGTTGCTTTTGCAGCTCTGTTGACTTGCCGTCCTGATGAGTTCCAGTGCGGGGACGGTTCCTGCATCCACGGCACCAAGCAGTGCAACAAGATCCACGACTGTCCGGACCACAGCGACGAATCCGGCTGCGTCAACGGTGCGTCTGCATGTCTGGCTGCCACAATCTGTCCCCCTGCCTGCCTAATCACTGGTTATTCTGAGGTTTGCAGTATCCAGTGAGGACATTTGAACTGCAGGAGTTGTGATATTTGTCTCGTATTGTACAAATGCAGCTATTTTAAGCTAAAAGTAGCATTGTTGATATTACAGTACAAGCCACAACACCTTCCTTCTCTGCGTCTGCTACTATAAATGCTTTTCGGCTTGAAGTTGGAGTTTAAATGACAATAACATCAGATTGGAAGTGAAAACTGATGGATAGCAAGCATTACACCTTAGAGCTGCATTCCCCAAGCGGTTTCTGGGCCTCGCTTTTTGCTCCCGTCACATTTCCTCGCTGTGGGCTCATTTTTCACTGCAATAAAAAGTCCTGCACGCCTATGGTACCACCTCAACCATGGCTAGACATAGAGAGAACTCAGAAATGTCTTATTTTGTGCAGTATGACACAGAACCGTGCATCTTAAAGAACAAAACAACAACTACGATTTATTTATTCATAAAAAAGAAATACTAGAAACTTTAAGTTGTTTTCTTGGTCAGGAGGGCATGAGCCATTTTCATTTGGGTTTGTCACATTAGGCTTTCTTTCCTCCAAAATAAATGGGGAGCGGATGAGCTTAACGTCATTATTTCATTTGTTTTTGCCCTTTTAAATATTTAAGATGCCACACATTGTACCTTGATGTGCATGTCTTAAAGTTGCAGAAGTTTTAGGGAAAGCTCAGAAAAACTTTCCTCCTCCAGAAGATGGATGAAAGAGCAGCCTTGTAATATAAAATGCCGCCCATATATCACTCTGGCTGGAATATAAAGAGCAACACAGAGAAGGGAAATATCAGGAACACATATTACTGAATAGGGAGAGGGCTTACAGATTTCATTCCTGAGTTACCCGCCGACACCTGTGGGTAGTGATGATATCGAAAAATGCTGGTTATTGTAATGCATCAGCAAACAGCCCTTAAGCCGGACTGCAACCGGTGTATCGTTTACAGCACAGAGGAAGTGACTTGTGCTTCTTTAAATAAGAAGTCAAGTCGAAAACATAATCGCACCGCAGTGTGACTTCACATTGTGCACAGTGAGAATGTTTTCCACATGACGGCATGGCGCGGTGGAAGGAGCCGGCCACCTTGCTGAGGAGGTGAAAGTGTGCAGCCTGTAGCCCGCAGCTCTTTGTCTAACAGCTCACTGCTCCATTACCCCCTTCAATATTTAAAGCTCAGCCTTTGTCATGAAATGCAGAAAATGGCTGTTGTCTTGTTTTGATGAACGATCGTGGCTCGTGACAAAGAATTTAATATTAATACGGCAGTGATACGGCATAAACAGAGCCCCGAGGCTGATATCACTTGCGTAAAATAATGCTGGATTACGGGCTGCATAGTTTCCTTTGAATTGCTTAAAATGGCAATTTGAATCCACTAACGGTGAAAATTACCATACAGACGCAATTCCAGGAACTAAAAGCATTGACTTTCTCGTGCTGGATTTGTTCACCATTACAAAAAAACAAAACAAAACATGAGGATTATTCTTTAAAGAAACTTCTGTGGGATTTCTTTGGACATAAACTGAAAAATGATTGAGTGAAATGTTATGTTGTGTAGATCCAGTCCAGTGCTTTCTGTGTAAGTCAGTTTCATGACTTCTTCCTCATCTGGCTGTGATGCATAATTTACCAGCGGAGTGAAAAATTATTTTCCAGGAAATTGAGTCCTGGCACTGTGAAACTGGACTGAAATTAAAGTTCGGATTTTATTACATTAGGCTTTTAATGTGGGCCGATATGAATATCTGAGCGGGGAGTCGCTTGTTTCATGCGAGCCTTCAGTCAGTTTGGTAAACCACTGGAGATATTCAATTGGACTTCACACACTTGTTGATGCACAAGGTCGGGAATCAGTTTGCAGTAGCTTATGCAAACAGATGAAAGTGATAGTGTCTGTGCTGATCCGTCTTCTGCTTCACTGCTGCAGCCACCAAATGTGAAGGACCCCTGAAGTTCCTGTGCAAGAACGGAGAGTGTATCGACAGCTCCAAGGTGTGCGACTCTGTCAAAGACTGCAAGGACCGATCAGATGAGCCCAAGAAAGAGTGCGGTAAGATGAGTCACTCTGCACACCGTCTCCTGTCGCCTGTTAGGAAAAAGCTCTTTCACCCACGGAGGAGAAAAGCTTATATATTGCACTTTGGTCTGCTTATAGGTGAAAGCTTTTTCTTCATTTAGCAGTTGTATGAAATGTGGCAAAGCTCAGCTGTGGAATCTGTCCCTGTGCACCGAGAGAACCTTTACGTATCCATCGTAAATGGATTCAAGCAGTTTGATGCAGCAACATAATTGTGTTTGCCGAAACAAAATGCGACTACCTCCCTCCTATTACCTTGCATTTCAAAGGATTGCGGAGGCACGGTTGAATTAGCAGCAGCCTCCGTTGATCAGAACAAGAGCCTGCGTGTACTAATTATCATCAAACAGGAGGAAAAAGTCTTCTCTCTGCTCTCTGGTAATCTCACCGCTCTCTATCTCTCTTGCTGTCTCCACTCGTACATTAAATGGGCGTGTGAGATTAAAAAGACAAAAGCCAGCGTTTCTTTATTAGGTTGAAGCTGGAGAGAAAGTGAGAAGCACTCTGAAGGAGTAGCTTTTCCTCAGCGAACTTGAAATTGAGAGGGGAAAGTGACAGCTGGCAGACTAGACTGACCTCAGAAATTATACCAAACAGGTATTCCAGAGAGTGATTCTCCCTCCATTTTCCCCTCCCTCTCTCCTTCAACTCAGGTCTTGTTCTCAGCTCATTAATAGTGTGTCCACACGTACCTCACTCATCGCTCTGCTCCCTCAACCGTTCACTCCCAAGATGTCGCCCCCCCCCCCAAAAAAAGAAACACACACACATATGCAGCAACACTCATACGGTGTGATTGCATTTGCCGCATCAGCCTTACATCAGGGAGAACGAAGACGACGCTTTTCCTCTCCGCGCTCAAGCAAATGTTTTTCCTGTCTCATTACAAATAATGACTTATTACGACAGCGCTGACCCGTTACTCACCTCAGCGTTCATTTCTTAGCGTTGCGCCATCGCTCTCATTCAGACAAATGGCTGAAAATATGTTACCATGGTGAGAGAGACGGAGGCTGGAGGAGCGGAGCGGAGACGTCACGTTTGTTTTCCGGTGGTAAAAAAGAGGAAGTGACCTCGAAATGTCGGCTGTCCTTGGAAGCTGTTAGGAAAAGCTGTTCACACGGAGAGGCCTCTCCCGGGGCGTCTTTGTTACTCGGCCTGGTCCCCCTCTCAAAGAAACGGGGGATGAGTGAGACCTGAAATACAGCTGCATCTCGGGTCTTTTTCCTCCGTCTGCAAGTTCATTCTGAAGTGACAGAAAGGGAGTAATTGGAGCGACTGTGAGCGGCAGATTGCTGTCACCCATCCAGCTGAATTAGACATGGGAATTTATTGCTGGCTGTTGCAGAGCCCGAAGTCTGCTGGCGCTCGCACAAAGCACAGATGAAGAACTTCCCCGCAAAATTTACTTTCAGTCTTTGGAGGTTTAACTTCATCCTTTTCTGTTTTTGTTGCAACAAAGAATATTGACCTGTAGCTGTGCAAAAATGCGCCTCAGTGCTGCACAGATGTGTCGAGCTGGATCCCTGCAATCTGTGTGTTGCTGACTGCATTGTGTTGGATAGTCGCCTACAACTGCACTTCCCAAAGCTTTCTTTAAGCTGTATTACTGTAAATCAAGGAGAGTTGGTGTGCCAGCTTATTATTTTGATTTTCCGGCCAGCAAATTTTGCATTTTGTGTCACTCTTACTGCTGTTTTCACATCAATTTTAATACTTTCAGCAGCTGTTTTCAGCAAAAACAGTAATGAAAGAGTAGAGCAGGGGGGTCAAACATGCAGCCCTACTTTGTAAAAATTACAGAGAAGACATCTGTAAAACTATAAATTTAAGATAATTTCTAGATCATGACAAGTTGTTTTGATCATAAAATGAAACACTAGATTGCCCATTATTTTGTAATTTTGTGTCACATTTTTGTAATATTTTGTCTTGTTTTTGTTGTTTTTTGTCTTTTCTGTCTGACTTTTGTCGTTTGTCTTATGTTTTTGTTGTTTTGTGTTTCCTTTTTGTCTCGCTTGTGTTTTTTTTTGTCATTTTGCATTTTGCTTTATTTGTTTTGTGTATAATTTTTGTCATTTTGTGTTTTTTTGTTTCGCTTGTGTTTGTCTATTTCTTTTGGTCATGTTGTTTCTCACTGTTGTCAGTTTTTGTCTTGTTTGTCATTTATGTAATCCTTTGTCTCGTTTTTGTCGTTTGCTCATTGTTTTGTCACTTTATCTTTTTCTCTTTTTTGTTTTTTGTAATTTATCTCATTTTTTTGTCATTTTCTGTCTAATTTTTGTAATATTTTGTCTTGTTTTCATTTTTTGTCTTTTTTTGTCTGACTTTTGTCATTTTAATCAGAAAGTAAAGTATTGTTCAGTTCCAGAGACCTGCCACTAAATCTTTTGTTCCTTTGTATATCCAATGTGATCTATAAATTGTAATGTGTAAATGATAAACTGAGGCATAATATTGTTGAAACTGGATTTATTTTGCATAAGAAAGTTCAGGTTGTTCACAATGTTTTGAAAAAAGATAATTCCTTAAATGTCGACTTTTTCAGAACACAATTTTTTGCACTAAAACAAAGGAAGATTTTGGAGTTGTCGTTATTTTTGGGTTATTATACTCTGATTTTACTGGTGCGGACCACTTGAGATCAAATTGGGCTGAATGTTTCCCCTGAAATAAGATGAGTTTGATGCCCCTGGAGTAGAGAATCAGGAATCAGGACTTGCAGATGGACTTATGTGAAGCTAAAGAGAGCAGACCAAAAGCAGAGTTTAGCGGGACAGAAATATGATTCCAAATAATCAATGCCAAAGTTCTAAGTGCGCAGATGTTTGCTGTCAATAGCTGATGATATAAACTTCACTGATTATTAAAAAATGTGTAATACTGCACTGGGTAGCTTACTGTTGACATAATTAAACCGTCTCATATTGGGGAGTGCAGTTTCTCATGCAATTTAATATTTTTTTCCCCTTATCACCTATTCCCAGTTGTCCATTGTGCAGCCTTTCTTCACTGTTTGTGTGAAAAGCAAAGCCCGCATGCAGCTGAATTAAAGATTTTTCCTCTACTGATCTTAGCTTTTACTCAGTTATCTTGCCCTTTATGATTCATTGAGACAACGAGCTGTTTTTTTCAAACTAAATGTGGACAGAAAAGTGTGTTAAAACCTTTACAAATAATTCATGCGTGTTTCTAACAAATGCCATTGTTGCAACAGTGAAACGGTACAAAAGCTGCCGCTGTATGCACCAGATCACGACGGTAGTTTACCCCCAGCTATATTGAAAAAGGAGGAAATTGAAAAACTGAGCCGACAGTTTCAGCAACTATCTTTTTTAGTATCAAGTAACACATTCTGTAAAGGCAAATTATGCTGCACGATCAAATCCAGCTACCTCTTCCTTCTTGATCGTGTGCCATCCTTGTGCCAGCTGCTTTGACCTAGTTTTCAAAGAGAGTGTGTTGTGGTTTTCTCTTTCATGCTTCTGTCATTTTTAGGTTCACTCTGCCTCGATTCAAGCCTGTTTAATTTCCACGTTCTCCCTCCCTCCTTATGGAGCGTCTCAGAATCCCAGTTCACAGCATCAATGCCTCCACACACATACTGTATTTCATATCCCCGCAGATGGACCTGATTCTGGGGTTATGAGCTTTACAGTATGTTTCTTTGATTCCATTCTCTGCTTTGGAGAACATCTGATAAGGATTCACAAAAGGATGGGAATAAAAGTGGAGATAAAATTCAGATGAAGAGGAGGATTTTCTCCACCTTTGTGCCGAACGTGTTTCTACTGCAAAATATCACAAGCCGTTAGGTTAGAGGGTAAAAGCAGAGCAGAGCAGAAAAGGTCCTTCTCTAAATCAGATGTTGACCCACTGGGTGACCAAAACATCCCCGTCGCTTCTATGAGTGGCTGCCTTTGACCGCTGGGCTCTTGTGTTTGTTTTCCAGGGCTGAATGAGTGTATGATCAATAATGGCGGCTGCTCCCACGTCTGCATGGACCGACCGATCGGCTTCGAGTGCCAGTGCCCCACCGGTTACCAGCTGCTGGACAAAAAGACTTGCGGAGGTAAATAAAGAAGCATTTCAGATAGAAAGATGTTTGGAGAAGCAGACTGGCTGATGATCTGACGGGTATAAACTGATGTGTTGCTTTGGGAAGCTCTCTAGCTCCGTCTTTGTGCCACTCCCAGAGGGAAGCTCGTGCCGTCATGCTGCTCTCACACATGCACAGTGTGTCCTTCACACCCTTCCCCGTCATTTTTGCACCAACACTTCCCCATCACACCCGAGGAAAAAGCAGGTCAGGAGGAGTCGACAGGGACACACCCAGTCTCCCTGTGGACTTGATGTTTCTCCATCTCTTCCAGTCAAAAATGTGCTTCCCTACTCTCCTATTACAGCTGTCATTTCTCTGAGAAGCGTTGCTACATTTGCATTTTAGGAATTTAGTCTGCCGTCTTATCTGTCACAACTCATGAGGGGTGAATTAGTCACTCGCCGTCGCCGTCTGGCTGTCTCTCTTTGTCTCTCGGCTGATTGATAACCGCTCTTCACTCTCCTCCCTGCAGACATTGACGAGTGTGAGAACCCCGACGCCTGTAGCCAGAGCTGCATAAACTACAAGGGAGACTTTAAGTGTGAATGCTACGAAGGATATGAGATGGACCCTGTCACTAAGACCTGCAAGGCAGAGGGTGAGTTATAGTGATCGCAGATGCACAATGTAAATTTAGTGTGGCAGAGAAAATGAGATTTAAATCAAATGAGACACTGATTGGTCAAAATCTGGTCGGAGATTCTGAAGTATTTTTTTGATTATGCTTCATGTTCCTCCAACATATGTTATTCACGTAGGTTATAACCTATTTGGTTGATGGTAGACTCTTTCACCACCATATTGCACCACCTAGTTTTTGCACTAATGTCTCCTCATAATCGCAAGCATCTTTCTGCTGTTCTGCCCTTATCGTTACTCTGCAGATGTTTGCGCAGTCGACACAAATGCTAAAACACACAAAACATGCAAACATAACCGAGGCCCCCACTTTGTTTCTCCTCCGAGTCCCATCAGACGGTTTTGTGAGTGACAGCTGGTTGTGTTTAGCCAGGCTGAACACTTATAATTAGGTGTAGCAAGTCTTCAGGGGCACCTGGCTAAGTCATGGTGGAGGCTAATTACATCGGTTTAATTCGGCCTCCCGTTAGGCTCGTTGATGACGGTTGTCAGACTAGTGGAGAACAGAGTGAACTGCTAAGAGGCCGGTTAATTTTCTTTGACCTCCAACTATAGCCGGGAGCTATTAGCAAGAGGATTACACACAGAGGCCATTGTATATGTTTTCACCCCATTTCCCCCTAAATTTTCATTTTCTAATTGGCAGGAAACTGTGAGTCAAATGAAATGTGTTGATTTGGTCCCCGTGGCTGTCGAATGCTGCGATTTAATTTTCCTCAATTAAACTGAGCTCGTATCAAAGCTCAGCATTTGCATGTGTGTGTTTGCATTTGTGTCCGCCTCCCTCTTCGCCTCTAGTCTACACTTGTGTGCTTCCTCGTGCATGGCTGCGCATGTTTGCTATCAGTAGATCATGGCCAAGAGAGAACTGTGTGTCTGGCTGCGTGTCAGCAGCAGAATCGCAGTGATTGCTGCAGTTCGGCATCGTGGTTTTCGAGGCAATGAAAACTACTGCTGCCGTGACAGGCCATAAAAACCAGCAGGGGAGCATTTTCCCCTTTAGAGGGGTTGGAAATGTTGTCATTGTAATGGCCACTCTTTGAGAGCAGCGCTGTCATCATTCAGAGTTGGAAGCTGGAAGCGAAAGGGTAGAAAGAGGCAGCGTGCAGGAGGACGATACTACAATGAGGCTACGACACTGACTGTCAAAAGGGAAACTGTGGCAAGCGAGCTGTTAATGAGAGAATCTCATATCTGCCTCCAGAGATAACTGGCTGCTGCTGCGGTCCTATTAACATACAGTGTCACAAAGTGATAGGCTCAGTATAGATATTACCAGACAAAGGTGGGCTGTAGTTGGAGACAGATAAAAGCCTCCCTGCAGGGACAAAATGTTACTGTACCCCACTTGACTTTTCCTGCCAGAATTAAAAAGGAAATAGACATAAAGATATAACATAAATGCTTCTTAGAGCCCTGTTGGATATAATTCGGATTAACATGCATCCTGGGTGACCTTATCAAAAGCAGTCTAAAAATAGGTGTGAATGTGCCCAAAAGAAAACAAGGACACAGTGTGTGATAATAGCCTGACAAAAAACACCAAACAGTCTGTGGCAGAGATCGAGGCGGGAAACTGTCAATGACTTTGTAATGCTTGTGTAGTTTTAATCAGTATGCAAATATCCACTGCAGTCATCTCCAGTAACATTCATGACTCCAGGATCATCAGTCAGCCTGTCAGTTCACCACTTTGGTCCAGACTGAAAAAACTCAACTGCATGAGCTGTCTTTGCACCACCAGCAAGTTAACATATATGGATTTGTGAAATGCATCAACAACTATTGGATGAACTACCATAAAGTCACTAATATTGATTGGCACTTTTTTGTATAACGATTTGGTTCATGGCTGCAGGAAGCCAGCGAAAGACGTCTTCATGCTTTTATTTTGTAGCAGACTTGATTACTGGCATGCTCCATTTTCTTGCCTCATAAAGAAATCTTTAAACAACCTTCAGATGATTCAGAATGCACCAACAAGCCTTCTCACCAAAACGTAATGAGAGCACATTATTGTGGTTGTAATTGGCTCCCTGTTCATTTTAGGATTCATTTTAAGAGTTTGTTGTTGGAAAAGCTCCTGAATATTTATCCGATATGTTGGATAGGTAAGTTCCTTTAATTGAAAATGCCTTCCATAGGAAATTAAACATCTTATATAGTAGACAGCTTCCAAAGAAACCGTAAAACTTCTATTTTCAGGCTTGTGTTCTTGTACTTTTTATGTAGTTTACTCATATTAGGCCTGTGAGTTCCTTTTTCTATCAGTTTTTGTATTTTATGTTAAATTTAATCACTTTAACATACAGATTAGAACTGTACACACAGAAAGAACTGTAAATTTCTCCTGCTGATTGAAATGCACTTTACAAATTAAGTTATATTATTGTTATAGATTTTATGTTTCGGATGCTGAGATGATAAAGATGATGAATATGTCAAACATATGTTTAGCTTCAGCATGTTAGCATGTTGAAGTCCAGCGCCACAGAGCTGCTAACATGGCTATAGACATCGTGTTGTGGCATGTAGGGGTCAGTTTCCCCGCTGATAAAATCAAACAGGAGTGGGAATGGAAATCTAATCATTAGTGATCACACTGGATGCATTCTGCCAGATGAGACCTTCATTTCTCTCCTGTCCACATGCTGCACACTGCAGATATATTTGGTCATAATCAGGGTTGCCAAGTTTCAGCAAGAGGAAGTAGTTCAGTATAATATTACTCATTTATTTAATTGATTATCTAATAGTAATCTAATTTAACTGTAATGTGGGTGAAGTGGCCTTAATAGAAAATATGTTATGGTGTATTTAAAGGGGAAAAGGTCACCAATAAGGTCCTGTAAAATGCTAGCCTAGCCGCGCTAGACCCAGGTCTGAAGACACAAGGCTCTAGGAACTGTCGACAGGGACGGAGGCGGGCTAAAAGGTTGTCTTTCAAATCACTCTGCAGCAATTGGGTAGGTATACAACCAATCAGCGCAACGAATCAGTGTTGCCAACTTAGCGACTTTCTCGCTAAATCTAGCGACTTTTCAAAGCTCCTAGCGAATTTTTTTGGTCAAAAGCGACTAGCGACAAATCTAGCGACTTTTTCTGCCGTTTTGGAGACTCTGATAGGAAAACTCAGCTCATTCTGCAGTTACTGTCCTCAACAAGCAGCAGGTGCTGCTGTGAGCTTCTCCCCCTCCCAGAGCACAGGCTGTCAGTCCAGTAACCCCACAGCAGTCCCAGTGAGGGGAGGGGGAGACCCACATCACTCCGCGGCCAGACGACAGATGAATTGCGCATGCGCAAAGTCACTACAGATCCCATCCAGACTTACGGAGCCATATAAACGAAAATGTTTCTTCACTGTCATGCTAAAATAAACCACAGCATTTAGCCTCTAATACAAAAACATATTTTGGGTGTTTTATACTCACTTTTTGGTCTCTTCGACAACGTTATTCCTCTCTCCTACAACGTTGATTACAATTACATGCAAACTGGGAAATATGCAAATTAGGCGATGACGTCATTTAGCGACTTCTAGCGACATTTAGGACAGCCAACAGCGAATTTCCTTGCTGAGGAGTTAGCAACAGTGCAATGAATAGGCAGACGTAGTTCCTAGAGCGCTGGAAATCAGAGGATGCGGGAGTTCGATGAAGCCTTATTTATACAGTCAATGGGTGAAGCTCAAGTATATTACAGACATGTTAACAGAAAGATTATTCAGAGTCGGTGCTAATGGAGCTCAACGACTGTTGTTGTTTTTGTTGTCAACCCTGGCAGAGAATTAAATTCGTTGCCGTGGGCTGTCTAGCGTGGCTAGGCTAGTTGTTTCCGTCAGAATCGTTGCGCCTCTGTCGTCACTTAGTTACGCCTGGCTTCTGACTCTACACTGCATGGTGATTCGTCGGCCAGTTTTAGGAGCATTCAACCTCGAGGCTTACCGAGGGTAACTAGACCCACCCTGGCAGAGAATTAAATTCGTTGCCGTGGGTTGTCTAGCGTGGCTAGGCTAGTAAAATGCTACAATCAGCCCATATCTTCTGTGACACCAGCTGTTGTTTGCTTTATTTAATGTTCCCTACAAGCTAATGATAAATTATGTACCTACAGTACAGCAGTTATTGTTTCCTAAAATGTGGTTCTATTGTTACTAGGCAACCTGCTGCTCAGTTTTGCTGGTTGCTTTAATGATTGGAGAGGCTGTATGTAAGTAGGAGAAGCATTCACATGCACAATAATGCACTGCTGCGAATATCCTGCTGTGACTTTCTGAAAGGGACAAATCACCGTAATTAAACACTCAACATGACAGAAAAACATATTTTTTCAAGTGTAAATAGATCAGACCTTTGCTAACAGTGAAATAAAAACATTCCTGTAGCTGTGGTGGAGCTGAGGACTCCACCTGAGGACGTCCGCTGTGGAACAGACGATCAGACTGTGACTCTGTCTGAGGTGAACAAAAGCACACGCTGCCATTTGCCATTAGATTCTGATCAACTGTCTCCACGTCAGGGATAATTCATTGGCTAATTATAACTAATTAATGAGGTTACTGCTGTTGTGCCACATGCGCAAACGAGCACAACTCCGCCGATTAACATTTTGTCAAAACCTGGATTACATTTATTTATAATGAGCCTAATCAATCTGGCCTGTTCCGGAGTCTGTCTGCATTGCGGTAAAGTCGTATTTTTATGGACATTTTGGTGTGTAATAGGCAAAGGGAATGAGACGAGACTCCAAATGAATGAATTTTGTGTGCTTACCTCCAATAACTAAAGGCATGTTGATTATGGAACATTTTTTCTGCTTAAATCTGGAAATTTCAGTGCTGAGAAAACCTGTTTAAGGTGTCTTTTTTCATGAAGAAGAGGCTTTGTGATATTTAGAATGAGAACATAAGCCTGACAAAGGGTGTCTCATCAAAAGAACAAGAGTGTTAAACTTTGTTGCAGCTGCAGAGGGAACTCACTAACTGATCGTTATTGTTCTCTATTAGCTTTCTAAGACAGGCCAAGGAACCTGTGTGTTGTTTATCTTCCCATTGTGGAAATTACTTGTCTTTTAAGTGCGAGTGTGAATGCTCGCTTGTGTCTGTTTAGTCTGATTGCCTGTATAAAAGTTGACAGCTTGCTGTTTAAAGAGCTGCAGCGGGTGTAAAGGCACCTCTGATCTATATATGCAAAGAGAAGATAATAAGGAATGCACAACTTAATGATGCATTCAGACTCTCTGATCAATACACCAATTATTCAGCTGTTTTTAACGAAGGATTATTGTCCCCGCACTCTTATTAGAGGAGGATATTGAGCCACATCATGCAAGCTTTGTTGTGTTATTTATCTGTGTGAAAAAGTTGATATTTAGGTATTGACTTGTTTGCTACAAATGTGCACATTAAGATCCACTGCTTTCTGACACAGTGGTGAAGCCTCAGCGTTCCTACAGTAGAGGAATGCCTAAATCAGTCCCTGACATTCAACGTTTCCCATCAGAGTCAACACGTCTAGCACGCTAACATCTAAATGCCGTGCTGAAAAACTAACCTCTCAGGCTCACTGGCATCTTCTTTTTCATGTGATTCCCTCATTTTGTCAATTTTTTATTTCATATTTCACAAAAGAGTAGAGAGAGTGGTTATTTCTTCAGGTCTAGGCCAAGTGTTTTTCATAATATTCTGAGAAATTGATCCCACAGGGTAAAGGTTAAATTACTTTAATACACCGCACTTGCTACTTAATTTGAAGCGTATTAATGCCGCTGTGTACAGATGATCTGGGAGACTGTGAGTAGTTTTCTAATAAGGCACACCAGTTTGAACCCTTCTTCTCGCCCACGATCAAACTGTCAAAGCTGATTCCTCTGTGCATTAATGAAGCGAATCCCAACTCCAGTGTGTTCCTCCCACTAACAATGTTTTCATCCTTCTTAAGCCCCATTTATAAATTGCCGTGCACCACAAAAATTTTGCTTTGTACTCTGCTCATTCATATTTTGACCCTGACTTCACAGTTGTGCCCATTCCTCAAAAGCAGCAGCATCTTTAATATTCTTTTCCTTGCACGCAGGGAAAAGCCCTTATTTACTGTTCACCAACCGGCACGAGATCCGTCGCATCGACCTGGTGAAGAGGGATTACAGCCAGGTGGTGTCGACGCAGAAGAACGCTGTGGCTCTGGACCTGGACGTGGCCAACAACCGCGTTTTCTGGTGTGATCGGTTTCACCGCAAAATCTACAGGTAAAGAAAAAACAGAAACCTGAGCTCAGCGTAGATTACATTTCAGAAACTTTGTAATAGAACAGAAACTCGATCTTGTCTTGATTTTCTTTTTGGATGCATTTTTATGCATTCAATGTTCTTCACAAAAGGTCAGAAGGTATTTACAGTGGTCCATCGCCATATCACGGTTCACTTTTAAACTGCATTTGGCATCATGGATTTTTTGCTATATTGTGGGATTTTGAGATGTGTGTATATATATATATATATATATATATATATATATATATATATAAATATTAATGTGTTGAGCTGCGTTTAAAATGACATTGAAAAAGGAGATCTGCCTATTATGCACTCTGGAACTGGGCTGATACCTTTATTTTGACACACAGAAAGCAGCATCATTGAAAATGTGACAGGAAGTCATCAAACACGCCACACTCATGGTCCTGACAACAAGAACACTTAACCAAACTAACTAGACTGTCTAAACCACAAAAACACAATAAAACACTAATAACACTGTAACACTAACATAAACCACAATAATGGCATTTAAACCCCCAACACCCTGAACTCCCATGGTGCATTGCAGCACAACAGTTCAGTCACAGCGACCGGCTCTGCGATCGCTACATTGTTTTAATCGTTTTTGCGGTAAAATAAGCATTTTCTAGACTAAAACATTGAAAACGATATAAAAAAATAAGAAGAAAACACATTAATCACTTGCTTTCTTCTGCTTTTATTAGCGCAGGGCTACAGTTCTTGGCATATTACCACCAAAAACCTTCAGTTGGGAGCAGACTGATGTGTGTTTTAGACTCAATAACAATTATTGGCAATCAAAGACACCAATAATCAATATTTGGAGCACATTTGAATTTCAAATGAAAATGTTGGTGTCGCACAGCTGCACAAACTCCAACACAAAACACTGTTGAAATCCCTTTGTTTATATTTGCAACATACATTCTTCAATGTTAATACACCGTTACTCCTGATGTGTAAGCAGTCAGACAGTGCTGTAGGAGGTATGCTGTAAAAGAATACAGGATTGTGACTACAGATAGAGTAAAAGCAGCACATTTAAAGATGAAAAATGCTCAAAATCAGACACAGATTTCATCCCAGCCTAACATCAGTCATCCTCTACTTTGGATCAGTGGAACAGAGTGAAAGCAGATGAGTGTAGCATGCCATTCACTGCTACTGTGTGCATTAGCACCTTTATGTACACGTAGTAAAAAACAGGGACTCACTCATAACACATTGCTATATAGTGCTGCCATTGAACTTTAATTTAGAGCACAGGTCCAAGTCTAGATTGGAAACTGATGCCTTGTAGAGAAATAGAGTGTTTATTTGATTTGGACAACATATCACACCTAAGAGTGGCCTCCCCAGTCAAGCATGAGTGGACTACTACTGCGTTTGGCATTTGTGTTGCATTTCAACATCTCTAAATCTGCTTAAACAGTTCTTCCACAAGGCTTCTTTTAATGCTCAAATGTCTGAAATGCAAATGTGCCCCGAAAAACCCCACCTGCACATAAACCTGGACAACTTTAGTACAAATGTTTTAGTCGTCTATGTGCACGTTGCAGTTTTCAGTATGAATAAGCGTCATTTCTTCACAGTCCTTGCTTTGTGCATCACTACGGATATACATTTGAAGTGTGTTTATGTGTGTATATATCTAAAGATGCACAAACATAACGGACATGTTTCCAAAGCTGCACCACTGGAACATGCAGGAGCTACTTACCAGCCACCTGTGTTCTTCAAAGTTCTAATTTTGTGCACATCACTGCCTTCACGAGCTTTTCCAGTCATTTGATTTGACAAATCTTGTTTCTTTCTTTTGATGCTTTTAACATTTAATCAACTCAGCCGATGGTTCGGGGCTTCTATTATTTTAGATTAATTCCACCCTTCCTATTGTTATCCCGATGACGTTTTCCTCCCCAGAGTCTATTCTAATTGGAGCACCGTGTTCTCTTTAGAAAATGAATGTTAAGAGGGAAAAAAAAAATCTCTGGGGAACCTGAAATTGAAATTCCTGTTCGGGAGCACCGCTGCCTTGCCCTCGCCTCACACCTCTGCTGGGGTCAAGTCATTAGTGAGCGGGGCGAACCCTGAGCGAGGGCCTTGTCTATTCTGATAAGTGGTCCACAGAAGAAGGACACTAACCCCCGGATGAACCTGCCCAAGGCTATCCCTATCACACCAAACCCCATTCTGTGCTCTGCAGTGGCTCCACAGCACGGCGGAGAATTCCACTCATCAGAATTCATCAGACGTAAAGTGGAGGAGATCAGCTTGTCTTGCTGATTGTCCTGCATGTGCTCATTTATTCACCTATTTCCACTCACACGGTTTATCTAATTAAAGTGCTTTCTTTAGACAAACACTCAAGCTCTTTAATTATATTATCATTTATTCATTTATTGTTCTTGCTAGTTTTCCACTGGCTGATGTGGTAGCAGTTACTTTTCTATAGTAGGTGTCCAGTCTGTGCTAATCTACTTTTTCAAAGCAATCTGTAAAATTCTTTGGCTCCCAAAGCAATCGCTGAAAATCAATATTTCAAAATGATAAATCTCTTGATATGGTGCCATGTAATGTGAAGGATGGTGCATACAGACTCATTATCACAAAATAGGGTCCACCAGGCAGTCAACATCCCTCCACTTCCCATCAATTTTACAATACCGGCTGGTTTTGCTGGAGGTGATTCTTTATATATTCTCATCCCCTCAAAATACCGCCTCCCATATCTTCCCTCGGCAGCGCCTTCATCCACGAGGCCAGCGATCCCTCCCAGCAGGTGCCGCTGGTGGATTCATCCCTGCAGACCCCCGTGGGCCTCGCTCTGGACTGGCTCCAACACAACCTGTACTGGACCGACTCCGGAGACAAATCCATCTCCGTGGCCTCGGTGGACGGCACCAAGAGACGCGTCCTCATCAACACTG
The DNA here is from genome assembly GCF_021347895.1 of Acanthochromis polyacanthus. Classification (NCBI taxonomy): domain Eukaryota; kingdom Metazoa; phylum Chordata; class Actinopteri; family Pomacentridae; genus Acanthochromis; species Acanthochromis polyacanthus. Next base: position 31,844,382 of record NC_067121.1, read on the forward strand.
ACCTGAGCGAACCCCGAGCCATCGCGCTGGACCCCCACCACGGGTAAGAAGATGTGTGTTTGTTTTTGCTGGCACAAAATCCAATTGATAACCTCCTGTTATGTAATCCCCAACATTAAAGATCTGAATGTTAGAATCAGTAATAATCATCAGTAATTGGTTATCTCTTCTGACAGAGAAACCACTGACTTGCACTTCTAATTTTACAGAACATGCTAGTTATGGATCCACATGCTGTGATTTCACATATTTCACAGCATGTCAGCATAAAACGGTGTCAAACTCAGTTTATATCCTTCAGTATATTTCTGCACTGATCCTTTTTTTTCCTTGAAGATGATCTCAGATAAAGATTTGTTAAGTGATTTCAGGCTGAAATCCAGAAATTGAATATTAATAATCCTCTTCTGGGACCACATCATATAAATGAACGTACAGTAAGAGAAGTCATTTTGTTGTCTGTTGGAATCCAGCGTAACGAGCTTGTGACCCATTTAGCACCCTGACTCAATAGTTTTTTTGGAAATTCTGTCCTAGATGATCGTTCCTAATCTGAGGAGCTGTCTGAAATCGTGCCAGCGTGTGATTGTGTAGCTTTTGTATTCTGGTGATCCAAACCCGGATGAGAACAAACACGCGCCAGAAATAAACTAAAATGAACCGACTGATAGCCTAAACTGACTCGTATGCACACAGATTTTCTGCATATTACAGACCCAATCATAGCAGCACCGCAGGAACATAAAGCACACCCGGAATGCTTACTGTGACGCCAAATAGCAGCTCTGTCTTTGCGGGAAAAGTCGCTTGATGTCAGTAATAAACATTTACATAGAAATGACTAGATTGTTGTGTGTTTTGCTGCTTTGACTGCTGACTGTTATTGCTCAATAACCATCCAAACTATGCTGAACTTGTACCCATAACAGCTTTTTGAACTTGGTGGTTTAAGCCTGCCACAAATCACCGCTACGGGGTCCAACTTGGGATTTACTGATGATGTAAATGATCACAGAGAGACAGTTAAATCTAATGTACAACTACTAATCGTGATGTAATGATCTGTTCATCTTTGAACACAAGGGGGAAGGACCTAATAGATGTATTTTAAAGCTGTAATCACATCACATAGTGCAATAAATATGTCAGAGAGGTCAGTGATTCAATTAAAAAGCTCAGTCTGGACAATCTTTGATCATTCTTACAACACACTGTATGTAATATGATCTAAGGTAGATACGTGAGCCACCATGTCAGAAACTGTAGCTGCTCCGGTCTCGGTAACAACGCACCGATCCCGGAAAACATAACAATCCATGCGGAAGGTGACTGGGCCATAACCGCGAGGTGCTGGGAACATTTGTGTGACAGATGAGGCTATTACTGCTGCTCTTGTGACTTGTGTTGTGGTTTTGTGGTGCTGAACGGACAGCTCCCGTATGCACTTGACACAGATCTCTTGCTGAAATTTCCTACAGTATTCGTTCTTTCAAGAATTGCTCCTTTTCTCTGTGCCCTTCAAAGCAGCAGTCCCACAAATTTTACAGCAAGTTTTTTTTCCCCCAGACATCAAATCACAGACGATATTGCTTTAGCTATAGTGTAAAGTGTTCTGGAAAAACCTGTTTCTGACATCTCCTTGTCATATTCTTGCACTCTTAAGTATGACTGTACAACAATAGGTATGTTGATTGGAGAGTTTCTAGCAGTATTGTTTTTTTTTTCCCTTCTCTTTTCATGTGCATTTGTCTACTGCAAAAATTCTGGTTATGAGGGATACTGAAGAATGCTGATTGTGGCAATATGTTGGTAAAGCATCCCACGTATGTCTAATCAAAGTACTGGACGCAGTGATTTTAGTGCAACATACCAGGAATTAGTCAGCTCCACAATGTTACCAGACTAGTACCAGCGCACACTGAAAAAAAGAGAATTTTTGGACCCACTTAAAGGAACTGCTTTCATTATTAATGCACAATTGAAATAGATTTATCCAAATTCAGTTCAGAAGTGATATTACTGCTACAGGTTTAAGATAAATGTACTTGAGTAATTTGATTCCTCTCAAATGAACAGTTTGTGTTGAGTTGCAGCAGAGAAATTTAGGGTAGACTTCACAGGCACAGCGTTAAAGGGGTAGTAAACCTCATTTTTGCACTTTAAATCGTCAAAATCCTGTTTCAAATTGGTAGAATCCACAGGGTAAACTGCCATTACTTAAGAAAGACAAAAGAGATGTTTTTAAAACAGCATTTTCATCGTCTTAATTTACAGCTCAAATACACTTTTTACAGTGCAGTACAGTGTGCCTAGTGTTTCCTTTTCTTCCCTGTCACCCCAACCAGATGACCACCCTCCATGAAATTGACTCTGCTTGAGGTTTCTTCCGTTAAAAGGACATTTTTTTCCTCCCCACTTTTGCCAAATGCTTAATCAAAAGGAAATGTTGGGCTTCTCTGATATTGTCTTGACATTACCATGCGAGTGCCTGAAATGACCCCAGTATAAATAAAATTTAAATGAACTGAGTACAACACTTGTGCACCGATGATGGTATTGTTTTTATGTTTCTTGTTGAAGCTCCAACTCCATAATAATACAACGCCTTCTTTGTTCCAGCTTCATGTACTGGTCAGACTGGGGCACACGAGCCAAGATAGAAAAGGCCGGTATGAATGGAGTGGACCGACAGGTGCTGGTGGCTGATAACATTGAATGGCCCAACGGCATCACTCTAGGTGAGGAAAACAGCTGCTTTTATTCGGTTCTTGCCATGAAATTATATATGCGCTCACCGGCAACTTCATTAGGCTTTTCTGGGATCTGAGGGAATGCAGTGCAGCAGCTCAAAGCCATTTATTACTGAGGTGATGATGTGTGGTGACGTATTGGGCTTTGTTACATTTGAAAGTCTTTCTAGTGTTTTGTCCATTTCATGATTCATGAGTTTGTAAAATGTAAAGCAGTACAGTAAAACGTCAATATAAAGTGGCAGCATCAGATTTCACAGATGTACCTGTGGCTGATGAATTTATATTGATATTATATATTACCGTACACAGTGCCTTCTAGTAGACTTTTACATGGCATTTTTTTGGGATAAATGTGTCTAAATGACAGTGCTGAAAAGGACCTAATGCACTCAATCCGCACTTTGTAGGTAAAGGTCAAAAGTAATAGAAATAGTGTGGGAAATGTTTAACGGTAGTGGCAAGAAAGAGACTGACAAAATTATCACGGTTGCTTTGAAGTCTTTCAGAAGTTAAAGATCGACACAGTAAAACTTGCAGCGGTGTAATGGTGAGAATCTGACATTTTATAAAGTAATCAATATCAACTAAAGGGATTTGCTGGTCAGAGTGCGCGAGTGCTTACCGTGAAGACAATCAATTTCAGCTCGGCTCGGCTGAGTCCTGTCTGTGTGCGCTCCTCAGACGTAGCCAACAGGCGCCTGTACTGGGTGGATTCGAAGCTGCACCACATCGCCAGCGTGGATTTGAACGGAGCTCACCGCCGAACGCACATATCGTCTGCAGAGAGGCTGGGACACCCCTACGCTCTGGCTGTTTTTGAGGTTTGTGTTCTGTGGCTCCATAGATTTATCTCATTCCCACATATTGTAACATCCAGCAATCGATTTCAGGGATTTGGAGCAGCTGTCTATGGTTTCATCCAGCCTCCCACATCTCATCATATCTACATCTCTCTCATTAGCCTCGCAGGGTCCAGCAGAGTGACTGGGAGTTTGAGTGTAATGACTGTTGAATTCAATTTATTGCACGCTCAGTTGGTGGATGTCCTTATGTATGCTCTGTTTGTTTTCCCTTGAGGGATCGACTGGCTGAGCATACTAAACAGAAACGGCTGTAAGGACTGGAGAACAGTCGAAAGAAACGCATACGCTCCTGCTTTTGGTCATCAGCCAGCTTCCAAGTGTTTCTGTGTTATGTCAGGCCCTTCAGAGAGCCTAAATTTGGTTTGGTGCCAAGCTGTCCTGCAAATCTGCTGCCGTGTGGTTTCGAAAATGATTATGTTTGTCCCTGTGTGAGAGCCTGCTTCTGCTTGCAAACTCTGGTATCCCAGTTGTCACTGCAGCTCAGGAGCCAGCCAGTTCAAAATCACCCCAGTGGTCTATTCCTCAGTGGGACACCTCTGTAGGGAAAATGTTCTCAGTGGGACCAGAGAGAGAGAGTTCAGGCCAGATTTACAAGCATGGATTTTTAAAAAATACCCATTCAGATTTGAAATGCATATTGTTTCAAGTTGTCGTTTGAGCCAGGACACCAACAGTGAATTCAAACACATTCAAAAAGAGCAAAAATGTTGTAGCTCTACATCTGTCATTTAATCAAATGATCAAAAGAGCAGACCTGGATCCTTTACTTCAGTAAAAATAGCAATACTGCTGTGTAAAAGTAATTATACTGACAACACATGTTACTCAGTCATTATCTAATAAATGTACTCAGTAGTACGTAGTAGTCATACAGGTCTGCAATAAATTAGAAGCTTCTGGAACACAGGTGTTAGTGTCCACAGTCAAGCATGTTTTACATTGACATGAGCTGAGAGGCTGCCATGCTAAAAGGACATCCTTACTCTTGAAACGACTGAAGTTTAATCCTTTTGTTTGGAGGAGAGAAGATGACACCTTTAATCCCAAGAACATCAAACCTGCAGTCAAGCATGGTGGTGGCAGTATTATGCTCTGGGGCATTTTTGGTGCCATGGGAACATTGGAATACTCAAGAAGAGGGATTACCTTCACATTCTTCAGAAGAACATAAAACCTTGTGCCAGAAATTTGTGCCACACAGTTGGGTGTTCCAACAAGACAGTGATCCCAAACACACATCCAAGTGTTAAGGAAACGACTAAACCAGGATAGAATTCGGGTCTTAGACTCCCCAAAGTCCTGACTTAAACCCCATTGAGAACCTGGGGACTGTGTTGAAGAAACAAATCTGTGTCAGAAAGCCTAAAAATGTACTTCAACTGGAGTAATTGAATCTGATCTCTGTATTAAGGGTGAAGCTCGGTTTCTGCTATAGACACAAGTTATGTTTCTCCCTCAGAGTTTGGAAGCTTCTGATGTCAGCTACTTTTTTGACTTGATTATGGTGATGTTGTGTCTATGTGTGCTTCAACCAGCTCCCTCCTTGACTCTGGTCTACCACTGTGCTCTGAGGTTTATCACTGGCTGTAGCTGCCTCACCCGCCACTGCGAAATGTACGCTAAAGCTGGCATGCCTTCCTTGAATGTAAAGCGATACACACACTGGATGACTCTGGTTTGTAAGGCTCTTCTTGGCTTGGGTCCTACTTATTTATGCACTTTTCTTTGGACAACTGGAAGCCGTTGTGCCCAGTGATCAAATGGCATTTTATATCTCTGTTCCTTGTGTTCGAACTGAAACGGGGAAAAAGCTTTCAGTTACTCTGCCCCCTCTGCTTGGACTGCCCTCCAATCTGAACTGAAATTGTCAGAATTTGTTTCATTGGAAGCCTTCCACTCTATCTCAGGAAATTGACAACGGAAATCCTTCAAACAGTGCCTGTATTCTCAAGTAACTCTTGTACTTTGTGGATGAAATTGCTTGTATTTAATGCTTTAATATTTGTTGTTATTGCTATCTGTTTTAGTTTTCTATCATGCTTGCTGCTGCCTCTCTTAACCAGGTCAGCCTTGTGCAAGAGGTCTCGATCTCAGTGGCTCTTTTATCTGGTTAAATAAAGGTTAGAGAAAAAGAAGTATTTCTGTCAAGAGGAGTGATCAAAGATGCAACCAGAAACTTATGAACGGTAACGAAAAGCGAATACGGTAATTGAAGTGAAAATGGCCAAGGAACATTTGCTGTTTATATTTTTGACCCAGCAGATTTAGTCACATTTCCAGTGTATAATCCCATTAAATTCGATCAAAATTAGGAGTCATTGGAGTAATTGGAAGCCAAAGACTGCCATGACACACATGATCTTTACGAGTGTATGTAACTTTTGTTTGCAACTGTAAATACACATTTTCACAATATTTCACAATCCCTCATCAACGTTTGAACCTTTAAAAATGAAAATTCCAATACTTGCCCAAAGCACAACCTTGAAGATTTTTTCTTGCTCTCTGTGCTGTTAGTCCACTGTGAGCCAGCGCTGTAGTGTAAGTCAGAGAAATGAGGATAAATGCCCTCTGGTGTAATACGTAATCGATCCGGGACTCCTCTGATCTCTGTCCTGTTGTGACTACAAGGTGACCTTCTTGTTCAGCATGTTGGACATCCACCAGCACCAGTGTTATTGAGTGGTTCTTGCTGTCTCGTACATCACATTACCATCTCTTTCTGACTCGGTGACTGACTCAACACAAACACAGACACACATGCACACGCGTGAGGCGAGACTTACTGTCCTGGCGCTCACTGGAGATTAGACGGTAGTTTCTAAGGCAACCGCAAAAAATGTCTATTCCTGTCTAAATTTGCCCTTTTTTTAAACTATTGACTGAGTAAGGAAACAAAAAATCAATTAATAAATGCCAAACATTACTATTTCCTCTGAGCTGCTTTATTTTGACTCAAATAACTTGTTTTAATCACATAAGGCCTAATTCTGCAATGAACTGAGATGATGCCAGACCCTTGAAACCTTTAGAAATCCAAAAATTAAATGATTTGTTTTCTGGAAAGAAGCGTAATTATTTGCTACATTCCTGCTGTTTACTGTTGCACTGCTGCTGCAACTGAACAAAAGCCTCTTATTCACAATTAAGCTCATATGCATTTACTTGATGCATTCATCCTGTCATAATAAATGCATTAAAAGCCAAATTAACTCGCCCTCTCATCAGCAAAAGATAATGACTTCGACTGTGTGTGTCAACAGATATTTCTAAGTTCATGTTTCTCTTCTTGCCCCAGTTATCTTTTTTATTCATTCCCTGAAATAAATTAGATTCGAGTCCCGTAAGCCAAGTATCGACAACATTCAACCCTCCGTCAGCTTGGCTCGTCTTTCTCTGCTCTCTTCATCTTTCTGTCTCATTGTTTCCATTCAGTCATCTAAACACGTGTTGTAATTCTGTGGCTCATCTGTTTCATTCACCCGTTTTCTGTCACCCACAGCTGAACACATTTTCTGCACTGTCTCTTTTTAAAACTAAAATAAAATGAATTTCAGTCCATTGTTTACACGCACAATGATGCTTTGAGCTGATGAAGAGGAGTTTTATTGTTAACTATGCTCACCATGTTGAAGAGCTTTAAACCTGCAGTTTGTCTAACATCAACTCCAGCACAGCTTTGGCGTTCAGGGCCTCAGCTGGAATCATGGAATGCAGCAGGTCAGAATGAGGACTCTTTTTTTTTTTTTTTTTGGCCAACACTGCTGTGTCCCAGCTCCCTTTTCTGGTCCATAGTCATTTTTGAACTTTTTAAGCTTGGTGAGGAGTTAGTAGATGCTCTGCTCGTATCCAGCTGCAGCCTAACCTTGCCAGCAAGTTGATTTCTCGCGATATTTGTGAGTTCACAAATCTCTCAAGAAACCATCTTGCTCCGCTCCCGCATTCACTGTTCGTACAGAGCCAAGTTGGCACGGGCCAATCACGCAGCAGTATTCGTGTGTGGGGCGGGATATCCGGGTGTGAAGACGACACCAAGCGCCAGTAGATCAAAACAAACACGGCAACGGAGGACAACGATCGTGTAGATGCTGCTATTAAGTCAGTTTTAGCTGAATCTCCTATCGCTTCTTTGAAGGAAGAACAACGAGAGGCGCTTTGCGCATTTCTGGATGGTAAAGATGTTTGTGCTTTTTTACCTACGGGTTTTGGTAAGAGTTTAATCTACCAATTGGCTCTGCTCGTTGTGAAGATCCCGCGATTGGCTAAAAACAAACCTGTCAGAGGCGGGACATACTGTTGCATTGTCCAATCCGTGCCTCTTTCCTCCGAACGGATTTACATGGAGCGGTCCCAGATTGATATTGTGGAGTACTATCAAGTACTACACAATTATTAATCTGGCTATTGCCAGGTTAGCTGCAGCCATCTCCCACTGGACCTTTTTGAACACCGGCTCTGAGAGGCTCCCTCTAACTTCAACTGAATTTCACTTGAAGATCGCAGTGCCAGGAAGCACTGGGTCTCCTCCTCAGAGCACTGCTGCTTGGATCTGGTGTCCATCTTTGCTGGTTTTCAAAACACTAACACTAACACGACTACTACTACTAATCGCTAAGTTGTTTAAAAATGTCGATTCTGTTGTTGATCGTTGGTCACGTAACCCCACCTCCAGCCCGTGACATACTCGGTTCTTAACTCCAGCCCAGCATGAGTTGGTGCCTGAAAAGCACCAGTTTTTGGAGCCTGGAGTCCGTGCTTAGTTGGTGGAAACACAAAAAACTGGTGCTAAGTCAAGCACTGGCTCCGAACTAGAACTGGAACCAGCTTGGTTAAAAAAGGGCCAGAGCGAAGTTCAAATTAAGTGAAGGCAGTGTTTAAGGGCCATTTTTCAAACGACCAATATTGCGTGACTCCTCTGGTTGCAAGATAAGTCTGATTAGGAAAAAAGCTCATGAGAGAATGACCCTACTTCTCACTTAAATCATTAGCTCCGTGAACATTTTCCTCATGAATCTATGGTCTTAATCACTGGTGTCAAATCTTCTTCAATGCAGCATGATGTTCATTTTGTAAATTATTGTCCAAAGTAGAGAAAAATAGATGATGAATCAGAGTATTTTTTTAATGTGATCAACAAGTCGCCGCTGTATATGCAGTGTAGTGTCTTCAAGTTCTCATTCAGATCCATCCCTCACTTGTTCTGTCTAGTTCCGAAGGACCAAGATGGCAACGGCTTCAAAACAATGATCTTCAAACCAATGAGTGATGTGATGAAGGTGATATCCGGCTTTTACATGCAGCTTGTGGTTAAAACCACAAATGTCAAGTTGATACAAGAGAAAAAGTCAGCGGATAACCAAAGTGGGAATGATAAATGTCAAAGAATGAAAGCTTTATGCCAGTCTATCAACTTTATGCCAAGATATCTCAGTGAAAGAGTGAAAACCCCACGTTAGAGAGAGGGAAGGTGGGGAGTTGGCTGTATCTGTATGCATAAACCAGACAAACAATATGAAATATTTACTTAATGGCACCAGAAAGTCTGTACCTAATTTAACATTGAGATTTCAGCAAGAACCAAAATGAACCAGCTGAACTCATTCTAGCCGTATTATCATTACTGAAGTCGAATAAAATGATTTTTTTTTTTAAAAGTTGCATTCAAAGTTTGACAAGCATCGTAAGTTTGCGGTTTCAAACTGTGTCCATGTTGTTAAATATTGCTGTCAATATTAGATTGGATAAGATTGTGTCCGTTAGACCATCAGAGCTGCTGTTGGGTTCAAGCCCTCCTTGACCCTGATGAACTTGCTCTACTTTTGATTTACATTCTGATGTTTTCCTTCTTGGTCTCAGGATCGCATTTACTGGACAGACAGAGACAGGGCGGCAGTCTTCATGGCCAACAGGCTGACCGGTCAGGACATCCATGCTCTGGCTGAGAACCTCAACGACCCCCATGACATCGTGGTCTTCCACCAGCTCCGACAGCCGCAAGGTGTGCTTACAGAATTAGTTTAAATCTGCATGTGTACGTCAGTGAGTCATAACACCAGCTTCCTCCCATCGCTGAGACTGTGTGAACTGAGCTGCACCTCTGTGACCAAGATCCTTCAGCGTGTCCGTGTCAACATGAATAAATGATGCTGAGACTTGTGACTGTGCGGGAGTCATCAAAGCTCTGGGAGCAGCAGTACATTCACACATCTGTCAAAGACCTGCCTCCTACCAGGCTCTCTGCGACGGGACAAGCCAGTTAATCATAAATGTGTGTTTCCTTTCTTGTTCGTCAGATTCTATATCTATCTCCGTCTGTTTTTATTCCTGCCATCCAATGCATATTCCATGCTTATTTATATTTTATCTTTCCTTGTATTTCCTCGCTGTCTTTCCAATTTGATCTTCATCCATTCTCGTCTCTCTCCTGCTTTGCTGGGAAACACGACTCTGGGATGAACTCGGCGAAGTTGTACCTAGCAGAGCAGCACAGAAACTGCTTAATATTTACAGCAAGTTTCTGCATGTTGCCAGATTTTATTCTTAGTATTCTTGTAGAGTTTGCTTACACAAAGTAATGAGCTTTGTTTAAAGGGAATTCAGCAGTGCTCACAGCGGGGAACCATAAAGAACGGCAACTGCTTCTGTGTCTCTGTGCGATCTGCTTACATTGAATTAATAATAATCTTGTTTATATAACCATAACTGTGTAATTCTCAGAGGCTATTTATTTCTCTCCAGGCCCTGACAGCTGTAATCTGGGCAGCGTGGCCAATGGAGGATGTGAGTACTTGTGTCTTAAGGCTCCACAGATCACCGAACACTCGCCTAAATACACCTGCGCCTGCCCTGACGGACAGGACCTGGGGCCCGATATGAGGGGCTGCGTGCCAGGTGAGGCCGATAATGAGCTGTAATTGAGAGTATTTAATGATCAATAACTGCTCGAGGGATTTGTCGGGCTCAGTGCTTAGTGGGTAGATAATCAGATTCTGCCTCACATAAGCAGGGCTGCTGCCTGCAGGACAGTTGACAGTAAAAACAACAGTGGAAAAAACAAGAGAGAGAATGCTCATTAAAAAAAATCAAGCAAAGAATATTGCAATTGTGTTAATGAAATCAACTAGATTCAGGGTTATTTTATTGGAAAATCATGCTTAAAAATGTATGACTTGGTAATGTTTATTTGTCTTCTAAAAGTGTATTATTACCAGTTCAGTAAAAACTAGCATATTATTCAAGTTTAATCAGGAAACGCAGATTAAAATAATGCATGTAAAACATTTGTTGTTGTTGGTATTTCGGATTTTATTTAAATACACTGGGGTGCAAACTGTGCAGCCTGAAACTCCTTTTATTCTGAAGTTAGTGTGTTTTGCTGCAGAGGCGAAAGAATGTATGCAATGAATGAACAAATAAATATTTTATTTGGAGTGGGTGATAATCAATAATGAATTATTAAGTGCACTCTTTCCGAGCAATGTGGTAAATGGAACTGTAATTAAAAAAGATAGTTGCTAAGCAACACATGCAAAGGGTGGATACAGTAACATGCACTACTGTATCGCAATGTGACCCAACATCTGTGGTACAGATGTGCAGCTCTGTGTGGCTTAGGATGTATCACACTGTTTGAATAGGATCATTTGTGCATAATTAAACACAAGAGGGTTTTGAATCAGATAACGATATAAAAAATTTAAAAATGTAAAAAAAATTAATAAGCTTTATAAACTCTTTCCTGCTTGCATTAAAGGGAAAACAAAATTGGCACTGAGTTTATATCAAAAACGGACTAACAGCAACAGATAAACAAAAAATAGGAGAAACGAACCGAAGAGGGAAAGAATAAAATTCATGAATCGAGCGCCGTTTTAAGCGTGAAACCTGCTAACGGACACGACGACTGAACTCTCCTCCCTTTAGTCCTGTTTCCTCCAAGTGGTTTTGGGAGAGAAACGCGAAGAGAATAGGGGCTTTAAAAAGTCCTGGTTGTGTCTTTTCCTGATTATTTTCAGCTTATTTACAAAAGAACAAATGGAAAACGCTTAGTATTGAATGAAGATATTTGTTAACTCATTGATTTTTTTTTAATGTTTTTTTTTTCCTGAAAGATTTAGGAAATCTTTCTTGCCATCAGCAGTCAGGGTATTCAATTCAAAATTAAATGGATAAGAACCCTGACAATTGAATTTCCCTTTGGGGATGAATAAAGTGATTCTATTCTGTTTTATTATGAATGGAACAACAGAACACATTTTGGACAATAACTGTGCAATTGCAGTATGAGCTCATATACTTAAAGGCCCAGAAAACATTTTTCTTTTAGCTTCTAATTAGGTACACATGACAAATTAGTTTGTTTGCGCTGCATTTAAATCACAAAATGATGGCGACTATAGAGAGCCTGCCCTCTTTAAGTCAGCTAGGAATTAAAACACCAACACAATCCTGCAGAATATTATTTTTTATGCTTTAGCTACTAATAAATGCTATTATTGGTTTTATTTTATGATATTTTTTAACTTCAAACTTTGTATATTTATTCAGGAATATTTAGGGTTGTAGATATTACATAGTCAAACGATTTGATTTATGTAGCAGAGTTAAACATAATAAAATGTGACCAAAGTGATGCACAACAACTGTCAAATATAATGAATGATTAAAAAGCAGAAAAAATGTAACTATTTGAACAAACGTTATCAAAGTCTTTGTATGATATATAACAAGGGTGCTCATTAGGAGTTTACAACCAATTAAAATTGAATTTAAACTGTAAAAGCCAACAAATAAAAATATGTTTTCATATATAATAGGCATCTCCATACATATATATATATAGTATATTCATGTATATATGGGGTTGTACCCCTGATTTAATCCGAGACATTTCTTATTTAGCATCTACAAACAACCAATGCCGTTTTCTGAGATAAGTGTTGTAGATTAGCTGTAATACCTGGTGGTTCCTACGATAGGAGCCTCACTGTTTAACTAGTAAAGGAGCACAATGATAAAGACTTCCATGACCTCAGTCAGAAGAAGAGTGTTAAATTAGTCTTGAATAACTGGATAAATAAAGTCAGCATTTCTAAATTTAAGTTGAACATTTCATACCCACTTTTTTGCCTTTTTCCATGGAATAACAGAAGTTAGGTATAAAATGATCTCATTTCTAATCCGTTACCGACTTCTGTGGTCAGGCTCGATCCCAATCTTTGGATCCTCCCTAAAGTATACTATAGTTTACATACATGGTATTTGAAACCACACTTTCACAGGCTTTAACACATCTACAATAATCCAGTTCCTTTAGCTAAAAGTCTGATTTGGTCTAACTTTCCTCATAGCAGCTCCGAGAAACGACATGGCAGCAACATCCTCACCTCCTGGATTCACACCAGGCTCCAGAGCGATTGACGCTGAGGACTTTCCTGTCCCCTCAGTGGGAGTATCACAGGCGGATGCTGTCCCCCACTTGGCCACAGCTCCCTCTGGATCCCCCGAGCCCCTCACACCCCTCAGCACACTCAAGACTGTATCCTCTCAGGAGTCAAAGGCTCTGGGCTCCCACTCCACCGCTACAGCCATGGTCATCTCCACCACGCCTGCAGGGGACAGCAGCGTCTCTCAGCACTGTAAGTGGATTCTGAATTGAGAAAATGCTATAAGTAAATGCCATTTAGAGCTTTGAGGAACAGTGTTTCAAGATTTATCATTTCAATAGCTTCAGCCCTGTGTGATTTACACGTCATTGGTCCTCTGTATAAAGTGCAGAGTGTCACAATTGGGTTTTACTTGGAGATCCGCAGTGCTCATGATGAAGCGCCGCTTTCACCTGAGAGGCCTCATCTCCTGCCAAGTACCACATCCTATGGTTCTCCTCGCACTCATAATGTAGCTATCAGCCTCACCCTCACCGTAATGATGACATTAAAGTGAGGTATCTACAAGCCCCAACAACCACAGTCAACCGGCTTTAGTAGGAGTGATGGATTGTACCTCGTCACCTTGAAAATGTCGTCATTCCCTCCATAAATTGTGCTGCGTGTGGGCAGGAGTGTGTTGGATGTGTGCGATAGAGGTGTACACAAACAAGTGTGTTGGTGAGTATGTTGTATGCAAATGAGCTAAGAAGTGACACTGGAGCCTAATGGAGCCTGGATAGATGGAGTGCAGAAGGTCAGGGGTGCTGTGAAGGTCACAGTGTGGCAAATACCAAGTAACACATCATTTTTCCCTCCCACTTTCAATTTCATCTTCTTCCGTTCCATCTGTCTTTGCAAAATGCTCACGGCCGTGCACGCATGATCACGCCGTCTCTGTTTTATCTCCCCTCTCCTCCACCGACTCACCCTTCCTGACTTCCCTGCTTATCTCTAATTCTCTTTCTCACATTTTTTCCCCTATGCACACTTTCTTGCTCCTCTTTTCTCACTCGTTTCTTGTCTCTGTGCAGCTGGAGGCGAGCATTTCCTTCTGGGCGAGAACCTGACAGTGGCCGTTTTGGGAGTGGTCATCCCCATCGGTAAGCTTCCTGCAGCTTCCTTGTCTCTATTTGTCTGTCCACAATGAAGGGCTGCAGGGTGGCGTATCACCGCTGTCTATCTGCTGCCTATAGCCTCCGTTTGTTGTCCATTCCCACTGACCCTGCCGTGACAGGATGAGAGAAGCCTTCCCCACAGGTCCACCTTCGCTGAGGTTTCTCAGGAATCATTTTCTGTGCGTCTGACATTGCTGCCACGCTGCATTATTCACTTCACATCGTGTTGTTGTGTTGGGTTCTGCTACAGCAAGAACTCCTTGTCAGCAGAGCTTTTTAGCCTACTGGAGTGCATCAGGATTGATTGGTTAATGTAAATTTAAAAAAAAAGACGCCAATCTTTCCATGCACAGTACTTAGAGCAGTCACTGTGGTGGCAGAGTCTGTTTAATTTCAGAAAAAAAGATCCTTGATTTTAGACAAAAGTAAACAAAATCAGCATCTAATTTTTAGTCAGCGTATCAATTTTCGGACATTGGCTCCATGAATTTGGCTGAAACATAATAATCATTCAGTGTGTTCATGTATTTTAGACACACAAGATGTTGTCTCAAAATAATGAGGTTAAACCTGAATGCCAGAGACAGAAAGTGAGCGCCTCAACTACACTGGAAAAAATGTAAGAAAATGCAATATTCTGGTACTTGAGGTGCCAAATTATAATATACAGTAAAAAAAAAGAATCTACCCTTCTCCTATAAATATAGTAAAATGTAGAATTAAAGTACATTTTCTAGCCTTAGTTAGGGGCTCGGGGCTGCAGCATGCAGCCCGAGCCACTATTGTTCTCCTGTTGGCGTTTATTATTCTTCACGTTTCCGCCATTTTTCGATTCGCTTCTCGTCCTAGGCCTTTGAGAAAACCAAAGCAAATTATACATCAAAACGTGCGGCTTCATCGGGAATAGTGTGCTATGACTTTTCTAAGACATTCGTCATTTTATCGCAGAATTATTCGCAAAAAACTGCGAAAAAAGTCCCATAGGAAATGAATGGGGACTGAAAAAAAATGGCCTTGAAAAATCCACTGTTTTCCAAACGCCACTGCTTCGCCATACATTCACCTAGAAACTTCATTTAACCATCAAAACGCAGTGATTTTTCTTGTCTCCGCAGGAATGGAGTTTATGTCAGGCTGAGATTTACAGTTTTTGATCAGTGAGTCCTCAAAAAAGTGAAAATTCTCAAAATCTGCTCTGGTTAGAGTGCGGCATGTCAGTTGGTAGAGTGGAGGAGAGGTGAAAAATTCGCCTGAAAATTTCACGATCGCATCGCCCTCACGACCAAACGATAAAAGTTAGGGGAATGAAATTCGGTCAGATTGTAGACAAATTTCCTGGGATTCAAATGAATCCAAGTTTGAAGACCTAGCTCTTTCTGAAGTGAAATGGTTGGCAGCAGTTTAGACCAAAGTCACACCGTTCTCTCCATAAGAACCAATGTAAACTGAATCATCTGCCTCATGGAGGGACAGTGTTTTTTAAATCGCTGTAACTCGGTCATTTCTCACAATATTTGAAAAATAATTACATTTATGGAAAGCCACAGCCTTCCTCTCGCTCACGGTCATTTCGGTTTTCAGCTAGCATTCACGGTTAGCCCACAATTAGCGCCAGAACGAGACGTTGCGCGCTGCTGCTGAGAAGCACTTTTCTGCTGTCTGTGGCAGGCACCGTTGCTATGGGGGCCCATAGCAACCGCCCTTACACACGCGCAGGCATGCTCCCACGCACACACACAGACTCATTGGAGTGCCACACCCACCTTCACAGCCAATACCTCCACAGGAGCTGCATTTCAGCCTGAAAATCAGTTCAACCTCCCAGCTTCACACAGCCTTTAGAGCAGGGGTGTCAAACTCAGTTCCAACACACCTGATTCAAATGATCGGGCTCGTTATCAGGCTTCTGCTGTGCTTGATGATGAGCTGATTATTTGAATCAGGTGTGTTGGAAGAGGGAAACATCTAAAACATAGAGGATAGTGAACCTCCAGGAACAGAGTTTGACACCCCTGCTTTAGAGTCACTCCAATCCAAATTTTGACCAGGTCAGATGTTCTTGTCTCTGCCGTTCAAAATAAAAGCAGGACAAAATTTCTAAATAAAAGCCTGCGACGGAATGGAAACGCCAGTGAAACCTCTCAGCTTCACTCAGCCTTTTGAGTAATTCCAATCCAAATATTGACCAGGTGAGATCTTCCTGTCTTTGCCTTTTAAAATAAAAGCACAGCACAATTTCAAAATAAAAGCCTGCAACAGACCAAAAAATGCCAGTTAAAACTCTCAGCTTCACACAGCCTTTAGAGTAACTCCAATCCAAATTTTGACCAGGTGAGATCTTCCCGTCTTTGCCTTTCAAAATAAAAGCACAGCAAAATTTCAAAATAAAAGCCTGTGAAAGACTGGAAATGCCAGTTAAACCTCTCAGCTTCACACAGCCTTTAGAGTAACTCCAATTAATATGTTGACCAGGTGAGATCTTCTTGTCTCTGCCTTTCAAAATAAAAGCACAGCACCATTTCAAAATAAAAGCCTGTGACGGACCAAAAAATACCCCTCTCCTGCCCAGCTCCGGACATGCACCCATCCCGAGCCCCTCCCACGATTTCCGCGAGCGGGAATTGTCTAGTTTTTCATGAGTTCATTTCATGAGTTCATTTCAAGAGTTCATTAGGTTTATTTTTGGGCTTTTTGGTATTTAACAATGAACATTTACATGTGTAAAAACAATAAAATATCTCTATATATGTAATTCCCTTTATAGTCAGATAGATTGCCATTATGATAAATAATATACACAGTAGTAAAAACTCTATTTTAGATATTATGATTGCAGATATTGTACACAGATTAAAACACATTTATACAACTTTTTTGTTGCGAAAATCTTAACAGTTTGTGTAAAAATACAGAACCAATAATTGTTTTTAATAATTATCAGCAGTTATGTTTAATTTTAGAGCAGTATTTCCATTGTTAGACTTAACTGTAATAGCTTCATTTATCAAATAAAAAGGAAATAGCTGTGAAATCAAGATAAATTTACAAATACATTTTTTAAGAAATTTAAATTTCATGGTTATTCGGCATTTCAATGATGATTTACATTAGACATGTAAATTCTGCTTTTTTGTAATTTTGTATGTATGATTAAAAAAATACAGAAAAAACTTGCAACATAAAACATCAAATTTCAGTGAAATCACGGATTTTTTTACAGTGTAGTTGATGAAGTATGTAAACACAGCATTGTTCTTTTTACAGTGTAACTGCTATTTTAAGAATGATCATGAAAAATGTATAATCGGACCTGAATTTGACTGCACGGCTTACTATGTTTGTTCACGTTTTTATTGTAACACAAGAAAAAGCTTTTAAGATGAAGACTTGTGTGTTTAGCCAATGCAACATTATCTCAGTTACAGGGGTTGCCAGAGCGTAAAATTCCCCAAATTCAACAACCAGAAGGACAGAGCTGCTCTTTTTGAATCCAAACTCCAAGAGCATGCGTGCTTCATCTGCTGGGAAATACTTGTAGATGTCAACATCAAGCAGATCTGTTTTGAAATCTAACCCTGAATGTAATTTGGTAATGACGCACTGTTTGGTATTCCAAGTGTTCCTCAGATGCTCCTGGGTGTAGTTTGCTAGTAAGTCCAACATTCTGCAGAGCGCTTATTAGAGCAGTTAAACCCAATGTTTAATCCATGCAGTACACTATTGAGTACAAATCCCCTTTTTGAAGAGTGGCTGAGTAAAGTAAAGAATATTTTCTCTTAAGTAAACCAGCTGCTGTCCTGCTTTGAACCACTGGTTCTGAAAAAATAGAACGGCTGCAGAAAAAACAAGCACCAAATGATAATATTGAAGGAAATGATCCCTGCCACCGTGAGTCATCCAATTAGTTCAGATGGCCTGTTTTCATTATATTCTTAATCAGGTGAACATGCAGTGCACGGGGAAAAGATGCCAGTAGAGGCTTTTTGATGTAATTCGATGAAACAATATTAAATTACAATGATTATTCAAGGACAGATTTGCTGAGATGAGTTGCCGAGAGACTGTGCAGTGATGGGCTAGTTCTGATAAGCACAGTTTAAAACTAACCTGGGCACTAATGGTGCTTCACGCAGCTGATTTACAGTCTGGGTTGGTTGGCGTATGACCTCACTTTGACCCCAGCCAGCGAGCCGCCCACACACAACCTGCCCTCTCTGTTACCCTGCATGCCTGTTGTGCTCCTCTCTGTGCCTGTCATCTCATGCCATGGACTCGTTCTGCCTCGTTAACGCTCCCCCCCCCCCCTTCCCCATGTCCCCGCCGCTGTGTGTTAAACGCATGCAGTTCCTATCGTTGCCACAGTGGTGTTCGGCCTGGTCTGCGCCGGAGCGTACCTGGTGTGGCGCAACTGGCGGCGCAACTCCACCAAGAGCATGAACTTCGACAACCCCGTCTACCGCAAGACCACCGGCGAGGGCGAGGAGGACGAGATCCACATCGGCCGGACCGACGCCATGAGCCACCACGCGCACCACCACCCCTACCCCCAGGGCGTCGGCATGGGAGTCGTCGGGGCAGGAGGGGGCAACTGCCCGCAGTTCATCGCCCTGCCTCTGGGGGGCAGCATGCCGGACCCGGGGACTCACTGGTACACGGAGCAGCCAATGCTCTCGACCGCAAAGTGACCCAGCAAAGGCGACTTCCTCTGGAGAAGACGGCCGCTCAGGCACACGCGCACACAGTGAGGTCAGAGGTGACTTTGGAGCGAGTTTTCTGAAGGGACGAACAACATATCATCGAGTGTTACATGCAGCCATTCACAGCCATGTCCTGTGCCAGTTTCCATCTTAAAAACAGCAGCATTAACACGACAAATTCTTTAAAAAATAAACCGTTTCATACCTTTTCCTGTGCTGGAGATGGATCTATCTTTTATCTCTGGCAAATGCTGAGAATTACTTACAGAATTATTAACGTGTGCTAATGTGCTCCTGACCTTCACCTAAGCTGGAAGATGGAGTTAGACCGGTTCCTCTTATGAGTCTTTTGCATTGATAACGGAGTGAGGTGTGTGCTGTGTGTCTTATATTTTGTGATGGGGCTAGTGAGAGACTGTGTTTTGTCCTTGATGTGTTAATTTAGGGTTTTATGTTATTCCTGGTGGGCCAGCGGAGCTCTGGGGACGCTGTTGAGGAAGGAGGCGCTCTGAAAGTGGGACAGCCCCGTGCGTTGATGGGACAATCTGTACAGATTCATGTTAGAATCAATCACAAATGTCATTACTGGAGTTGTCTTATGGAGTCAACATAATTGTGGATGGATATCTTTATTTTTTATTACATATTGAGCGTTCTCTCTGATTCGGAGGCTTTCAGGGTGGAGTTGATGCAAGAGGTTGTGTTTTTTTTTTTTTTTTGTTCGACCGTCAACACCCTGGAGTTTGAGGAAAGTGCAGCAGGGTGGAAGGAAAAATGTAGTCATACAGTGTTTCGTTAGAGAGGATGTGAGGTCAAAGAGATGCGGGTTCATTACTGTGGCTTGTTTGGAAGTTAAATGAAAAGCAATAGACTGCAGCTTTTATGCAGCTGCAGTGCCGCCGTTTGAGGTTGACAAAACTCTAGAGTGTTAATAATTTAATTTGATCACCTGCTTTTGACTGTGACAAATGCGCACATAAATACACAAGGGGGGGGGGGGGGGGGGGTGCAGTGATGGCAAAATCCCCACTGTTCTCCCGAGGATGGCGACAACATGCACTACTTGCCCTCCGAAAAACACAAACGGCATGCATAATTGCTCACCGAGTGACAATGCAGCCATTCATTGTCACAGGCATGAGACACACGAGTAAACACACGTCGCACGCACACACTGGATTCCTGCCGTCCTCCTCCTGAGAGGCCCGATATGCGAGCAGACAGTTTGGGTTGGTGCCACGTGGGAGGGAGGGTGCGTGATGAGAACGATCCGTCATGTGGTCAGAGGAGGTTGAGACCAACTTGTCCCGTCAGTTCACACGTTTCATGCTGGTTTGGCCCCATCGTTTCCTCTATTACCCCATTATTACAAGTCTAGGTGTGTGTGAGTGTGTGTTCATTAATATGCATGTGTGCTAATGTTCATCCCACAGCCATATTTGAACTGTTTTGTATGCTCTTTGTTGCACAACCCTCTTAGAATGCCTTCTGTATTGTGTATTGCATGGAAGAAAACAGTGTATGAAGTTGAGCGGAAGCGCGAGTACATATGTGTGTGTGTTTGTGTGTGTGTGTGTGTAAGAGAGTGTCTGACACTGGAAAAGCTTTGAGGGTGCTTTTTGATTCATTGGTTTGTACATATGTTTTCATAAAGTTTTGATAATGTATTATATAATTATGTAAAAGACGAGCTGTACATAAGATTTTAGATAAAGTGTTGACAGGTATATTAATTTATTTGTATAAAGGAGAGCACTGCATTCCCTGATTGTAACAAATCGGAATTATCCACCAAAGTGGTTTGTGTTGTTTCTTGCTGTGCATCATTTAGCATCCTTTTTGTGTGCTAACTCTCTTTCTTTGGTATCCCACATCATACATGGAGATCCTTCCCCTCCAAAAAAATCTCCCACATCTTTGTTTCCCGACCTTGGTGTTTAATAAGATGATTGATTTTTGTTTATTTGTGCCTTTTTGTTTACGTTTTCTCATTTTGCTCTAGTGTTTTTTGTTGTTTTTTCATGAAACAGACGGGGATCAGCACTGTACATGCAATGATGGACTGTATTAAGACCAAACTGGTTCCACTTTTTGATTTTCTGTAATGGATTACTTTTGAATATCTCTATATATTGATATATAAAATCTGACTGAAAACTTCCTCAGTCTGTGCCGTTTCATTTCCTTTGGCAGAATGCGGAGGGTATTTCAAAAAAATTGTGGCGTCACCAGAAAACGATGCAAGAGAAAGATTTTTCTTGCATTATTTGTCAACATAGTGAGACGATGTTCAAGTTTGATTATCCCTTTATGAAAAGAGGTCAGAGATGCTCATCAACAGCATGTATGGCCTTTTCATCGCTCTGAAAATTGCATCCACACAGTTTGGGGAACAGATAGACTTCGGATGGTGCAGGTTGGGTCAGAAAAGGTGCATGAGGCAACAGTTCAAAGCTACTTTTGGCTGCTTCTGCCACTTTGGACAGATGCATTGTCCCGGAGCAACAGCAACCAACTTGAAGGCCCTTTTTTCTTTGATTTCTTCAAACATTTGAGTTTATGTGGACAGAGACATAAGGCTTGATAGGATACAGTTATGCAGCAAAATAGGAGTTATGCCACTTTTCCAGGTGAGGCTGAGAACTTTTTGAAGTAACCTTGTATGTGTGAGTGATCGTAAACCTAGTACAAGTTTGTCATTTTATTTGTGGGTTCTATAAGAATGTGTTTACATGCTTTAATGTTATTTTTCCCCATGCTATGCATTACTGCACCGTCTTTTCTCACTCTTTCACTCTGTTTTAGCTCCTGTATGGTAACGTTGGTTGAGCACCATAACTCAGCTCCTGTGAGTAAATGCAGAGAACAACGGCAACAGCAGAACCAACAGGAGTTACGCCACTCTAGTAAGCAAATAATGGTGCACTGTAAGGAAGCTGCTCTTTGTTTGTTTGAATGTGTGCCAAACTAGCTGCTTGGCATGCGTTATGCACATATATTAAAGTGTTCAGGCAGGTAAGGAGCAGTGTTTTCTGTGAGGGATAATCCTTTGGTCTAGACTTTGAGCTTTGTAAGTTTGCAAACCTTTTACATGCAGAAAAAAAGCTACATAGCGCACTAAAGAAAAGGGAAAAATCCAAAAGCATAATACGCTCTTAGGCTTTTTAAAGCAAGACAGTTTGTCTGAACTGTTTCCATTTCTCTTGAACGGGTCACTTTAAAGCTGCACTAGCAGATATTATATACACAACGGGTCAAATGGTTGTGTGTAATGTGAAAGGTTTTGCTCATAATGATACCACAGAGAATGATTCACTGACCTTGTAAGTCCCCTCAGCTCTATGAAACTTTAAAGCCTGCTTTGGCTCATTTGGCCCTTCTGGCTCAAATTCATTATTTGACTCAGTCTCACTTGGCCTTTTCCAGATGCTGCAGGCAGATGTTATCAGAGAAGACACTTTGATAATCTGAATGCGTGCACCCCGCTGAGAAACAAATGGCAGGCAAAGCAGGGAACTAGCCAGTAGATATTTATAGGTGTTTAGCAGCAAAGACCCTGATACTTCCTTTGGGTTGTGGTCAAAGACAAAAAAAATGAAAAACGACGTCTTGTCCACTTTTTTGGCTGGTGATGGCAAACATCAGGTCAAGGAAAGATGCGACAGAGAAAGACATTGCTGAGAGCATTCGACCGCGCTTGCATAAGGAAAAACATCAACCGACAGTAAATATTGTTGACGTTGGTCTGCCATTGATGATGTGTCTCTTTGAAGGTTGCCTGAAGGAATTGTGGAATATCACTGTCTCCTTTTGTTCGCTACACAATGGTCCAATGCATCTCAAGGAGATGGGAAAGGAAACAATGAAGCACCTTTTGCTTGCCATTTATAGATTTTTGTCATGGCTGCCACTTGGCTACTTGAGGTCATTTCACTCACAGAAAAGACTATTCAGCCATAACCATGGAGTTAGTCAAGATCAGAAGCTGAGAGAGTGCGTGAATGATCTGAAAGAGATGACTACGAACTCCAAAGCTGCCTGTGTGCCGCGAGTTGCAACCAACTACATGTAGTAAGTCAAATTATTGACTTTTAGTTTGCTTCAGGAAGTACTCAAAGTTCTTGACTTTTCTCCAGTTTTTGGTGTTGGCTCACAGTTGCCAAGTTAGAATATGTTGTGAGAAACATTTGCCGGAAATCTCTTATTTACAAAAGCGTTACGACCCTGAATACAGTACTTTGTTGGCAGCAGCTGGAGCTTTGATTCTTCTTGGGGCCTCTAGTCTCTATAAGCTTTGCAAACCTGGATTTTGGCAGGTTATCCCAGTCTTCTTGGCAGATCCTGTCAGGCTAAATATATCACAGTAAAGTGAGGGGAAAAAAATACTTTTAGAAGCGCCTGCAACTACTGAATTCAGCATTGAAAACATAATAATCTTTAGACAATCTGACTGAGAAGATGCAGAAAGAAGCAAGAAAAAGCAAAGATGTATGGCGTTTTCTTACTGTTTTTCCTTCTCAGTGATGGAAAAATGTACAGACGTATCCGTTTTCCATTAGCACATGCTTGTATTACCCACTATAGATTACTGGTTGTACCTGCCCAAGTAAAATACTGCAAAACCTCTGCGTGTATCCCCCACGCTGATGTGTTTTGCATTCAGCCACCGGCAAAGTGATTCATCAGCAGACAGAAAAACAGTAGTAGATAAATCCAGTCCATTATCATTATTAAACCGGAGCGGGGCAAAAGCCTTCAAACTCAGTCTCCTTGTCGTACCACAGCCCATTAGGATATTATGTAATAAGTATTTTTTATTAGTCTGCTGGTGCCTGCAGCAGACAAAAGAGGTGACACGGATGTTCACTGCTGCACAAATAGGCTGACATGAACACCTTTGTTCATCGTGGCATGAAGGCCTGTTTGGGTGGGGGATGGCTCGTTTACACCGTTTACACCTACACATCTGTGGAACATGCACATGCTGCTTCTATATGTGGTTACATTTTGTTTCACATGTGGGTCATCTGTTCAAAGCATTGTGCTTAATTTGCTGTACTCGCTTCATTATTGTGTTGCGGTGCTTTATCCAAGTCACTTGAGTAATAGAAACGGTGCCTATATGTGTGTGATCCCTATATCCATCTATCTGAGGATGTTTATTTGCTCAGGGTCATCACAGCAGGACGGTCAGTCAGCTCGGCATGAAGAAATCGAATGTGGTGGCTTTGCTCTCTCTGACAAAAATTCAGCATCTTCCCTTCATGTCTGCGCTCAATCCTTTTTGTCTTATCTCACAAACGTAATCTTAAATCCTTGCAGCAAAACTAAAGCTCGGCCCCATGTTGCTCTCTGAGGGGGGTTTGGGGAACAAAGGCCACTCAAATAAATCTGCTTTCATGACTGACCGGACCATCGTGGGCACCGTGCAGCTGGAGTGCAGGTGAATCTCATTTGTGTCCTCTCTCACAGTGGAATTAGCACAAATCGGTGGGTGTCATGTCTATAATTGTCTGTCACACTTGAAAGGGATTAGATGTAATCCCTCGGATATGCCCATTTTAGAGATCTAGGTTTATGTATATTGTTGCTTTCTGTATGTGTGTCATTATGTTTTGATTTAGGTTGTGGTGCTGAAATGGAAGAGCTGCGCCACCTGCTGGTCAGGTTTTTCACTACAGCAACAACGGAGATGAATGAGTTTTCAATGCAGCCTGACAACTCGCCAATCCCCGGAGCACGGTTGCCTGTTTGAAACAATGCAGTATAATTGTTTTTCTGGCATTTTATTAAAAACAGACAGTGCATACATCAGTATAGCAATTGTGTGAAATCAACAAATTATAGTCACCAGAGGTTTGTTTTCCATGCAGGATATATTTTGCAAGCATTTTATTTAAAAGGTGCTTAACTGCTGGGGGGGGGGGGAGTACCATAAACTGTAAATTCCTCTTAAAAACAGCTACATAGAATTTTATTATAAGTTCAAACCTTTAGATAAATGCAACATTTTCCATATTAATGTGACCGAAACAAACATAATAAATAGATATATTTTTAATTGCATAGGCTGCAGAGCTAAGCTGCTGCTTGGATGTGCAAAGATCAGAAATAACTATGAACATCAACAGTAAAGACAACAGAAAACAGCACATTCACTGTATACTGCACCAGCAATCATGGCACTTACATAAGCTTTACCTCCCTCACTGTGGACTAATGATGGACTGAACCTCAAGCTAAAGTTCATGCAGACCACATATGAGAATTAAGGTCATATGTCTGCAGATCTTTTTTGGTTTTCCAGGCCTACAGAGCTCGAGCTTTAGCGTGGGCCTGCAGCAGGGCGGCTGTGTCAGTGTGGGAACCTTGCATGGCGATGGAGAGCGCTGTTTGACCCCGCTGGAGAAAAAAGATAGAGAAAAAGTTATTAGAATTGCCATACTTATCCACCATGCTAGTTTACGGACACATTTCAACAATCACTGGATGGATTCATGGTCTCCAGATGGTGAATCCTACTGACTTTGGTGATCCTGTGGCTTTTTTTCCTCTTGCGATTGTCTTGAATATGAGATTGTCATTTATGGTTTTTGCAGCGTGCTATCATGCAAATGCTAATATGCTAAGCTAAGGTGCAGAATATAGTAAACATTGCTTTTTGCTTCACTTCAGCATGTTGATTTTGTCTTTGTGGCTTGCAGAACTCCTCTTAAAACAAGCAAAGATGCGTTTCCAGTTCATAGGATAAATGTTTAAGGCATTAATTTCATCTGTCTAATTGGTCTAATTATTCTGGCTTTACCTCAAGGTGAAACAGGGTTCACAGTTAAGGTAGAACACCCACGGCTGGAGGTCTTTTTATTTTCACTCAACTTAAAAGGCAGACTGTCAAAAGTAGAAGACGCATTTTGCATCCCCTCCTCTGCTCTCGTTCCTGCCTCCACTCGCTCCAGACTGGCAGATAAGGTACTGTTAGCGGATTAGCTCATCTCAGCCCAGGGAGATTTGTCTTACTGTAGCCTTGATTAATCCTGGGAAAGCTCTATTCTGCCGCATCCAGACTGTCAGTCCACCCACGTCCGCACAGTGTGAGTCAACACATTCAAGCTTTCATACATCTAAGCTGCTTTGGGTGCTCAGTTATGTGAATACAAAGGTAAAATGTGCCATTTTGTTAACATATTTATCAGGGGTTCACAAGAGTAATGGGGGAATCATATAAACTCAATGTCCCAGAATTCAATTTAATGTATTCGCCGCCTGTATGGATTGTATGTGTCAAGACATTATTGTCCGATTAACTGTGATTCCTTTGGTGTAACGGCTGTAAACTGTTGTGACGCAAGCTGCTTCTCACTAAAGTAGATAAAATGAAGATGGATTTTCTTCTGCAATCTCTGAAAGGATTTTTTCTCCCTGCTAAGAGGACGATATCAGTAATAAATTGTGTCTGGGACTTGTTAGCAGCAGTGTTACCTTGTCAGTCAGCGACAGGTCACACTGGCTTCTTTCCAGCAGCAGCCTTGCGATGTGTGTGTGGCCCCTCTCAGAGGCGAACATGAGGGCCGTGGTTCCCTGGCTGTCCTGGATGTTAGCGTCGGCCCCGTAGCTCAGCAGCAGGCGAACCATCACAACCCGGCCGTGTCTCACTGCCAAGTGCAGAGCTGTTTGACCCGTCTGAAGAGGAGAGGCCACGACAGAGAACTGTTAAAAGCCACTATTTCCACTACATGTTCACTTTTGAGATTTAAAGTCTTTCTAAAAGGATCTTTAAAGAGACTCTTCAGCAAATTCAAAAGCCTGAGTGACTTTAAAAGATGAATATAAAAACAAGACATTATGAATTGAGATTTAGTTTCCCATATTGTTTCTGTAATTGTACTTTGTCTTTTTCATTTACACCAACACATCATTTATGTAGATGCTCACTCACACTTACTCAATACTCCAGGCCACTCTAAGACACAACAGCATCATGGAAAGAACATAAAACTGATGAAAGTGCATGAGAACGGAGACTAAAACTCCTCCAAATTAAAGTAATGATACCACATGACTGCGAAAGTTGACTATAGTTAATGCATATGACCGTGATAACAGACCATGGTTAATAATGAAGACCTAAAGACACAAACAAACCCAAAATCCATAATAGAGAAGGTTTCTATTTCTGTACCTTGAGCTGATGGATTGGAGAATCGTATCGCAAGAGGCTATGGACAAACCTATCCACCAACAGAAGAGAGAAACCACGGGCCTTCTCCTATACTTTTTGACCAATTAAGATTGTTGCACATTTTCATAAATACACTCTGTACACTGTGAATTTCATCTATTACTGGGAAGACACCTTCAGATTAACATTGTCAACTATATTCCTCTGAACAGTAAAGGTCCTTCATATCAAGCTCCTTGGCATTGCAGAATAAACAACTTTAACTGAGAGAAGTTGCCTGTCTGCTGTCTCAAAAAATGCTCAACAGCAGCTAAAAATTTCATCATGTCTCTCAGCACTGAATAATACATTTTAAGCAGATTTTTTTTGTCAGCTTCCATACACATTTATTTATTCTAACATTTAAAACACCTTTTGTACATGATTTTTAATAGAAATCAAGGAGAACATAAATATTTTGTACATTTAACCCACTCTTTGTCATCAGGATGATCTGAGAGTTACCAAAGGGTAGATCTTCTTTGGTTGGATTATAACCAGTGTTTGTCACGTCTGGTACGTAAATGTTTCGCACTTGATCGGGCACAGAATGAGTTTCTTGGAGACATTGTGGATTTTTAACATTTCAATTCAGAACATCGATGCTCCGACAGAAAAACCACTGTTCACAGCCATTCTTTGAATGACACTTTTCAATAATATAATGCATATTTTCCATTGTTTTATTGTATTTCAGTGTTTGCAACCATAGAACCACAAAGAAGCCTGTAGGCCCCACTCTGTTACTGCAGCAGAAGCGACTCAGACAGACACGTGATCGAAAATGTGTTAGTTTGAAAAAAGTAAAATGAGGTGTTGTAATGTCAGATATTCCTAAGTTGAAGCCAAATGACCTGAGCCATCTTGAAACGCAGATAGACAGACCTGAAAAATGTCAGCTGTACAGGTGTGATCAGTGAAAAATTTTAGTGACATCTGACAGATTTTTTTGTTACATTTCCAACCAAATGGTCTCACTCTGGTGTCTGATACCACAGCTTTTCTGTTAAACGTGCAAAGCTTGAAGCCCTGTTTCCAGATTTTAAAAGCTTCACCCAAAGTCACAGAGTTTGCTCGAAACACAAGCAAACTTATTTTCAAGTTTAAAGTCAACTGTGTATTAATGTTTGTAAGCGTTGGGTGAAATGTCATCGCCCATTTAGAAGACTGAAAAACAATCAGCAGCAGGTGCGAAGAATAAAACTGACATGTCACGGGAGCTGCTCATTCTCAGTGACATCTCAGTTACCCTCCCTGTAGACCGAAAGTAGCTATTATTTACTTGTGTTGCATTCATTCGCATTGGTTGTGATACCTGGTTGGAGCGAATGTTAATGTTGCCCAGCTCCATTAGCTTGCGGACCACTTCCATCCCAGCCGGTCCATCAGGGGCTGTCAGCGAGGCCAACATCACTGCTGTGTAGCCGGCGTTGTTCTGGAGGTTCATGTCACTCACACCTATGTCGACAGAGAAGATGTCGATACTCAGAAACCATCTATTCCTCTGTAGAACAGCTCTGAAAACGCAATATGTTTACCTGTTTCCAGTAGCAGGCTGACAATGCTGTAGTTGCAGTGGGACACACTGTAATGCAGCACCGTGTTGCCGTTGTCATCTGCCAGGTTCACCAGGAAGGTCAGCAGAGAAGGAGTCGCCTTCTTCACTTCCTTTAGGTAAACAGACACCCTGCTGGCTACAGAAGCCTCCTCTGCTGCTGCACTGAACCAGTGCTGAAACAATACGACTAGGGCCTTTCTCTGGAAAACAGATGGGAACACTGGAAGGATTTTGACTGGATAAAGCTTGCTGACATGGATGTAGTCAACATATATCGCACATGTGGGGATGATGCTCTTTAACAATCACTCTTTAAAGCAGATTGGAGTTGATCTAACACGAGTTTTTTTGTATTCCACATTGCTTAAATTGTCATTTAATTGGAATTGTGTTTCTGTTCATTCATTGAATGCGGGGAAAAAAATCTGTTTACTTTCTTTAAAGCTCTGTTTTGATCTCCACCATCAAATATCTGGCTATTTGAATTTATATTTATAAATTTATACAAAATGTTTCTGCAATTCACTCACTTTGCCTGTATTCGGTCAGTTTTTAAAAAAAATTTAAAATTCCAGTGAGAAGAGGGTTGTCGAGAGTAAAAAGAGGGAACCAGAGCAATAAAGTTTTGTGCTGTAAAACCAAAACAATAAGTTTAAAGATGCTAAAATAAGCGGTGCTAACTGCAGAATCAGATGACGTTCGTTGTCGATACAAACATATTGACTGGTTCAGCTTTAGGATTTGTGAGCTTTGAGCTAATTTAGTATCAAATAAACCTGTTTCTTTAAATTTGACACAACGTTTTTGTAAATAATTAAGGCTGCTTACCATGTCATCATTGGGGTTATCCATGTTGTTCATGTGATCTCTGAGGAAGTGACAAGCAACCATGAAGTCTGCATTCACTGTCTCACTAGAAGAAAAAGCATATGTGCATAAGGAAGGCCAGAATAGCAAGCAAAAGGAATTTATATTCCCATGAGATGAAATTAAAAATAGGAGCTATTCCCCGGCTGCTACAATTACATTTTGCAAACGGATACTGATAAGGCGTTCTCTCACCTGCCCCTGGTGCTTGAATCTGAGCCAGAGTTGCCCTCCATCTGTTCTCCTGGGGGCTGGGCTTTCAACTTGGCCGTCTTCTCTGAAACCTCAGCTTCCACAGACACTTCGCCTCCATCTGTCCGCCCTGATCCTGTTCCTACCAATGTCATCTGTCTGTCTGGGCATGTTTGCCTCTCTTTCTTCATCACTCTCCTCTCTGGCTCTGCATTCACCTGGGCTGCAGCCATTTCCTGGGGGCTACTGCTGCTTTCCCTCTGCTCCGAATCACCATGAACACTCTTGTTCACGCAGTCCTGGCCAACCAGATTTCCACTCCCGGTCATTTTGCGTCTTAAGAAAAAGAAAAGAAAACAATTAAGGCAGGACATTGAAAGCATCATTGATTATCCGGATGTGTTTGCCCAATGAGATCAGTAAACTCTGAGGATTTGTCAAACAACATTTCTTTGACATTGTTCAGATTGACAGCATCAAGAATTAACATTAAAGCCAATCAAGCACTTTCCCTGCAGTGTCTGACCCGAGTAACTTAGAGACAAGATTTTTGGAAGAGAGTTCAAATGCATTATTCATGGTATATGGTCAAGGATGCTTCCAGTCCAATCATTTTAAAGCTTCAACAGCTAGAAATTTATTTTAAAAATCGAAACAAATGAATTGTGATGCCTGCGTTTCTTCTCTGTCACAACCAAATAGATTTCATGCCGTATATCATCGCTATACTGAGCCATATTGTCTGACTTTTGTGGCTTAGAAGGATGAAGTAAACTTTGGAATATGGCTAATGTTCACTCTTTGCAGGGAGAGGTATTCATCTTTCAGTCTTAAATCATTATGTTTTTCTACAAACTACAGTAGCTCACAGGACCTCAAGTCAAGTAACCAACAATCATAGCTTTTAGGGATTCTAAAATCAGTGGGAGTTATTTACTAACCCTTCATTAACGCCCCCAGAATGCAGGTCTTTTGACATCCTGGTGCATCCATCTGTCTTCGGGGTGGATTTAGAGGCTGCATGGAGGACAAAGGCAAAGGATGATTTGAAATATCAGATACACAACAATATTGTGTCATGTAAACAAACAGCCAAACCAACAACAGGCATCAGTTTACATATAAATCTATCTATAGATGGGGACAAAATGAAGGAAAACTACAACTCTATTTCATACAGACTTTCACTTGGATTTAGATCAGCTAAAAACCCTTCACTTTCTCTTCAACTTTTACTCATGTGTTTATGCAGCTGGTGAAATGCTTCCACTCCAAGGACTGAATCTTTGGAAATTATTCTTATTCTGTGTCACTGGTTTAGAACTCCAGGACTATTTTACAGAGCTGCACTGACTCATCTCACGATGCTTAAATTTAACCCTGTTTAACCCTATTTAACAACGCTCCTCATTCACTTTTACTTCAGTGACTTCTGCATAAGGTGAAATCACATTCCTGACTAAGACGATTTAAAGGTTGAATATGAGGTTTGAAAAGTTTAACTTAAATAGCTGGATTTTAATTTTTTCAGCATGATTTGAATGTCTAATCTTTTAAAGATTTTGCACTCTCATCTGAGAGATCTACATCCATTCTTTCATCTTGAGTGCTAGTTTTTCTGTCTCTTTTGAAAAGGAAAACTACAGCAACTCAAAGCATGCTCATTGGGAACCCAATGGGGTCAACCATCATTCAGGTGGGAAGTGAAGCAACAGAAAGCCAGGAAATGGCATCCACCATCACAAACATGTTAAAATACACTCACTGTTGTCAGCACTGTGGTTAACTTCATAATAAAGTGACTCATTATTTAGCAACACTTATTACCTCACTCTTCTTCCCCCACAAATTCTTCAGAAATCATATTTGTAGGATGTAGAATCTATGTTACAGTTGTTAGTGTAACATGTGGTTGTTGTGCCATGCAAACTACTATCCACTTCTCCTTGTTAAGATTAGGTCTCTACTTAACATGAATCCCACAGCATGAAGTCAGATTGTGCTTCCATGTAACAACCATAATCAAAATAACTGGTAAGAGGGCTTGGCTAGTAATTTTCAGCGACATAATTTGCTTTTAATTGACTTATGTAGAGCAGATATAGGCAGAGAACTTTGTGGTACTGTATGTAAACAATCACCCTCTCTTAGGTTTGACCAAGACGAAGGAGATGGTCGTGGATTTTGGGTAGGCCAGGGCGAGCTAAACACTGTTTCCATTTTGGAGTTGGGGGTAGTGAAGGATGACAGATACCTTGACTGGGCAGGAAATGTCACACGGAGTGTGTCTACCAAAAGAAACAACAGACTGTACTTCTTGCAAAGCTGAGGTCTTTCAAAATGCGTCGCAAAATGTTGCATGTCTTTGACCAGCTTGTTACAAAAAGGGCAGCTTTCTTTATACCAGGGGCAGCAGTACCAGAGCCCTTAGAAACTGAACAACTGATAGATACTAAGGCTGGCTCTGTAGTGGAGACTATCTGCTCTAGAGCCCCTAGAGTTGGTGGTGAAGAGAAGGATGTGACACAAGCTGCTCAACACTAGAGTGTCTTCAGCAGGAGGATCCAGCTCTGCTGCAATAAGGATTGTTACAGAAGGTCATCTCTGCCCACCACAACAGCAGTTTACAATGAGTTCTCTCTTTGTCTAGAAGAAAATACTCCCTCTCTGAGTGGCAATGCACATTTTCCATTTATCTTAAAACAGATAAAACAGATTCAAACTTTTCTGATTCCAGAATTTAATACAAAACAAACCTGAGGAATCAATGTCAACTGTCAACTTGCAAGGTTGGGATTTAATTATTGTTACATACATCTTTCTGTATTTTCTATACCTGTCTATCTGTTAGTTATTTCATCATTACATCAACAATACCTTCATGCTGAGTCTTCTCTCCATTGCTGTGTTCATGCTGTTTGTAGTGGGATGTAAGGATGTCAACAAGTTCCAACATCTCCTGCTGCAGAGAGTTGACTTTAGGATCTGGGTGCTTTCGAGGTTTATCCTCTTCACTCTCTGCACACAAACAGTCCCACTGCTGATCCAGGAGACTCTTGATCTTTTTTATGTGGTGGACGACCACTGCTGTGTCTGCAGCTTGCACCGACACTAGTGGACTCCTTCCAGCAGAACTGACTACAGAGTCTTGTTGGCGACCTCTCTGACCATTTGTGACAACAGTTCTTGTACTGATAAAGGATTTATTGTCATCTGATTCAGCGGATCTCACAACTGTCTCATCTCCATCGTGGTCGACCACCACTCTCTCAGCACGAACCCACACCCCAGGATTCTTCATAAGGTACTCAATCTTCTCGTCTTTCCTCCTGCTCTCCTCCTGCTGCTCCCTCAGCATCCCCAACACCCTCTGGAGCTCCTGGCCGGTCTCATGTAGCTTCTGCTCCAGAACAGCTACTTTAGCCTGCAGGGACGTCACCGTCAGCAGCTCATCCAGATCTGTTGAAGTCCTCCACTCGTGTGTAGGATTGGAGACATCGCTGTGATTTCTAGGAAACATGATGTGACCTTCATGTCGAGGCCTTTTGACATCCACTTTGCCGTAGTGAGAGGAGGTACAAGGGTCTGTGGTTCCGTTCATCGAGGAGGGATGGATATGTGGATTCAGACCCAGACGGAGCCTTTCTCTTTCCTCCTGAAGGATGCAGATTTGTGCCCTGAGCTCAGGAACGACCCTCACCTCCATCTCCAGCTCCCCGACACGTTCTAGAGCCTCAGTCAGGCGCCTCAGCAGCCCTGAGCTGTCCTGTGGGCGAAGGCTGTCTAGAGATTGGAAGACGTCTTCGCACGAGGTGTTTCTTCCTCCAAGGTGATCCCTTGAACTCCGGAGGCTGCTGGGGTCATCTGTGGACTCTGACCCCTGTCTTAGTAAAACTGTGAGCGGCAGGCTGGAGGCACGGAGGAGGTGAGGTCTGATGTGCTCTCCGAGAGGCTGCTCATCAAACTCCTTGATTCTGGCCTCCATTTCTGCCAGAGATTGGAGCCCTGTCGGAGAGAGGGGTGGTCTGTGATCGTATGCCCAGGAAGTGTAGCCATGATGATGACCTTCTGACACCCGGGACCTGGGACCAAGAGCTCCAGTGGACCCCCAGGGACTTGGGCGGTATCCACCTCCAGAAGGGTTGAGGTGTCTGGGCAGAGTGCTTGCGCGGGGTCCCTTGCTTCGGCGCTGGATGGGAACTCTTTTGATGGTGTTGCCTTTTTCTATGTCATCTACATATTTCAGGAAGTCCAGGTCAAGTCGGAAGCCATAAGGGGTTTCCACTGAGTATGGGGGCTTCCCTTTGATTCCATTCTCTGCTGTTTTGAAAGCTGGGATATTTCCTGTAGACATTAAGGTCAATAACTGAGTAGAAATATTGCAGATATATGCCTGATTTTGCAAAATTCTAACATGATGAAGATGGGGTTTTTTTACCGTTTTGTCCTTCCATCTTTTGTTCTCTTCTGTTCCCCAGTTAATTTGTTGTCACATTATCCAGTTGGAACTTCAGCATCTAACAAAGCAAACAAAATAAACGAAGGGGACTTAATTAAGCCAACAACACACAGAAAAAAGCTGTTAGGGTGTTTTTTACAAGTGGCAGAAGTGAGTATTGTGTGATTACATTATAATTTAATGAAGCTTGATTTCTCGAGGTGAAAACAGATGAATTTTGGCGCTGACAATCACTTGAGGTTTAGCTGTGGTGCTTGTGGTGGGAGACTCCATCTTAATTTTATGACCAGATGGAACTGCAATAATTCTTTTTTGTGCTCCATTCACAATCCTATTCATTCACCCACATGTAGCACAGAGCACAAAACACAAACATTCAATTACGCTTTCTCTCTATTCTTTCCTCTCATTCTCCTCTTTTCCCAAGGATTTCTGTTTTTCTCACTCTCTTCATTTCTTCCATGCACCGGGCAGCTATTATTCAGTAGTGGCAGGCCTGATCTTCACTTGATTACAGCCCTGCCATCCAGGAGGAGAGCTGAAAATAGCTTGAAACTGTTCAGCCCAGCAGCGATGGCCAGCGGTGCAAAATATACTCCTACAGACATAAATACAGACAGCCATTGTTCTGACTCACTACTTTCCTCCCTCCCTGCCTCCTACTAGGTCTGCAGTCTCCCTTCAGATCCTTATTTTACATTTTCTGAGCTAACTGTGACTTGCTTTTCCTTGCTAATGTTTCACTTTAAACATTTGACTGTATTGTTTTTACAGTACATGGTTCTACTGCCTTTTTATCGGCTGATTCTCCCTTCTTTTCGTACTCTCTATGATGGAGCATGCACCCTATGTCACTGCTTCCTCTACCTCCCCACTCTCCCTTCAGTCCTCACCTCTCCCTCCTCCCATGCCTCCCCTCCTCTCTCCCGACCACCAGCCTCTGCGGCAGCCTCACAGTCACCAAAACCACAACCCCAAACAATGTCAGCTATGCAGTAAACAGACAAATCCCACCAAGTGGCCCTGCTGGGAATTTTGACCTCCACCACCATTCACATACTGGCTGAAGCCGCCGATAAACAACAACAAATCTGTCAATTACAGATAAGGATGAGCTCATTTTCACAACATAGGACGTAAACACTTAGATATGTACATG
Source organism: Acanthochromis polyacanthus (assembly GCF_021347895.1). NCBI lineage: Eukaryota > Metazoa > Chordata > Actinopteri > Pomacentridae > Acanthochromis > Acanthochromis polyacanthus. The sequence goes on from NC_067121.1 coordinate 31,879,691, forward strand.
TATACTTGGAGTTAAAGTCGTGCATACCTTCAAGACTGGCATGAATGAGAGGCAGAGTCTGTCATTTAAGATGCATAAATATTGCAAGAAAAGGAAAATAATTCCTAGAATTATATGTACAATAGGTTATGAATAGGATTTTTTGTTGCTTTTTTAATACCAGTAGTGACATGAAATCATGAATTTTTGACATTATTTGTAGCTGAATCAAGCTGGAAATGATTTTACGATACCTATTTTTAATTTAAGTATTCTGAGCAGTCATACAAAAAAAGACTGAAATAGAATACGGTTTACAATTAGCAGAATTATTATATAAAAGAGAAAATGTATAGTAATGGATAAACAAAAGTTTACATCAGAGGAAGCATTTGAAACTTTTTGATCTGAGTTAGAAGGAAGAAGTATTCAGATCCCTTGTTTAAGTAAAAGTATGAATATAGCCATGGAAAAATACTCTATTACCAGCCCTGCATGAAAAATCCTATTTAAGTAAAAAATACAAAAGTATTATCATCTAAATGTAGTAAGAAAGTTAAAGTGAAAGTACTAGTTTGGTCCATCTGATTGCTATATTATTATATATAACATCATTAGATTATTATTAGTGAAGCATCAGTAAATTAGCAGCATGTTACTGTTTTTATCTGCTGCAAATGGGGCTAGTTTGAACTACATTATATCCAGTTTATATACAGGGACAACAGATATATCTTAGGAGCTATGAGATGATTAATAGGATTGGAAGTATAGGGGGAAAAAACACATTCTGTCATTTAAATCTGTTTTCAGTTTTTGGGTGTTTTCTCTGATCTCTGATTTTTGGTGAGATATTGGAGCAGTTGAACATTAACTGAAATGAAACCATGTGAGAAGTTTGGAGGGGAAAAAAATCACTAAATAGCGGAATTGTTGACAACTCACAGACATCTCAAATGTGATCCAGACATTGTTTTATGTAAGATATCAAAAATCAAAAAAAGTTGGAAACCAGAGCTTTACTCTTTAACAATGTGTTGTTTATTATAAGCTTGTTATGTTATCCATTGTGTAAAATCTTCATCTTTAAAGTAACTAAAGCTGTCGAATAAATGTCTTGGATGAGAAAGGACAGCGTTTATTTTGCGATGTAGTGGAATGAAAGTAGCATTAAATGGAAATATTCAAGTTAAAAATGTGCTTAAGTTCAAAACTTGATTAAATATACTTAGTTTCTTTCCACCACTACTTGTTTCTCATTGGGAATTTCATGCCTTTTGTTAAACAAATGAAGAATGACAGAGATTACAAACAACATGAAACACAATTCCCATCCCAGTTAATCAAAATGCCCCAGTTTGATGCTAAAATACTTAAAGTAGTTTGGTTTGAAACCCAGCTCTGGTTAGAATGCACAGTTTCTACTGAGAAACATCAGCAGTTTGTTAAAATAAAATAACAGTGAAAATTATTTTCCTAAATATGTCTTTTACAACGTGACTATGATGATGATATTCACTGTAGGTTCAGTTCTGTCATTCTCGCATGTTAAACACTGTAACTGATACAGTATGTATGTTGTTGTGCCACAGGGTTTTTATGATGTGGAATCTTTCAGCCCTCAGTCTGACAAATCTAAGTTTAGCTTATATATGTGGGCGTAAAGCTAAAGCACACACAGGCAGGGAGCCCTAGATATGTCTTCATTACCAGCTAACAGCACATCAGTCAGGTGAATGTGCCCTAAAGGTTTGACAGACAAACCAGGAGGGGAAGCAGAAATGTTTCAACAGAGCCGGTGAGGGTGTAATATTAGGAAAAGAGCCTCATGTTGACTACAAGCACAGACTGTATTCACCATTGGCTCTGTCAGTCAGCGCCATAGCACCGAGCACCTGTTGCTGCAGACAGCTCAATCAGTCTCTGTTGGCTCAGTCATGCAGCTCAGAATGCAGGCTGCTGGCTCCACTTCAATAGAACCAAAACACTTTCAGGAAATTCTTTCACAAGCAAGAGAAAAAATGAATAGTTTATGCACCGTAAGAGATGTCTACCATGTGGAAAATATAAAAAGTTAGTGACTGCACAAAATTCTGGGAGGTGAAGTTCACTTTAAGTAAAAGCAATTTAAGATAAGAAGACAGATACAACCTGATATGAGCATGCTGGTGAAGCTGCAGATGTGACAATGCCAATTTAGATTATTATAGAGCCTAAATCAGCTACACCGGTGCAGATGAGAGTGGTAGTATTTTTGTCTAAGTTAGTATTACCCAAAATGTCAAACCATTCCTTTAAATTCGGCAAAATGTCTGATGACGAATGACCGCTAATCAAAATGTCAAAAACCCAACGAGCAGCACTCAAACAGAAATGCTAATTGTAAGAAAATTTATTTCCAGCTTCCTGACAAACAAAGTGAGACGCAAGCTGCTCATTGTTGCCCACAAACCCTCCTTTTCTCACACATAAATATAGACTTGTACATTTCATCCTGCCCAGGTTACCACAGAGGAAACAATATAGCAGAGCTGGGGTTAGGCAATTCCCAGGAGTCATTGCCTAACTCCCCCCACATTTCCATGGCACGAGCTTTAATTGTCTGTGCTCGGAGCGGTCGGGCTCACCTCACAGGAAACCCAAGAAATGAAACGTAAAATATTCGCCTTTCCCCAAACAGGCCCCAGCAAAACAGCAGCGCACACATCCAAAGTCAAGCATCAGAGAGCTCAGTGTTTGTTCTGGAGTTTTGAAAGTCAAGGTTTCCTTTGTATCCAGCTAAAGCTCGGCGTGTTTTAGTCGGAGGAAATGTGACTTTTTATTTTCATTTTTTTCCGCAGCCCTTTTCCTTTATTTGAGTTCTTTTCATCTCTCTGTTCCCACAGCAGCTGCTCTCCTCCTCACTCAGACCTTTAGGCTCCCTGCATCAGTGTAAACCTCATAATCACAACATGTCTATCCACAGCATTCTTTAAAAAAACCACAAATTAAATACGCACTCATGACACATCGGTGCGATCTGTCGCTCTATGTAGCAACGAGAAGGCTTAAATAGCACATGAGGAGAAAGGTATTATAGTTCAAATTTAAATGAACAGAAGCTAAGATTTGGTTAGTTATCGGTGGCACCAGCACAGATCTGTTGCTCATCTTTAGCCGTGTTGTTGGTGTTACTGGTTCCAGGCAGTACAGTATCAGTCAGTATGGTGGCTGGTTGCACCATGGCTTTGGTCTAGACTGAAATATTGCGACAGCTTTCTGGTTAATTGCCATGAGACGTTGCCCAAGTGACTTTAATGATGATCTGTAAGCAGTTGACAGATTTGTAGTGTGCAGATTCACAAAGCTGCTGCAGCACAGTCTTCTTGCAACTTGCAACTTGTGTTTTTCTTAGTTTTGTATGAGTATGAACTTTTACTCACACTGCCACACTGAAAAAATACTTTTTGAAAGTATGATGCTGTGTAGATGTCTGATTTGAAATATGTGCTTACAGTGAATTTCAAAAACTATGAACACAGCTTTTTACATGCACTAACATATGCCTCTTTTCTCCTTTCTCACAGTCCACCTCCATGTACAGTTTATATATGTCCACATGTTTCACTGTCTATGTTCAGTTCCCGGAAAATTCATTCCTCTCCTCCACTTTTTGGCTGTACAGTCTGTGGTTTTTCCAGCGCATAACTCTAAACCTCCTCTTCTGTTCAGAGTTGATTTAGGAACCAAAGCCAACTCTTTGGACTCAAGGCCCCCCTCTCCTCCTACCCCTACCGTTTTTAACTCACTGTCTCCATAAAGACTTCCTAGAAATCCCTCATATTCTGCGATTTCTGCGATCTTTTTTCACTTTGTTAGTTTTTCGGGAGGTTTTTTGTGCTGGGACTTTTGGACCGCTGGAGTTGCCTTAGCCCTGCTCCAACAGCAACAAGGTCAGAGTTGCAATGTGGCATCCAAAGCCTCATTGCATGGTATGTGGAGCCAAAGCTCTCAGCATAAAACAGCTGCCAGTGGGGGCTTCACGCAAGGAAGAAAGCGACGGTATGTTAACACAGCAAGGTTAAAATAGGAAGTGTGCTGACTATGGGAGTGTTTACATGCACGTGTGTTTGTGTCAGTTTAAGTGCGCTTCTTTACAGCATGTGTAAATAGCTATGTAATAAAATGCAAGTACATTTGAACATTTAATCTTTAAAAGGCAAAGTTGTTGTCCTGAAAGCCTGTTTAGTATTCTGCCAAGGCCCTGGGGTCCACCACATACAATTTGTTAAATCACTTCAGAGTCAAAAGCTTTCCTGACCCTGAATTTAGAGCAGCCAGTCTCTGATCGAAGACATTCAAGGTCAATGTTCAGCATCTCAGCTTTGATTAACTATCCAATCCAACAGTCTTCCACTGGCTGGAAAGATATGAGATGAATATTGTATCAGAGCTTACCTTGTGACATGTTCAGCAGTTTCCCCCCACTTTGTCTTGCTGATTTGAGGGTGTGCTTGCCAGACAGTCCACCTCAGTCAGTCTGCTCTCAGCTAGTTCAGCCTGACTGTCTGTCTCCTGAGAAGGCAGGGAGGTGCCGTCAGGGAGAGTGGCATGCCGCGGCTGTTTGGTAAATGCCAATGAGCAGCCCCTGCCATAACAGAAGCTGGGTTTGCTTGTGTGTAAAAGAGAGCAATGAGTGAGGAGGAGCTTGTGAGCATGCCTTCTTACAGTGCCTCCTGTCCAAGGAGACTGACAAGTGGGAGGCTAGACATGCAGAACCACACCCACTCCTTCAGACTGCAGCCAATGGGAGTCCAGAGGTGCAGCCGGCTGGAAAGGACAAGCAGCTCTTCTGGGTCGCTGGTGACAAGATGTTAAAGTATGGAGCATCTGAGAAGAAAAAAACGGAGTCACCTTACCGTGTGCCGTCCATAATCATCTCAGATAACATCAGTGACCACGCAGCGCCTCACAGACAGTGACCATGCAGTGCCTCTTTCAGAATGTGAAACTCTACCCATTGTTATGCCGTCTGTGTCCTTTACAATGAAGTAAACGGGGAGGAGGTGCAGGGGGTCGGTGGCATCCATGAGGGTTAATTCTCTCACCACATACCTCTCGTTCTTTCTGGATCCTCTTTCAGTCCGTTACCAGCATCTTCCTCCGGGAAACCGCCGTCAATCCATAAAAGTTGTCCCTCTGCTCTTTGTAAGGGCATTTTACTGTCTGCTACGAGTTTTTTATAGCCAAATTTCCTTTGCAAAAGTGGAAACTGGTCAGGTTGGATAAGAGTGGAATATCTCAACAAGATGGATCGTCGTAAAACTTTGTGATTCATGGTCCCCAGAGGATATAGCCTTGTGATGGCCTAGTTTTCCTCCAACGCTACCAGATGAATAAAGTTTTCATTTCTCCAGGGGAATACTCAGACGTACATTAAGATAACAGACAGGATACAGCATACAGATTTTAGTGACCCCCTTACATTTCCTCCAGCACCATCAGGAGGTCAGTATTTTTGTTTTTCAGTGAAATGTCTCAACAGATTGCAAAGAAATTTGGTCAGAAATTCACGTTGACTTTCAGAATCCTTTTTCTTTCTTGTGTGATAATACCAGCAGGTCAGAATTTAAAACTCATCCAGTGAATGATCTCAACAGCTGTTTGATGGTTTGCAAGAAATTTCGTTCCCCACAGGACTATGTGAGGCAACTTTGGGGATCCCCTGACTTTTCCTTCTCTGCCACCTAGAGGGTAGAACACCTCTGAGGTAAATATCTCAACAAGTGATGCATGGATTGCTTTGGAATTCAGTTAAGAAATTTATACCATTTACAGCTCTTCCTCTTTTTTTAGTGCTATTTCAACTCAATTAAATGCTTTTTTTGTGATATTTGCTGAAAATCTTCACATCAAGACAGCATCCCGCGAATGAAATGTGTTATCTGTGTCACTCCCAGGCCTGTAAAGAAAAGATTCACTCATTGCATTTGTTCTGAACGCAATGATTCGATGGCCTGTCCACCTGTCTAACTAGATACTGCCTACCAGCATGCACTATGCCCATGCATTCAATGTACAACCGCAGAGTAACCAAAGCTAGCTGGACACATTAGCCAGCTGCGCACTGCTAGAACTCAGTGTTTCAGTCCAAAGTGGCCAAACATTTGAAAGAACAGCCCTGAAATTGGACCCTACAGCCTTTCTGTTTCAACTCTTGTTTAGGATTCCAACACGGTCTCACGGGGATTCGTGAAACTGTCACTTCAGTTTTTGTTTCGGTTTCCTGCGCACCAACACGATGTCGTCATGTTTTTCGTGCCGCTCACCACGAGCGAAACCCGCTGTGGTAATCACATCTGAAAGTGGTTTATACCGGCGGATTCATGACGATCTAAGCTGTCCATCGGCGTTTGCGGCCGCTGCAGTGGCCGCCGCTGCGGCCGCCAGTGCGGCCGCCGGACGTCCTTTAAATTCCTATGCAAATTCGGCGGATTCATGACGATCTAAGCTGTCCATCGGCGTTTGCGGCCGCCATTGCGGCCGCCGAACATCCGGCCGCAACAGCGGCCGGATCACATCTGAAAGTGGTTTATACCGGCGGATTCATGACGATTTAAGCTGTCCATCGGCGTTTGCGGCCGCTGCCGCGGCCGCTACCACGGCCGCTGCTGCGGCCGGATGTCTGGCGGCCGCAATGGCGGCCGCAATGGCGGCCGCGGCGGCGGCCGCAAACGCCGATGGACAGCTTAAATCGTCATGAATCCGCCGAATTTGCATAGGAATTTAAAGAATGTCCGGCGGCCGAAGCGGCGGCCGCAGCGGCGGCCACAAACACCGATGGACAGCTTAGATCGTCATGAATCCGCCGATATAAACCACTTTCAGATGTGATTACCACAGCGGGTTTCGCTCGTGGTGAGCGGCACGAAAAACATGACGACATCGTGTTGGTGCGCACGAAACCGAAACAAAAACTGACGTGACAGTTTCACGAATCCCCGTGAGACCGGGCTGAGGATTCACAAGGTTCATCCATGATGTCAACTCTATTTTTTCCAAAACAACAACAAATAGGGCTCGCTGAACATAAGCGCAGTTCTAATTGTGCTTAGGAAATAGCTGCTATGCTATGTTAGCCTCTGTGTTGCTGAAGATGACAACTCGACTAAGACACCGACAGAGCCAAACAAATGCTTCTCCTTGAGTTTAAACAATCAGTTTCAAGTCCTGAAGTGTAGTTTTTCAAAGGCCCACACAAAAGTAATCACTCTGGACATGGTTCTTGTGGTCAGAGCATGCACAAAGCTTTCGGCTGTCCTAAAAAGGCTCACAAGTTCCTGCAGTGGAGAAAGGACTATGGCTTGAAACTGGGAGCAGATAACACAAGAATAGCAGACAAAGAGCAACCATGTTTTACAGTTCCACTTAAAACTTCAACATCTTACACTGCAACACAAAGCAAGGAAGAGAAAGAGAGAAGCAGAAAAGACTACAGCGAGAAAAGTTTGGAAGCCTAAGGCAACATCAACTATTCTTCTCTGGTAGCAACTACTGGGGTCAAAGGTCCTAAAAAAAATATTCCATGGTTGTTCTTCTCTCTTATGCCGGTTTGTTCTCTTTTGTGGGGTCAAGCTCATGAGTTGTGGTGAATGAAACATGTTGTAGTTTAAATACGTCATTGATTAGCTCTTCAAGTCTAGTCAGGCAGGGTACGTTTATGAGTTTAGCAGGGGTGAGTGAGGTGGATGTTTTTTTTTCAAAATCTAGCTCTCTTTTCTTTTTTCTATGATCCTGCTTACTCCAGCTTTAAAATACCACTGCATAAATTCAAAGCCTCACAGAGTTGTTTTTGTTCTCTAGTGACTTTTTATATTTTATGTCTGCCATTCTTCTCTTCTTTTTTCTCCAACTTTCTTTGTTTTGTCTATTTTTGCCTTTAGGGTGCAACTGAGTTTATTTTTTCATGCCAAGACACTTCTCATCACTTAAAGCCCACAGTATCAACTTTATAGTCAACACTGTAGCATTAGTTGAAAGCAAAGCAAACTGGGCTGTGTTCATGAAAAGTCTACAACATGATGCCGCTCAAGTCGCTGCCACCACTGCTTTGTGCCCCTCCATGGATGGAAAAGGAATTAGCAAGAATTAGTAAGAAGTCCTCCTTTTCCATTAGCCAAGCAGACAACTGACTCCGAGAGGGATTGCGGTTTGACTCAAGGGAGAGAGAGAGAGAAAAAAAAATAGGTCTTTATTGGACCAAATGACTGCTGACGGACTGACCACATAGGCTACTGCAGCAAACTTGGCCAAGAGGCAAAAATGTTCTGAAAGGCAGTTTCAGAGAAAGATTTAGAGTTGCATCATATGTGAGGAGAAGTGAGGGGTATAAATTTAGTGTGTAATTTACTGAAAATATTAGCTGAAAAATGAGCTGTTAATCATTAACTTACACAAATAGATGTTTTAGGCTTATGGAGTGAGATGCGTAAGACACATAGGGCTTGGCTGCAAGCTATTCATTTTCCTCCCGTTTGACTATTATTGGTAGTGGAAGCTGCCTACTGGTGGAAAGTATAGCCGGAGGTAAGTTGCCAAGAGGCAGGTCCTCCTTCTAGCAAGACTCATGTGGTGTTTTTGCAGGCTGTGAAATGTTCGCTGAAGTTTAATGCTGATGATTTTTCCTGAACACTTTCCTATCATATTAGTTGTTCAAATCAGCCAATATCAATGTGGTTTTTAAGCTGTTTTGAAATATTGCGCAATGATGTCTGGACCCTCTTTAATATGTACATGTCAACAGCTAAAGTATGTTCATTTTTAACATGAGAAGGCGTTGGACATTTTAAAAAACAACTGAAATAACACAAAACAGGTGGAAGAGTTCAAGGTGGTTTAAATCACCTTGATACACTTGGCATCTTCCTCTGTTTGATGTGTGTTATATAACTGTCGCTGCTGGTAAGGGGAGCTGCAGGTTGGCTGAGGCTGCACTAGTTTCCTGAAAACAATGTATTCATGTAACAGTGACCTATGAAATGAGACCGATCAATTTGTCAGAAGTCAGCAGGCCCAGTGTGATGTCTGGTAGATACACAGTATGATGAAATAATACAGCAGACAAAAGTACAACAGAGAAAGCAGTAGCAGTTATTCTAACAGCTAAACATGGTAATGCACTTAGGGTGAAGAAATCTTACAACTATATTATTACACTATTTTAGGTTTTCAAATATTTTTCTTTATTTAAATAAAATTCATCAGGACTTCCTTTGTGGGTCTGAAAACAGAAGATAAGGTATAGTAAGGTAAAACATGTTATGATATATGTTGTATTACATAGACATATATATGTGAATATACATTGTAGCTAGTACAATATAGCATCATAATAAACTGATGTAAGTATAATGGAATTTAATGATGTGTTAAATATGCTACTATATATGCTACTAAAGTATTTATTTGAGGATAGACTTGGAAAGATTTTTCCAACATTTAATTGATGTTTCTGACTTTGATGAGCAGCACCGTCATGCTTTTACTGTCACTTGGGAGAGTGACAGAAAGTTTGGGAGGTCATTTTTCTGGTCACCTCTGTGCTGTACTTTGATATTTTACTCTTTGAAGCCTGAAAAAAAAACCCACAAGTGTTGATTTTGAATTAGATAATCTAAAAATAAAGTGTAAGAAAAACAAAAACGGGACATTGGCCACTTGAATGACAGTGACCTTCTGTCTGCTTGTACTTAGAGACAGCACTGCTGGGAACTAGCATATTGTAATGTCCAATGCTTGCATGGTAATATTTGTTAATTACAGTGAACAAAAATATAACAGAGCTTGCAAATTTTCAGATTCAGAGAAAATTCTAAATTGCATTGTCTTAATGGGAAAAGAGTTACATTACTTTTTTTTTTGAGCTGTTCCAATGATGACAAATTCTTGGCTACTAAGTTGATCTACATCCTCATAAGGTGTGGATTGAATGATCAGATATAGTGACCAGTATACAGACAATCCTAGGCTAGCATCTCAACAGACAGTAGATAGGCACTTGATAGTCCACATTTCCATCATTTGTTGTCGAATAAATAATGACATACAACATGGTGCAACAGACAATCTGCCTCATGATGCTCTGGGTCTAATTACTCCGCCAAGGAGCTCAAGCCTCATCGAATTATATGACGATCAGTGTTGGTTTGTCTGTCTGTCTGTCTGTCTGTCTGTCTGTCTGTCTGTTAGCAACATTACTCAAAAACAGACAAACACATTTCGGTGAAAATTCAGGGAAGATCAAAAATGACACAAGGATTAATTGATTAGATTTTGGCAGTGATACGGCTTATAGCGTGGATCCACGCATTTGTAAAAGATTTCTGTATCATTGCGAGATAGCAGCACGGCGTCACTGTAACTATGACAAGTGAACACTACGTCAGCTGACTGCTGACAATCACATGACTGTGATCCTACTACAACTCGAAAGTTGCAGACTTATAGGGACTTATCAATCCAAAATTATACAAGGAACAACTGATTAAATTGTGGGGTTGTTTCTAAATCCCATCAATTCCCACCACCTGCTACATATTTAGGTCACGCGATTCAGTATCTGTACATAATGTACACATGCAAAACACACGCCTGTGCTCAGCACAAGGTCATTTTGTTTGAGGGTACATCTCTGTTGAATGGCTAGTCTACAGTGCCAGGATATCTGCCACAATTTTTTTCAAGATTTCATCCGTCAGAAATTATATAACGACTGAGCAGTCCTGGCGGAGTACTGCGCTCTCTGTGCTTTTCTTGTTATTACTGCCGGAATCAGTGCTGCTGGAGGAAATGTTGGAGGGTCCGCAGCGTCAGTAGGATTCACGCATCTGCTGTATAACATAAATGTCAAAATTTACAACAAAATTTCATCATAATTCGTTCAATACCTGCTGAGATATTCATTTCAGTCTAGAGGTTGGACCAGCTTTCTCACTGACTACCATCCTTTAAAGCCACCGGCTTGGCAAATAAACCTGAGCCAGGATTTTGAGATGCTGCACAACAAGTTAGCAATGTGTACAATGGCAAATGATGCAAACAACCATTTGTGAACTTAATGTTCTACTTCCAGTTCTCTGTGAGAATGATGGTCACTGGGTCACCCCTCCTTCTTCGGTTTATCTCATACGCCCCCTTGCACTCTCCATGGCCCATATTGACTGTTCTGTTAGATGTTTAATAGTTGTGGGCTACAATGCATCTGTGCATTTTACCATTCAGAGAGCTTCAGTCTGAAGTCTGTGTTGTGGACTATGTTTACTGTGTAAACACCGTGGGGCTCATACAACCATCATGGTTAACATTTAACAGACAAGTGCTTATGTCTCCGTTCATACCCCCACTAAAGTCAAACAGTGCGCCACAAATGAGTTACTTACCTCCGTTTATTTTGTGTGTCTGTGTGTGTTTGTGTAAAGGCCGTGATGTTGCAGAAACACAGCTCCATCCTTACAGGCTATTTAATATACATAATAGATAATATTTCACTGCAGGGCGTGAGGCAGTTATTCCTCCCATCAATCATACCACGTTAAATGAGGTAGCATGTTTTACCTGATTTCATGTTGTCCACCTTTCGCTTTGAGCAACAAGTGTTCTGTTGCATCCATCCATACATTGCAAAACCATTCATCTCAATCGATCTTTTATGTAAACTGGGTCATCCTTCTGTTTAAAAATAAAACAGAAACACAACAATAACAGGAGAGCATTTGTGTCCTCAGCACAGGTAACTGCAGGTCAATAAAAACACAGTGTCACACCGTCCTGGTTGAGAGGAAAACAACCTTACAGTGATGAAGCACAGGTAATGGCCTAAATTTGCTGTAGTGACAAGCGCAGTTGCTGTCAAAATGACTGCCCTTTCAGTAAATTCAAATGAGTGAAACTAGTTTTTGTGGACTACTAGTAGCCGAACCAACTCCACGTCAATTCAGGGAGGTGCAAACACTCCTCCTAAAGCAGTGAACATCCAAATAGTAGGCATCAGATCTCACAAATATTCACCTTCTTCAGCCTTCTTCTCTTGCGTGGTCCGCTGAAGCAGCAGCATCTCGACCGCTAACAGGAGGAGACTGAACAGCCCTGTTAAGAAGGCCAGCTCTGTCCTGGCATTCCCCAGTGACAGCATGGAGGTGGAGGCTGGCTCAGTTGTCATTCCTGAAGGAGAAGATGTACCATCAGCCTATCCAGGAGACTCTGACAGCACTTGGCGGCTCCTGCAGTGACAGGAGGCTTCACCTGTTGTGTGTGAAGGAAAGATACCTTCCTGCTGCTGTCACACTTTACAATCCATGCTGCGCTCAGTGGATATTACACATTAGATCTGACAAATTCACACATAAATCAGTGCATATAAACTGTCACCAATCTGATGTGCAACAATGTGAACTCCAGCCATTAGTGTGTTCAATATTTACCTCTAATATCTTACTTTTATTAGCTTTTTGGATTTCCTGGTTCTTGCCTCAGTGATGCTGGAAATTTTCCCAGCATGTGACTCAAAAAAGATCCTCTGATATGAAGCAACTTCAAAGAAAGCAAAGAAAATAAAAACTCCACTAAAATGATGCTTGAAATTTTTTTTAACAATGAAGAATTTTGTGATGTTGCATTCTGCTGTTGAAGTTTGGTTAATATTACACTTAATAAGACTATCGAAAGTGTCCACAGAATTTTTTTTAAAGAGCTGAAGTTCAACCAACAGCAGGAAACATTCTGCACACAGATATTGATCGGATCCACAGGTTAATCATTGACCTGATTCCAGACAAAGTATAAAGGCCTGGATCTTCCCCCAGCAGCTCTTCGTCCAGTCACAGACAGAGGCGAGGGCTGCCAGCTGCCGCCTTGACATCTTCGACGCACAGTTGGAGAAGCGATACAGCAACATGAGACCAGCATTAATTCCTTTTGTGTTTGCCCTGGCTGCCACCTTCATCCCCGCCCTCTGTGCCAGAGAGGAGCCCCCGGCCCTCCACCTCGAGGCTCCTGTCGAAACCCGGTCCCGCTTTGCTGCTCTGGATGACGTTCGTCTGCTGGGGAACGGCCTCCTCCAGCTGGGCCAGAGCCTGCGGGAGTTTGTGCAAAAGACGAAGGGACAGATCAACGACATCTTCCAGAAGCTCAACATCTTCGACCGCTCTTTCTACCAGCTGTCGGTGCTGGCCAGCGAGATCAAGGAGGAGGAGGAGGAGCTGAAGAAGACCACGGTGGTGCTGAAGGCCAACAACGAGGAGATCAGGGGCATGTCGGAGAAGATCAGCTCCAAGATGGACAGCATCTTGCAGGAGAAGAGCCAGCTGCAGGAGAAGGTGGAAGGGTTGGAGGAGAAGCTGAGGAGTCTGTCAGATGGAATGCTGACGAGTGAACAGGCCGCAGAGATCAACGGCCTTCGGGTGAGTGACCTGAACCTGCACCTATTATTCAATGTGAGGCCCCAGAAATATCATTTAGATCATGCAGCAGCAAATACCAAACCCCTTGACTCATGAATTCCCTGTAGGTCAGATGACAATTTTTCTATGGGCTGCTTATTCTTTGGTGCACAGGATATAATTAGAACGGACATTTTATCATTTCATCCTCACTTTTTAATGTCATATTGTCCATTGTTGAAAATAAACAGAGGCAACTTTTTCCAAAGTGCCAAAATATGCTTTTTGACTATATATTTTTATCCTTACATATGCATTGCTTCATACTGCTGTTATAAAACACACTTAAAGTGTATAATATTAAACATGAGCTCATTCTCTTCCCTGATCAGGAGGTGATCCTCAGCCAGGAGCAGAGCATCACGGAGCTGCTGAAGGCTGTGAGGGAACAAAGTGACCAACTCAACCACCAGAGGACCAAGATCAAGCTCCTGGAGGAAAAAGTAAATAATCACGACTGCATGATTATGAGGATCGATGTGATTGTTGGAGAAGCATCATATGCATTAAATTTTAATAAAGCAGGGAAATGTTTTTGCTTATTTAGGAAGTGAAATATAACATTCAGTCCCTCTATATCACCCCCTGTAATTTTCTTACAGTCCTTTAATCAGTCGGAGTGAATGAGAAGTTCCACTCAAATGGGCTTTTAGTGTTCTGCTGTGCAAAAGTATGAATCTTTTCTTAGATTTACTGAGATTATTTTGCCTACTTTTTAGGTTATGAGCTGTCATAATTGCTGTGCTGCTGGAAGAAAACTTTCACAGAGTCACGCCGCTGAACAATATAATTGAGGTTCTAAATCTTTTTGAGGCTGAAGGAACTGTTCATGTTTTTAATAATCCCGGTCAGCACCGAATTCATTTGCATTTTACTTAGTTTTGAAAGCTGAAATGAAATCTGTATTGTTACATTTAATTTGAAAAAGAAAAACCTCAAAAACTTTGGAGAACTTCTGCCGCATAACAACCCACAGTTTATTTTGTCTGGAATTGCTTTTCAATACACAGTCTGAGGATTATGTTTGTGAGCTAAAGTGTTTCCCCAACAATTTTCCACAGCTTTCAGCCAACGGGTTAGCCCAGGAGACCATCGAGAGGATCCCGGAAATCTTCAACACCGAAGCACCGACGCTCACCCCCTACCTGACCTCAAGCTCCACCAGCAGCGCCAGAATGATGAGTAAGATGGAAAATAAAACACAGGCAGATGTTTCCAGCGACTTTAGGATTTAGTATCTGTCAGCCATAGCATCAGCTAGCACAAAGGTTACCTTTTCAATCTTACTGTGTCAGTACTCATTATTTATGAATGTGTCCAGGAGATTTGCTACAATTTTCTTGCTTCGTATTCGTAAAGTTTCATATAGTCAGAGCTGTCAGCTGATTGGTATTTCTCACAGTCTCAGAACATCCTGTGCAGTCATATGTTTTCTTATTAATGGAGCTTGTCTAGACTGTTGCCCTTCATCTACATGTCTACATTAGTTTCTTAAGATGGTTTCAAATGTAACACTGAATTTGTGGTAATTTTTTCGATAGATCTGCCATCAGACTGCAGCGAGCTGTTCAACAGAGGAGAGCGGGCGAGCGGCGTCTACGCCATCAAACCCAACGGATCAGATCCCTTCATGGCCTTCTGTGACATGAACAAAGGTAACCTCACTTCTGCACTTCAGAGGCAAATTTTTAGTTTCATCTCCAAGTCCATCATCTATCTCACATGCAAAAACAGTACCAAATGTTGTGTTTGCATTTGTGGCGACCTATTATATCTGTGATACAGCGGGAGATGAAAGAAAAGTAAACAGTGTGGGCAGTCAGATAGGTCTCCAACATGTAATGATGCAACATTACATGTTGCATCATTTCCCCTGGATAGCTCAGATTTATAAGGGCAGGGTGAATTTAGTATGTACAGAGAGAGCGAGACTGCAACAATGATTGTTTATTTTATTGATAAATGAGCCTGCTTTTGTATCAGTTAGTCTGAAAAATGTTCAGAGAAACTTTTTTAAAAGTGACACCTTCATATCGTTTGATTTGTTGAACCAACAAGCCAAAGATAATTCATTTACTGTTAAATAAGACAAAGAAGCCTCATTTCTAAGAGAAAAAATAAGGGAACATGAAATATTTGGCATCTATGCTTAACAAATTCAAATAATTCATCTGTTGTCTATTATCTGTCATCTGCTACTAAATTATCTGACTGTATATTGAAACTCTTATAAAAGGATAAATACAGACTCTATATACATTAGCAAGTTTTTACTTCACAGTAGCTTTAAATTAAGTTCGATTTTGTTGTTTTTTCCATTTTAGACCATGGGGTAACCGTTATCCAGCAAAGAAAAGACGGTTCAGTGAATTTTGATCAAACCTGGGCGACGTATGAAAATGGTTTTGGAGATTTTCAAGGTAAGAGACAATATTCTTTATTCATTTACCATCTAATGTTGGAAAATTAGCTCTCAAAAGCCAAATTTTCACCTATATTAGTCTCATAAGAAGATAATAAGGTTTGTATCTTCATAATGTACAGTATGTCTGCTCTTGTATGTGTCTTTTTGTGCATCGCCTCCTCATAGTTGCCTGTTGAACTTCGTCTGCTGGTGTCTGTCTCTCACAGGAGATTTTTGGCTGGGTCTCAAGAAGATTCACTCTCTGGCCTGTCAGGGCAACTCTGTCCTTCAGATCCGGGTGGAAGATTGGAAACAGGACAAACGCTTCATCGAATACAGATTTTACCTTGACGGTCCGCAGAACAACTACACCATTCACCTCTCGTATCTGTCTGGAAATCTGCCCGACCCCATGAGCAACCACACCGGAATGATGTTTTCCACCAAGGACAGAGACAACGACAACCACCAGGACTCAAACTGGGCCCACCAGCAAGCAGGTGCAGCAGATGTACAAGTAGTAGGCATGTTTCCCCCCCAGTGGGGTGCAAATAACAGGCATTTATCATCTAGAATGGGCTGCAAGACATGTTATTTCTGTTGTCTTGCAGGTGGATGGTGGTTCAACGCCCGCGGAGAGGCCAACCTGAATGGGAGATACTTCCACATGAGACCAAAGTGGCGTTCAGATCGTAGGAAAGGCATCCACTGGAAGTTGGGCCGAAAGGGGTCTTACTCCCTAAAGTTCACCCAGATCTCCCTCCGCCCAATGGCTTCCCCCAGCATCGCCTCCCCCGCATCAGCTTCCTTTGAGTCGGGTGTCTTTCTCTGATCCAGCAGCAGCAGCATCCAGTAAAAATTCTCAATACAAACCTGCAATAAACAGCAGCCTCATCAGGAAAGCCTTGGCTGTGCTTTATGTGGCAGCCAGAGTTTCACTGTAGGCTGGGGCAGAGAGGACGTTCACCTCCAAGTGTCTCAGTAGATTAAAGTCAGTCACACAAGACACTAACAAAGCTTTAAAAGTCTGAGGGCTGCTCTGTGCTAAACTTCTTATAGCCGGGATGTTGTCCATGCATAAAGGAACATCAAAACGCATCGTAAAACCTACTATATATCCACTTAGCTCACCATCCTCACTACATAGCATAAAGTACATCTTCACTTACTCACTGGTTAGGGATTCAAGAGAAGAATTTCAGCCAGACAGCTATAAATGAGCAGTCTTCATATCGAGTCACATTGACTCTCAGTGTGATGGTTCCCAACATTTGGGGCAGGACCCCTTGAAAGGGTTGTGATACGGATCTATGGATTCAGGAAGGAAATAACAGGATATTAAAGACAGTAGAACATATTTCTCTGCATAACATGCTGTTCTTCAACTGGTTATTTGTCTTAGAGAAATGTTAGCATTTGCTTGCTCGACTGTCCTTTAAATTGTTCTTGAAATTTAACAAAGGCTGCACCTAAAAGTTACTCTCATTATTGCTCAGACTGACACTAATTATCTAAATTATTGACCAATTGTTTGATACTGTGATGACTTCAGTAAGTAGTGAAAAATGTGGATCAGTTTCCCAGAACTCCACAAATGTCAAGTGTTGTTTTTGTCACAATTACAGTCTAAAACCTACAGAGTCCAGAAACAAAAAAAATGGAAACACTGCACTGACTCCATAGAATAAATATAAGAACACGCCAAAATCAGTTAAACGATAAGAGTCTGAAAAATAAATATTATATTGACTGTTCTGCTGGGTATTGGTTGGCAGATGACGATCTATTTAAGGCACTCTGATTTTAAATATAAAATACTTTATCAATACATGGATTACCCACATGTTTTCATTCAGAGTCTTCATCAGGGTGAATAGGTTTAAAATTCATGAAGGAGTCATGTGGCACAAGTTACATGACATGTGAACTCTGCCATTTGAAACAAGCACATACAGCACTTGACAAACAAGCAATTTTTTTTTGGCATTTTGGAGATATTAATAACATATGAGACCTTGTTTGTTTGTTTGTTTGTTTTTATCTTTACCCCCAAAATCCATTTTTAATCATAGAAGACTGAGGAAAGTGAAGGCTTACAGGCTGGAAACAGGATTTTTTTCCCCTGCATTATTGCTTATAAAGTTACCTATCTATATCAGTCAAATATCAAAATAGTTACTGATTCCTTTTATGTTTGTTCATTTCAGTTTGTTTAAATCAAACAATCTGAAATGTGGTAATCGGACCCAAACAGACATTTCTTCATTTTGTGTTTTTGAAAGATAACAAAAGTTGGGAAACACTTGTATCAATACTCAGCTCTCTATTCTTAACATTCTCAGTTTTTATACATTTACTATATTTTATTTAACTTAATAAACACAACAACAGTGATTGTGACCACTAACAATTCAAGTATTCATTTAGCTGTAAATATCCTTAACTTTGTACTTTGTTATTTGGGGTTATTCATTGCTTGTGGTTCTGGCTCTGATCAGACACTGCGATAACATCAATTATGTGTCAACAGATTTGGCCTTGAGTTGTTTCTTCCTTGAACTACAGCTGCTTTGTTGTGATGCCGAAGTAAATGAATGACTGATGCGTGTTCATGCTATTACTACATACTAAAACTTTCCGAATGTTGCACTGTGAGGTTAATGCCAAACTCTTTTGTACTGTGTCGTTAGGAGCACTTAATAAACTCTAGAGGGCAGCGTTGCTCCATCTCATGCAGATCCCTTCCTCTGTGACTTGATTGTCTCTGTGTATAATTAGATTTGATAAATTGCTACCTTAAAACAACATATCTATGTTTAGCATGCTTCTCTAATTACTCTCTAATTGCTCCTCTGACTGTCTGTTTTCAGCATCGGCATTAGGAAAGGGTAAATATCCTCTCTTGAAATAGTGTTAAACAGCTTTAATGAGAGATGTCATCCTTCTTTTTGCACATAATTAATCTGAGCACAGCTGCAGCCCTTCACAGATGGATGAATTGCTCCCGTAACACCTCAATACTTCCACCGAGACACACCCAAACACACACTTCTTTGTGACTGCAGCCTTGACAGTGATCTCCCTGCACATGTGTGAAGGAGCGTCTTCAGTTACCCCCCCGCCTCTGCACACACATTAGTCTGAAAGGTTATTTTGGGCTGCAGAAGGGCCCTGTGCTACGAGCGAAATAATAGGAGGAGTCAAGCTCTTGCCTTTCCATTCTGCTCCCCTGAACCGTTCCCCCCATGTCAACTGACGGGGGGATTTCCCTCTAAATAACAGCTCTGCTCTCCAGGCTGCAGCTTTAGGTCAGATCCCCCTTTTGAAATAATGGAGAACAGTCCTCTGCAGCTGCTGACCGTCCCTACAGCCCCCTACCCCGACCAGAGACCCGGCACCAGCGGCCTCAGGAAGAAGGTTTACGTGTTTCAGTCCAGGAGGAACTATTTGCACAATTTCATCCAGAGTATCTTCTCCTCCATTGACCTGCGTGACCGCCAGGGTTCAACCATGGTGGTGGGGGGAGACGGACGCTTCTTCAACCGAACGGCTATTGAGGTCATTGTGCAGATGGCAGCTGCCAACGGGGTTGGTGTCACCATGTGTGTGCCCACTTGCTTACGTTGTGTTTGTTTGTGTGTGCAGGCTGGTCTGTGTGTATGTGGAAGTGGGTGGTTGTCCACGTGACCAGATGTGGCCTGATGTGCAGATGACAGCATGTATGTGTCACCTGCCTTCACGCTCCTTATCCTCCCAAGAAGCGAGGGAAAACAGTATCTTACATTCTAGCTTTTTTTGTGATTTCCTTCCTTTTTGAAGCTAAAACAATGACTCGCAATTTAGAATTTTCTAAAAGCATTTTTACTTTAGAGACAAAAGAACAGTTTTGCCATAAAAAACAGCAACACTTGAAAATGAAAGGCCAATAAGAAAACAAGAATGGCAATCCATTTTCGAACTTAACTTTAAGAAACTAAACAAAATAACAATAGTTTAAAAATTAAGAGGTTGAATGAAACATAGTAATAAACAACTATGTATTCATCACATTAGTTACTTACATTGAACGTGTGCATTACCCCACCAAAAAAAAGTATTTTGGGTCAAAAAATTTGAATATAAACAAAGAACTATCCAGCTAGTTAGCTATTAGCTAACCTCATTAAATCATTCCCTCTTCATAAATTCAAAACACATACTGCACATAAATAAATACAACAAGTTACCAACATGTTAATAAAATCTATAATTTTGCTTTTATGATATAATGAAAACTATCACCTGTTGCCTCATTGCATTATTTGTCTGGCTGAAACAGGATAAAAGCTCCTAGTAGCTTTGGTAGTTGTTGTAATATTCAGTACTGTGGGTGTACTGAGCTACAAAAAAAACAGAGATGAGACTGACACACACAAATGACAGGACCCTCAGCTCTTCCACCAATGAGTCAAAATGACCCCCATAAGAATTAATGTGTTTTTAGGACATTTTTTTGTGATTTTGCTTCATAATAATAATAATAATATGTATTATTGTTTTTTTTTATTATACTTTTGTCCACACAAGAATGATTTTATGTTTGAAATATGTTTATGTTTCACTTTATAACAGAATTTTGAACATTTTGATGATTAAAAAAGAATAGCATTAACCAGAACAGCAATAGAAGAATGCCAGCACCCATTTTGTTGATTTTTTTTTCACTCGTTTCCTTCAGCTGTTGCTGCTCTCCATCCCTCCAAGTTTGACACTTCATCACCTCTTGTATCATATTATCAGTGATAAAGGGCTTAGGGTGGTCACACAAATATAACAATTTATTTGAAAGTATTAAAGGCTGCTTTAAAATTTAAATGGAGTGATAAAAAAACATGTTTTTTTGATGAATAAGATATTGCAAGAAAACGACCTCACTGGGTAATTTTTGACCCACTTATGCATCTAAGGGTTAACAAGCAATTGAAATGCTAAGAGGAATAACATATAATGCAATTCAGCAGCAGAACAACGCATGAAGAAATGAAGGTGGGAGCTGCTTGTCAACGGTAAAAAGAAAAACAAAAACTGAGACAGCAGAATAGCCGTAGCTCCCGGCTCTGATGTCTTCAAATAGAAACACATTAAGCAGACTCTGTTTTCAAGCCTCTTGCTAACACCAGTAATGAGCTCTCTATGGTTTCCAGGTTCACATTACAAAAACTATGAGCCTCTGATGCTTTCTGGGTTGAAAGACATGCTCAGAGGAATTTAAAAAAAACCCACTTACACATGATGGAACTTGCTCCTGATGTGCCGTCACTGTCGTTCATTAAATGAAATTCTAGTCCCACTCACTTTTAGGAAGAAGCAAACCTGATCTTCAGTGGCCTTCCCGCCCCTCCCCTCCCCTCACTCGGATATATTAAGACACATTCTGATCTCGGCCAACTCAAACACACCTGTGTGACATTTCCTCAGGTGGGTCGCATGATCATCGGACACCACGGGATCCTGTCCACGCCGGCCATCTCCTGCCTGATCAGGAAATACAAAGCCATCGGTGGCATCGTCCTCACAGCCAGCCACAACCCCGGTGGACCTGATGGAGACTTTGGCATCAAGTTTAATACTGCAAATGGAGGTATGGTAACCTGATAGGAGGAAGCATGCAGAGGCTGGGGCCAAGTGCAAAATAGTGTTATGGGAGAAGTCAGACATTTAACAAGACTGCACAAGGCCTCATTCAGACACACTGTGGGGTTTGGACACAGAAATAGTTGGAGACTCTTCTGTGTACTTAAATCTGGGGAAGAGTTCAGGCACAACAAAATGATCAGCACAGTTTTATTAAGAGATTATGACCTTCAGTATGCTGTTTGTAGTTTTACCACACGCTACACGTGAATAACTTTTCCTCCTGCATCAAGGCCCTGCCAAGGAAGCTGTCACAAGCAAGATCTTTCAGATCAGCAGAACCATCGAGGAATTTGCCATCTGCCCCGGACTGCGAGTGGATCTGACAACCCTGGGAAAACAGATGTTTGATCTGGAGAACAAGTTCAAACCCTTCACAGGTGAAGTGCAGCAGCAGTCTGTCACCAGTCACTTGAAGTTAAAGGAAAAAGGAAGTGTGAGAAAAATGGGGATAATTGTGTGGATGTGTATGAGAGTGACTGAGCATCTTTCAAAGCAAAAAATAAACAATTTAACCCTATTTTTAAAATATTTGGTAATGTGTTAGTCAGGGGGGGCGGCATGGCTCAGTGGGTAGAGTGGCCGTCTTGTAACTGGAAGGTTGCCGGTTCGATCCTCGGCCTGTCGTGCTCATGTTGAGGTGTCCCTGAGCAAGACACCAAACCCCCTAATCGCTCCTGGTGGGTTGTGGTTAGTGCCTTGTATGGCAGCTTCCGCCGTCTGTGTGTGAATGGGTAAATGTGACATATCATGTAAAGCGCTATATAAATACAACCATTTACTTAAGAGGACTTACAAATCAAAGAATTGATAACTAATATTTTTTTCTCTCATTTGTGCTTGTTTTCAGTGGAAATTGTGGATTCTGTGGAGTCCTACGCAAACTTGTTGAGGAACATCTTTGACTTCGCTGCTCTGAAGGAGCTTCTGTCTGGCGAGAACCACATCAAGATCAGAATAGACGCCATGCACGGAGGTGAGAGGAGCTCATCAAGAGCACGTCTCTGCACTGTGAACAAAGCTAAAGGTTTTTGAGGTTGTGTTGGTTTTAAATAAGGGTTAATAACACAACTGTGCTGCATGTGAAATCAGAGTTTGATTCGTGTCAACATCCAGTCATCTATTTTCAGCATGTTCACTTCTGCTCTCAATATCTAATAAAATCACAAATGTATTTTCAACGCAATACCAGCAGCACACACACAGATCACGCATAACTTTATGACCACTAGCCAGACATTGTGTTTGTTTTCCTTATGTGGTAAAAATGTTCTGAACCATTGGGCCTGGACCAGAGGACCTCTCAGGCTGTCCTGTGGGATCTGGCTCCAGGATGTTGGTAGTGGATGTTTTGGGTACTCTCGGTTGTGCAGTGGGGCATCTATGAATTAAACGTGTTCCACTGCATCCTGTTGGTGCTTGATCAGAATGGGGTCTTGGAAGTGTGGAGGTCAAATCAACATCTTCAGTGAATGCCGTGTTCCCCAAGATGTTCCTGATTGTTTGATGTTTTTGCAATGTGATGGGGTAGGTCAGTGACATTTAGGACTGACATTTGCATGAGGGAATGTGCTGTTCTGGGACAACATTTGTTTGGGTGTCTAAATCTACATCAACATGGATGCCAAAATCCAAGGTTTTCCAGCAGAACACCACACAGTACCGATATGACCAATGTTATTCACTTTACTTCTAATGCTGTGGCTCATCGAAGTACACCAGTGTATATAAGATCCTTGTTAGAGTCCAGGATCCATCAAGTGTTCTACGAAAAACAACATGTTTGCGATGTTCGTGTTCCTCTGTTATTTGTATAAGGTCAAGTCAAATCTCCGGTCAGTACACAAGAATTTGTTTAACCTCTGAGTCATATATGACGATGATGTTGTGCTCATTTGATGCTAATCAGATCCGCACTTTCCCCATTTTTCACATCATCTATGTTAAGATCAGCGATAAAAATTAGCAGAGTTTGGGAATATGACAAGGAAACAAAAAAAAGGAATTGGAGAGGCAGGATTCCGTTTTTAGAACTGGGATTTTGCACTGCTGAATCTATTATGAGAGTCAACAGATACTGAACAGAAACTCATAGCTGAACCACTATGATGCTGAGCTGAAGTTATTTTTTGTTGTTGTTTCTGAATGCCAACATTAGTACAACACCAGATGTCTAATGTCTTCATGCTAGTCTTTACTTATTCTTATGCTTGTCTTGTCTGTCTGCTATCCAGTGGCAGGACCATATGTGAGGAAAATAATGTGTGAAGAGCTCGGCTGTCCGGTCAATTCTGCCATTAACTGTGTCCCTCTGGAGGACTTCGGGGGTCAACACCCAGATCCGAACCTCATGTACGCTACAGATCTGGTTGACAGCATGAGAGACGGACAGTATGATTTTGGTGCAGCATTTGATGGTGATGGGGTGTGTGCACTGATTTACAGTTTCTAAATTCTACGAGCTTGTGAAGCTAACTCACATAAAAATGAAGATTCAAAGGAGCCGGGATTCTTGATCTCTGACCTTCGTCTGTCTGCTTTCTAGGACCGTAACATGATCCTTGGTAAACGTGGGTTCTTCGTCACCCCATCTGACTCTGTGGCTGTGATTGCTGACAACATCTTCTGCATCCCGTACTTTCAGCACACAGGGGTGAGAGGTTTCGCCCGCAGCATGCCCACAAGCGCAGCTTTAGACAGGTAAAACTTGGGCCTGGCTTTCATATATCAAAAACTAAATGTGCTAAAAGTAGTTTTCTGTATTCAGACAGAGTTAAACAAGGAAAAATATTTAACCATTAAGTTTTTGTGGATTCACTGTGGAGATATACAGTCACAAACATTCAGTTATGTTGTGTTGCGTTTTACTTCTATTGTTTTAAAAGTTCTGTATGATTTCTTAGAAAAGTCTCTTATCATATTTCCTGCAGAGTAGCCAAAGCAACAAAAATAGAGCTTTATGAAACTCCTACTGGGTGGAAGTTCTTTGGGAACCTAATGGATGCAGGCATGCTGTCTTTGTGTGGAGAGGAGAGCTTTGGTACAGGTACTGTATCTCTTCAGCAAGTTATTAGAGCAAAAATATTGCTTCATCTTAAATGAAAGGCAATGAAAGAAAAAAAAACATAAGATTATATTCTCATGCAGTTCTTTTATGTTCTCTTTGCTTGGTAATTTCATGTCATCTCTCAGGTGGAGACCACATTCGTGAGAAGGATGGACTTTGGGCTGTGCTGGCATGGCTGTCCATCCTCGCCACCAGAAAGCAGAGTGTGGAGGATATTGTTAAGGACCACTGGCTGAAATATGGAAGAAACTACTTCACCAGGTGAGACGTGAACACACAAGGAAACAGCAGTGTTGTTTCTGAGATAATTCATTCTCAGAGTTGGACTCAACTATCAACAGACAAAGAACTACTGAGAAAAAGTGGCTGCAATATTTCTTAGGAGAAAAATAACTCGTGTATATTGGTTAGTTGATATAGATTCCCACAACGTTGTTTGACGTTTACTACAAGTTCTAAAAATGTTTGAAAGGCAATATTTTAATTCAGTGTTCAGTGAACATTTTAAAGATATTTATCTTCTGAAATGATGAGATTGAAGTTGAACTAAACAAGAACATTCTAACATTCAGAGGATGTCTAAAGGATGTTGTCAGATGATGTTACATGATAACAAAAGACAAAGGTTCTCAAACCAACATTCAAAAATGTTTTCAAAATGTTATTGAGGCCTCAGAAGACAGAACATGTTTTCATAAAATGTTCCTGTTTGATATATATATATATGGTATATTAACTAATTTTGCCTTCAGTATTCTGAAGATGTTTTGGGGTGTTGGGCTGTTGAGAACAATAAAACATTCCCATAATGTTCCACGATAACCAAGGAATGAAATTCTCAACTCAATGTTTGAAAAATGTTTCAGACACTTTTTCTGAACGTCTTTAACAAATTTTGCTTGACCTTTAAGAACATGAAAAGAAGATTTGAAAACAGTACTAGAACTATGAAGAAGTTTCTGAGAACGTTTTAGAACAAAAGAAAAATTTACCTGAGTGGAAGTCATACAAGTACCTGTTTAGAAAATACATTAAGAAGGACATGCCTGACACCTAGTGGAACACATATGTCATTACACATTTTACACAATACAGGGCAAAACTATGTAAAATGACCTGAAACTGTTCATCATATTAAAGTTTTTTCTTTTTAAATGGCATCCATGTAGTTTACCTGTATATTTTCTCCAGTTGCTTACCTTCAGTGATATTTTTTTTTTAAATGTCATAAACATTGAGTGAAAAAAAGAAATGCTGGGTACTGTAACTGATCTCATAAAATGGCTTACTAAGGCATTGTATCTACTTTATAGTTTTAGATTGTTTTTATTTCCTTTTACAGAGCAACATGGGCAATATAATCTTTGAACAAACAGCTCTCAAGTTAACAAGTATTAATAAGTACCAAAAAAAGAAACCCTTCAGAACTTCTACATCATATACATACATCCATCCTCTATACACCGATTTATCCTCACTAGGGTCGCGGGGGGTGCTGGAGCCTATCCCAGCTGACTCGGGCGAAGGCAGGGGACGCCCTGGACAGGTCACCAGTCTGTCGCAGGGCTACATCATATACAACACCATGTAATATATAACATCAATAAAGCATTCATTCCATTATTAACGGTTTATCTATTTTGCCCAGATATGACTATGAGAATGTAGACATAGATGCAGCTTGTGAGATGATGGAGGATCTGGAGATTATGATCGCCGACAAGTCCTTTGTGAAGCAGAGGTTTGCTGTAGAAGACAAAATCTACCAAGTGGAAAAAGCCGACAACTTTGAATACACAGACCCAGTCGACAGCACCATCTCCAGAAACCAGGTGCAAGACACATTCTGTGCTGCTGTTCTGTAATGATGAGGCTGTTTTTTGTACAGATACAGAACATATCCAGTGGTCACTGAATATTTGAACTTGCTCAGCATCAAAGCCTCTCAGCTGAGCAGGCAAACCCTGAAAGATTTATACAGTCTGTTTTTTCACTGCAGGGGCTGCGGATAATCTTCTCGGATGGTTCTCGGATCATCTACAGGCTCAGTGGGACAGGAAGTGACGGGGCAACGGTTCGAATTTACATTGACAGCTATGAGAAGGAGCAGATTTTTGAGGACACACAGGTAGAGTATCAAATAATGAAAAGTTCAAAAGTAATCTTTGAATTATAAATAGAAGTTGTTTTCCACGAATCACGTCTTATGTTTTTGTTTGGAGGTTGTCAGATTGATGTTATCTACGTATGTCTCAAAAGACAGAATGGTTTTTTTTTGTTTAATAAAATGTTCCTATAATTTGATATATGAACAAAGGCACATTTTACCAATAATATTCTGAGGATGTTTCGGGGATGTTGCTGTTGACAATGTTCTCAAGAACTAGAACATCAAGAACATCTTTTAGAGCGAATCTCAAGAACCTTACTCTGACTTTAAGGAGAACATATTGGCAACCCTTTGAAAATATTACTGGAACTTTGCAGAGCTTTCTTTCTACATTTTTAAAACATAAAATTTCTAAGTTTTCTAAAGTGACCAGGTACCTGCAGGATAAGACACACAGTGGAACATAATCTTTGAATCAATGACCAAAAAATATCTCTACATTAAACATATCTAATGATTTATTAAGTGTTGGTATCGCTGCTTGGCTGAGAGAAAGAAGACAAAGAGCAGACATAACCTGACATACCATGTCCTTTGAATATTCATGAGGCTATCACTGTGGCATATGGCAGCCAGGTGCATAAGTTTCTAACCTTATCATCCTTGTTTCGAACAGGTGATGCTGGCACCCCTTGCAACTATCGCTCTAAAGATTTCTCAGCTTCATCACAGAACGGGCCGAAGTGGCCCATCTGTCATTACATGATTCCTCCTATACTTTACTGCATTTTCGCTTAAGTTTTTCTGCCTTGATTTTTGTATAAACACCGCCTTGATTCCATGTGTAGATTTATTACACCACAGTGTGCATTTAAACTGATATGTAACACATTAAACAGCTTTATATTTTTGGTTCATGTGTGTTTTTACATCATACGGCAGCAAACAGACCATATGTTTTAGTTAATGTCAATTTTTGCTTGTATTATCTGTAATTGCATGTGGTGCCAGTGAGTCACTGCAGCTTAAAGCAGTGGGACTTCACAATCATCAGCGCTCCCAGTCATCAAAACAACTCATCATGATGAACATAACGCCCTATTAAACGTTGCATGTGGTTCGAAAACACAAGTTTCATATCCTTTGTGAAACTCTTTTAAAGCAACGCTGACTCTAATATTGTTTAAAGAAACAGCACACCCAGGATGTCTGCACTATAGATCCGTAGTAAGTAGGTCTGAACACTACTGAGAGCTGGATTTGAAGAAAATTAGAAAATAATATACAGTTTCTCACATGATATAGCATTTCCTGATGCACCCATTGCTCATTTTCAAAGGAAAGAACAGGGTGTTTCCTGCCATTAAGCCTCAAATTATTATTTAGATCAGCCATACTCCTTAATTTAGGGAAATTAAAACTCATCAGCGAATAATACCCTGAAATTGAAGTTGAGTGTGTGGGTGCTGAAGATGAGTAACAACATGCCAGCTCGTTTCAGTGTACGCACAGACACAAATGCTCCCTCCCAAATCAGCAGCCCTGAAAATTACAAAGAACAACAACAAGGCAGCATTAGAATATTGTTCACCAGAAAATAAGATCACCTTTTAGTTTCATCATGATAAGGAACTTCGTTTTTGAATGCGCTGTGCTTATTACATCTTCTGCAGTAGACAAGAGCAAAGCAGAAAAACATTTAAGCTGTAAAAGGAAACATTTTGAAAAGAGCTTATCCAGCTCTACATGATTTCCACCTGGACAGCAACAGCATGAGTCCACAAACATCTGGTCCAGCTCTGTGATCACTCATGCCCTTTGAAGTCCTGCAACTCTCTCCTGGTTTCATCTCCATATTACACTGAAACAAAGCCCAACTAACGCACAGCTCTGGTTCATCTCAGGTCAGCCTTATGTGGGTTTTAGTTCCGCTAAAGTTTTCACAGATTGCAGGAATTTATGGCAAAAATAATCACAGACGTTGCTCAGTCAGCATAGCTTTGCTATAGCTGCAGTTTGTTTTTAAGAGTATAAAAAGATGCAACATCTGAGACAGCAAATGAATGAGGAAGTGAATGGATGATTAAACAACACTTTGTGAAGAACAGACTTTTTTGACACAAACGTTCATAATCTTTAACAGAGAAACCTCATAACAAGTCAACATCTGTAATGTGAATGAACAACACACCGCCTTTTGTAAGAAGCCACAAAGGTTCTGAACCATCTTTTGTTTTTGAATCTTTGATTATGTGTAGTGTTTCAAAAGCTTGTTATATTATCCATTGTGTAAAATCTTCATCTTCAAACTCTCTCATGGTGAAAATCCACTTCTATTGTGTGACCAACACGGACTCAATATCTGCCCAGTTCAAACTTTGCATAATCCTGCCTCCTCATTGCCTGCTGCTTCAGGTGAACCATTCAGAAAGAATAGCTGCCTCTCAGGCTGCTGGGTGTATTTCCTGTCTAGAGCTGCTTCTGTTAACTCTGAAGTGTCTCACACACAAGTAAAGCACACAAAATTTTGGCTGCAAAAGTGAACACAAGAGTCTTTATACACTTCAAAAATCTGTTTAACTGAAGTCTTGAAGGACAACTTTTATTTTTGATGGCAATGCCACCACAACTGTAGGAAAATCCTTCGTGTCAGCGTGTTGTGCAGCTAATGTGGCTAATGTTAGCATTAGACAGGAAAAAACGAAGAACACTGTGTGAACATGCAAGATGGGCAGTAATTTGCAGTAAATAGGGCACACTATGAGACATTTATTAATAATTATAATAATAAGGTAACTTTATTTGTAAAGCATTTGATAATAATACAATCATTTATATAGATTTGGCAACTTAATAGGTAACTAAAGCTTTCAAATACATGCAATGAAGGAGAAAACAGTATTTTCCTCAGAGAAGTAGTGGAGTGGAACATTAAAGTAGCACAAAATACCTCAAAATTACACTTATGTGTAATATCTGAGTAAATGTATTCAGTTCCTTTACACCACTGGTACAGTCAGCCTTTTATGACACTGCTGTTGGTGATGTCGGATCCAGGCAGAAAAGGAGCTACTGCAGCTTTAAGAGTCACCTGATGAAAAAGAAGGAAAAGCTGATGGAGGAAGCAGGAAGTTCGTCTACAAGAAGAAGGAGAGGCTGAGGACGTAAACAATACACAAAGAACAGAGCAAAACCCAAAGTTTTTTTGCCCCGTTTACCGCAATGGCCGGCATTAAAGGTATTTTATTTCGGCTTTAGTGTTCCGGTTTAGAGTTTAGTTTTGGTTTAGTCACGGAGTCGTTGCGCGTCAGGAACTTTAACTCACTTTTCAACATCTTCGAAAGCCTTTGATGAAGCATTTCGAAAGTTGTCATTACATGGCCTAGATTTGTGGCAAGCCACCAGTGTCACTTGTAAAGTTATTTATCAGTTTAAAGTTAAAATGAATCGCTATTTTTTTGTTTCTTGACAGTTAATTTACCATTTAAACAACTTTGTAGCGACCCTAGCGTGTTTCAGTTTTGTTTCCTTTTATAGCTTTGGACTTAAAACGTCTCTGACAGTGATATGTGATTAATATTAAGTGTCTTTTCCACACAGCACTGGTTGGTTTGTCCTTTAGTGGTGCCATTGGACTGACATTTCTTCTACTGGGATGTGCACTGGAACAGTACGGGTAGGTTTTCTGTTCAAACTTATGTAATACATGTTTTATGGTGTTTTATGAAACAGACTTGACCTCATATTGGAAAGAGATTTCAAGGATTAGTTAAGATATTTTACAGTGAGGTGGAGTCGTTTAAAATTGCCCTTGAATGCCTCCTTGATCAATTTGATATTGGCCTGTCATAAAATTGGGTGACTTTTAATCAGATGACTGAAACAGAATTGTAAAAACCAGTGCAGCAGAAGCCTATAAATTATGTCACTTGCATTAGTCAAACTCCAAACTGTCTGAACTCTGTAATTAACCTGAAGGCAAATCGATACTGCAACTTAGGGCTGCACTATATAGCACTTTAGCATCGACCTTGCAATGTGCACATGTGCAAATTAACCCACACACATTGTGCTGCAACGAGAGAGAAACTCTGCAAAGGAGGGTTTGGTTGCAAAAAGAAACTGCTGTATGCAAATATTTTGGCTACAGAAAGGATGTCAGTGACCAAAAACAGGCACTCTTGACAATGTCTTGCTCGACAAGAGGCAGCACAACTAGTTTGTGTAAATCTGCACCACAGAGCACGGTATAATAAATACAAAGCCAGATCTGAAGGCCGTTTCAAGCAAAAAGTATTTTAAATGCCTTTGCTAGTGTTGCACCATATGAGAAAAGTGTGTTTTTGGAAACTTTAAAAAAATATATCATTGCTGCAGATGCACTTCCCTACAAAATCAGCCCAATCATTAATTCCCAGGGTTATTCAAGTGCTGCAGTTTCTCACATTGCAATTTATTTGCATCTTAGATACCCTCTTTATTCTTAACTTAAGACTTAATGATAAATGTCTAATTACCATTTTCCTCACAGATATTGCAGTTTGATTTGAAATGTACATCTTCAAAAGTCAGTGAGGAAAACAATGAATGTAGGCACACAAATAAGAAACTTGTAGGAAAACAAGTGATTCAAATAAATCAAGAACAGCTGGAGGTAAAATAAGACTAAATTAGTACCTAAATTGCTTTGATGATGAAAATGAGTCAGGCTTTATATTGTTCTGCATGTTATTCCCACTTGCAGGTGCGCAATGAGTAAACACAGGAGAAACGATTAGAAGCGTGACTGTCATACAAAGAGGAAGACATGAATTTGTAAAAGCACTGGCACGGCAGTTTAAACCCCTCAATCAAATGTGCTCCAAAATATGCAATTTGTGTTTTTTAAAATAATAAGACTGGGCATTTGGCAGTCTAACCACAATATTCATACCTTAGCCACAAACAGCTGCTGAAAGTTTCTGTCTGCTCAAATTGAATAAAACTACAGGCATGACATAAACCACAATACAGAGAGATTTATAGTTATTAAATGAGTCAAGATAAACCTATAAGCAGCAGCACAAGTTTATCTGCTAAAAAATGCTGCTGTTAAAGGCACTACAACAGTATTATTTTATTCATGAGCCTTTGCAAATTTGAGTTTTTACATTACATGTACTTGAAGACACTTATTTAGAATAACTTTATTGCAGACAGAGTGTGAATCTACTGAAGCAAAAAGAGAAAATACCAACAACAACACTGTTATATAAACAGTCATTTAAGTTAAGCAGCTTTTTATCTTCCTCTTATTATCATTAAAATGCTGCCCTTTTAAAAGTGCTTAATTCTGCTAAGGAAGGATACAATTATTGAGCATTTTGTTTAATCGATTGTTGAATGTCTTCATTTGGGGCTGTTGTTAAGTTTGCTGTGTCTGTTGGATTCTGAGACACCTACACCTGTTTTTCTAGGGTATACTGGCCGATGTTTGTCCTGATTTTCTACGTATTAAGCCCCATCCCGACCTTCATATCCAGACGCCTCAGTGACGACAGTGACTCCTCCAGCAATGCGTGCAGGGAGCTGGCCTACTTCTTAACAACTGGCATCGTAGTGTCAGCTTTCGGGCTCCCTATTGTCCTAGCCCGCATTAACACGGTGAGTGTTCTTTGCCAATGCTGAAGTATTATAGGTTATTTTTCAGTCACTATAAATGGAGTTCGAATTTAGTAATATACCATTCTGTGATTAAGTATGAAGAAGAGAGTTTTAAAAGTATTGCGCATGTTTGAAATATAACATTCTTAGTCTCTGAATGAATTGATCGTACAAGAAGAGCTACAAAATGTACCAAATCTGGACATCTGCTACCAGATTAGTTTGAAAGAAACTTTGAAATGCTGGTACACATAGCATCACATATAACACAAATACTACATACATGCTTGTTATCTATAACATTGACGAGTTGTGCAGTCATGTAGTTATCAGAAAAGCTAATAGACTGTCTTTAAGTAAAGGAAACCTTCATGGCTCTGCATCATCATCATTTTTCAGCTGCACAGACACTGTAAAAAATGAATTATTTTACTTTTCTCAATGCATTTTTAATTGTTAGTTATAGAAGAGACTAAAAATATGGGACTCACAATGTTCAAATGTTATTCATTTAATGTGGTCATGGAAAGTAGAACGAGTCTAGGTAGCAGCGGTCCTCTTTGAGCAGAGATGTTACACTTCCTTGATGCTCATTGCCTTAGCATTGCAGCTTTAATAAAACACTGCATGTAAGTAGTCTGATTTGGGGGTTTATTGACTTGTATGAACTACGGTGACGACAGCTACAATCTTCTGACACCATCCATTTGGTACCATAATAGCCTACATAGCCAGAATGTAGCATGCATGTTAACAGTTGGATTTCAACACCACATAGTTGCATACTATTGGTACTCAGTTGTGAAATTAGTGATGCAAAATCCTCAAGAAGTGTGGAAAAGTGTGGCATTTTGAAATTAAAACTGTGTGGGAATCATGTGCTCGTGTGGATGTATCAGTGCTGTCTGCATCATAGTAGGTCATATATTTATCTCTTATACTGTGAAAAAAAACATGACTTTTAAAATGTGTTGGCCACTTGGTTGAATAAAATTTTTTCTCCTGCAGATCCAGTGGGGTGCCTGCGGGCTGGTGATGACCGGAAACGCCGTCATCTTCCTCACCATTCTTGGCTTTTTTGTTGTGTTTGGAGGTGGGGATGACTTCAGCTGGGAGCAGTGGTAGAGTGCCTTTGGAGAGAGATGGACAGATGGGTGGGTGGGTAGGTGGATAGTTGAGCGAACGGACTGCAGGCTGAGGGGCACGTGAGTCCTGCCCTCAGTGGGGGATGATGTGTAGGCTGCAAAATGTCAAACTAGACCAGCATGTTACCAGGCCGATTTTTAGATGAGGGGTGGTTGGAGACAATACCATGTACTCTAATAATGTGCCTCATGTCTGGGACCAGGGAGACGCTGTTGCCTAAACCTCTCTTATGCACCATCACTGTCCATCTTTACCCATGTATTTTAGCTTGTCATGCCTTTGTTTGAACCCCCATTTCACCCTGCTCATTGCAGCTATCTGCTATTTCATTACGCCTCAGTTAATCGATATCATAAAGGGTTCCTAAGTAGTAACTATTGTAATCTACACTGCAAAGCTTACTGCATTATCTGTCCTCAGTATTCATGGAGGAAGTGGCTATACTGATTTGTACCTTGCTTACTATGAGCACCGTTTGCTGTTTATAGTGTAAAGACAGGGCAAGTTATCTTAATCAATGCTATTTGACAGCTAGTTACAGGACTCCTAATCAGGTAAAGGTTATCATGTTTGTATGATGTGTGTCGTTCTTTGTTTTTTTTCATTTTGCCTTAAGACTTTAAAGCCTTACGTTCTGTTCCAATGCAATCTGTTTACATTTTTCACCAAAGATCATTTTAGACTGCAAAAATGGAGCATATTCCCCACTGAAGTGTGAGTTTTGGATTTGTGCTATGCAGTAACATGATCCTCAAAAGCCAGCCGAGGCATTTAGCAAAGCGCTGTTTTGTGTGAACGCTCCAGAGACAGTAGCTCATTTTAATTTCCTGTCCACGGCAAAGAAAGTTCAGCGAAAGATCTAGTATCATAAGTGCTATTTTTACATGCTGACTGGTAAATACTGTACATGTATGTTTGTAGGCCAAGAGCACTTTGTCCTAGCGGAGGCCTTCTTCTCATTCATAAATGCCTGCGTGAAACAATGTATGTTTTAATTGACAGAGAAATCACTGTGTTTGGATATTGAGTGGTTTTGTCTTTCATCATCAGGAGCCATTGAGAGGGCCTCAGTACCTATAAATTACAACTACATCCTCATGTTCTATTTCACCATTGTCAGTAACAAACCATGAATGGAATTCTGAAGTGAGACTATCACAGAAACGTCTATATGTGTCTTGCATAATTTCTATTTTCCTTCGTATCTGACCCACGACTGCTTTACCGAGTGAAATCATTTTCACGTGTGTATGTAACTGACATGTTCAATATCATCTCCAGGAAGAAAGTTTATTTCTGTTGTGACTCCCGTACCCACATTTTGAAAACACTAAGGAGTGCTGAAGAGCTCTCTGAGGTTACTTCGGAAGCTCCTGACTGCATTCTCTTTTCTAACATTGATTAAAACTCTCTGTGTAGTGAATCGAATGGCTCTGTTTGCTGTTTGTAGCTGGCGCTGTGATGAGAACAAAATGTGCAAAAATGGATGGAAAGCTTGATTTGACTTGTGTAAAGCTTGTCTCTTTCCGGTGCTGATAGACGATGCATTCATCAGACACCTGCACACTGTTTACACGATACAGCAGAAGTAGTGACGGTAGCAAAACTCAGTAATGGCCTCCCACGAGACGCAGACTGGGAATAAAAAAACAAGGAGAACTGGTGTGTGGGTGAGGGTGTTTTGGGGTTAGATATACTTCTGTCTGGCGAGACTTTGCGAGCGAACTCAACACCTGACTGACAGAAGTTCAGGTGCGAACAGCTGCTAAATAATTTGTGCATTTTTGCAATATTTAACAAGCAGTATGTAAAACCCGTCTGTGTTTTGCCTACAAGCCCATAATTTACACTGAAAATGCAGCTTTTCTGTCTGGTTTGCCATTTACAAACGCACGAGCATCAATGCTTAATACAGCTTGGGAATATTGCAGTTGTGAGCAAGCCACATAACAAAAGAATAATAACAGTCAACATTATCTATTCAGGGTTAAATGGGATGCGGTAGAAATCAAACCGTGCAGCTGTAGACAACTTCAGTGGGTTTAATTTCATCCTCTGTTCGTGTGTGTCTGGAATGCACTGAAGCTGCCTCATCAGTTTAAGCCTTGTGTGTTTCCTCCACAAACAAAAGGAGCCCACAATCTACATATGAATTATAATTTGTATGAAAAACAAATATGCTGCCCGCCTTCAGTGATTGCAATTCACAGGGGGTGAAGGACACACATATGGAATAATATCCCACAGGCAGGTTCATATTAGTGCAGCCGTGTAGAAAAGCATCCAGAAAGTCGTTCATGCACTGTATATAATGCCTGAAAGTGCTTGGTTGAGTCGAGTTTAAGAAATGAGTGGGCACATCAGAGATCAAAAGCAGATGAACACCCAAAAGTTTGTTTCTGGAGGTCAAAATAGCTGTACGAAGACGAGAGACGCTGCTGTGCAAAAAACCCCAAAAACAAACGCCAAGATGGGTAAGAGGTGGAGAGTGACTGGGAGCTTTTGTGCTGATAGACTTGACATTCTGATTCTGGTGTTGAGGGACATGACAGCCAAGAACAACAGTGCCAGAGGGGTGCATTTTACCACACTGAGGTAGTTTGCGTTGGATTTCCAAACAGAATTTGGCTCATGGGCTTGTAGACGCCAAATGATATCAGCAGAAACAGAAAGAGGCTGTGGATCATGACAAGCTGTCTGTTGCCTGCATATTTCATGAAGAAAAGCTGGGGATCGAATGACCTTCGCTTTTGTTTTGTTAAGACTGAATTTAAAAGAAGAACCCACTAACCCCAAGATTACATCAGTGATTTCGATGCTGAATCATGTCCTCGAACCCACAAGACAACACCTTGATGGTCTACAAGTGTGTGCAGCAGGGAGAGAAAGTGCTTGAAAGGGATGAAGTCAGGCTGCATTTCAATCTGTGAAAGACAGACGTTGAGGAGAAAATAACGATGAAAGGGAAGATGAAGGAAAAAAAAGGGCCCAGGGACACCCATTCATCTCTGTTCCAGGACAGCTGTTGCTTGGCAACAACCAAGGCATCAAAATTATTCTAAAACCCTCCTGAGTCTGGCCTTGAACACAGCACAATGCAACATAACACGGTGCAACACAGCATATGCTGCGGATGTGTTCTACTGTAGATACAGTGCACTGCAGCTGTGGAAAGTTGTAGAATAAAGGAGAACATTCAGTCAAGTGCAGCCAATGCAAAACAACACAGGTAAAGTGTAAAAGAAATGAATAAAGCAACAGTATAACACATCGCAATGCATCATGGGGGAACACAAAGACACATCGAACAGAGGTTAGAAGGATGCAACTAGCATTCAGAATGATCACTTACAAATTATTTATTTATGTATTTACCCAATTTGTTTTTTCATCCCTCATTATTACATAATTTATTATTATTATTAGGTATTATTACTGTGACTATTCTATCCTTGTTTGTTTTAATTTGTCATGTTTCTGTGAGTGTGTGTGGCTTCTGTTTTCTTTGCTTCCTCTGTTCCTGTGTTTTATCCCATCCTAAACCTGTCACTACGGCTTTGTTTTGGTTTTTGCACTAGATAGATACATAGATTTAGCTAGATTTTTTATATAGACAAATGATTATTTTTTGGCATTATTATTTATCAGAATCTTCACTGACAGCCATCTAAACTCAAATCATGAGCACACGTTTCATAGAGTATATGAGAGGAAACACTAAGTTGGGAGGGGTCCACGGGTTCGTCCCCCAGAAAATTTGAAATCGAACATTCTCTGCCTTCTGATGAATTTTTATTCACCGATTTGTTGCTTCTCTGCATCACATGTGGTGCAGAAGCTTTTATTCATGTAAAATAAGACACAATATTCCAGCTCCAGGTGACTTCTGAAAATATAATGGAATGAATATGGACCGAATTCTTTTCTCCACAGCTGAGTCAAGGTTATATGAACTCGTAATTCATAATTACATAGTAAGAAAAGATTCGATTGTACCCCAGGCTCCGCCAACTAATA
This sequence comes from Acanthochromis polyacanthus, assembly GCF_021347895.1. Lineage (NCBI taxonomy): Eukaryota > Metazoa > Chordata > Actinopteri > Pomacentridae > Acanthochromis > Acanthochromis polyacanthus. The sequence goes on from NC_067121.1 coordinate 31,917,205, forward strand.
AAGAAAAGACATGGGGGGGGGGGCATTCAAGAGGTAATGTGTGCAATAAAATAGAGAAGAAATGAATTCAAATTAAGTGAATAATAGTGCAGACAAGTTTAATAAAAGTACAAGCAGTTTAGACCAGACTTCATAATAACAGTGATTTGCTTAAAAGCAGTGGAAAAAAAATAATTGTCTCTAGTTTACCCTGAAAAGTGACTTTATTTGGGTTCCAAGGGGAGCTGATTTCATTAGTGGTCAGCATAATGACTGACGGCCATTTCACTTTGTCTGGTCAGAATTCTGAGCACCGCTAACCAACCAGTCTGCAGATCTCAGACACCTTCCAGGCATGTACTCAGCAAAAAAAAAAAAAGAAAAATGGTGCCAGAACATTCTGAGCTTTGTAGGCCTTAATTTTAATTCTATATTTAGAGTCCCTCTAATAAGTATTGACCCCCATGAGAAGTTTTCTTCTTTCATTTCTTTTTTTAAACATTGAATTATGGTCTATTTAATTTGACATTTTTGACAAGAATTTAGAAAAAAAAAAAGATGAGTATGTCATGTCAAAGTCAAAATAGATTTCTGTGATGTCAATTAATTAAAAATTGAAAAGTGATTGCATTAGCATTCACCCACTTTTGCACGGCTCACCTAATTCAGCACGTGGATGTGTCTCAATGATTGCAGTATAACAGACACCTGTATCTGGAGCATCCAGCCACTGATGACTCAGTACTCCTGACTACTACTACGCCATGAAGACAAAAGAACACTCCACGCAGCTCCATTAAAAGGCTATTGAAAAGCATAAGCCAGAGGTTAGATATAAAGGAAATTTCCACTCCTTGTCGTCACTGGGTATCCCTTGGAGTACAGTTAAATCCTCAGCTAAGAAATGGAAGGAATATTGCACGTATGTAAAGCAGGCCATCCTCAAAAACTGAGTGACTGTGAAACAAAGAGATTGTTGTGAGAAGCCACCAAGACACCCATGACTCCTCTGAAGGGGTTAACAGGCTTCAGCAGATGAGATGGGAGAGACTGTTGTCTGTTGTTCACCAGTCAGAGCCTAATGAGAGAGTGGCAAAGCGAAAGCCACTGTTAAAAAAAAACTAATATTGAATTTTGACTACAGTTTAGAGGACATTTGTGAAACTCTGAAGTCAGCTAGAAGGAGGACGGACCACACAGGAATGCAAAGAATATATAACTCGCAGAGACACCAGGGCGAAATACCAGCTTCCTGACTGAAAGTCTTGGTTGCAGTTACAGTCATGTGCAGTGATTGTGGGAGGAGGACTCAGGGTGGTGGACCAATTTAAGGTGTGGAGGACCAGGCTATCACTCCTCATGAGTGCCAGGTGGGAATCTGGAGCTCAGTTTTCAACCAGGTGTAATCAATCCTCCACATGTCATCCAGACACAAAGGCTGTGCAAGGTCCATTCCCCCCCACCCCACTCCCCACAGGCTCCTCTTACATTTTCCCCATTTCACAGTAAAAGTTTTAGCTATTTTTTTGTTCAAACTGATGAAGTCTCACATGACTCTTGTGGTAGCAGTAAAGAAAAGTTTGTGAGCAGTCTGTACATGCTTATAAAAACACATTGTGTACTACTAAAAATATGCAATTAATATAGGTATCTCAACAGTACTTGACTTACTGAATCAGTCACTTTAAAGCAGATGTTGCACCTCATTGCACTACTACAGTTTTACATTTAAAAAAATGCTTTTCTCTATTTACTTGTATATTTATATTTAATACTTGCTTTATACACCTGTTTGTTATTTGTTATACTTTTTTGTTTTTGTTTTTTTGCAAGTGCCAACAAAGTTTCATTGCAGAAATGCAATGACAATAAATATCCTTGAATCCCTGAGTATTTCTTTTGATTTTGTCAGCCCAGTGAAAGGATTTCAGCATTATTTGAAAATTAGTGAGGTCATTATCATCAAAGAAAATAAAAAGAAATTATTTTAAGAGTCAGGTGCAGACACATGATGATAGGGGGGGTTCTTATCCCGGTTTGACCCACTACACGTAAGTGCCATTTGAGGAGATAATCATTTCAGGACAGAGAGCCTGGAGGGGAAATGAACCCACGGTGACTGATCCACACTTTGCTCCGGCTGCGGGGACCTTTAACGGAAGCCGGGCGGGCCGTAGCGAGGGAGGCGGGGACCGGAGGATGTGCGTCGCCGGTGTCGAAGCCAATCGATGCGCTCGCGGGTCCGTGAAGGGGAACGAGCGCGAACGGAACAAACGGAACCTCATAAAAAGGGGGTGCGTGCCACCGGAGAGCCATAGAGAAACGGAGGAGCTCACAGAGACATCACCGGGAGACGGCGACAGACGGCCACGCCACCGGTAAGACTGCGTTCAGACCGGCCAACGGCACACACCGTATTACTGAGCTGCTCCCACCGAAAAAAAACATCACATTTTCATCTTTCTTTGGCTTTTATAGACCTTTTCCTGTCTACACTCCGTGTTAGCTTATTTTGGCGACTTGCTTAAAACTCACAAATAACCGACGTTTTCGAAGTTTTGATGAATTTACTTTCGAAATTGACCTTTTGAAGTAATACACTGAACGATATCGGATTTAGTCCTTTCTGAGGTTTTCACAAAGAATGTTCAGGTGGCAGGTTTCCGTCATTTGAGCTGCACAGGAGCTATTTTCGAAGGAAACACGATCGCCAGTCAAATATCTTGAGTTGCACTGAAAGGTCCTTTTGATTCAGTCATATCACGTAGGATTCTTGTCCGTATGTAGGCTGTGCTCCTGAGGCGATCTCTCCCCCTCTGGACTTTGCATTGTGGGCATCTCTCTTCCTTTTTGTCAGCCCGTGTGTCTAGTTTGAAGCACTTTTTCCAAGCTTCCATAAATACCTTGCATGAAACATGAGGTCAAACACGGTACACGCATTCAGTCATTGATTTCTCATATTGCAGTGGAGGAGACTAATTGAGTTTGAATAATATTTGGAACAACTGAGAGGTGGGTGGTGAGGGAAAAAGAGAAACTCTGAGCAAATGTTGTGCTGGAAAGCCTGTGGATGCCCACATTTACACATAAAGAGAGGTGACTGGTCAATAAATTTCCCCGTTGTGGGATTAATAAAGGTTTTATCTATCTATCTATAAACCAAGTATCATATGCCATTAGACAGTGAATCCAGTTGGCATTGAAGCTTAAGTCCATGAGGTCACCCTAGATGCCTAGAAAATAAATGGCACTTGTTAGGCTTATTATCTTGTCCTATGATGATATTAAAAAAAAAACAACTTTATTTCTGTAGTGCCTTTCAAAACCAGTAACAAAGTGCTTTACAAAATACAGTAAGCACTAATAACAATAGAACCATTATGTGTCTCACTAAAAATAGAGAATCAATAAGGATATTTTATGCGCTTTGTATAAAAGAGAGTGGGATTGGCAGTGCCAGCATTATGTTCATTGTCCCTTTTTGTTGTTGTTTGTGCAGAACGTTTTGAAATTTAAATATCTTGACCACTATTTCTCCGTTTATGTGAAGTATTCCAACTGCTACACATATGACATGGGGTGTGTTCTGCTACTGCAATTCTTTTTCAGTGGCACATCCAGTGTTTGGTGCATGAGAACAAATTGGTGACACGGACACAAAAACGTGCACGCTAAAACATCAGGCGAACACATTTAACTAGGATGAAGATTTGCAGTTGACCTGTAATCCTGGTATTCCTCTCTAAATGTGCTGTTCACAATGGATGCTGGAAATGTATTGTTGCATGTAAATGTGTCCTTTGGTGTTAGGATTTTTTAGTACTGAAAATGAAACTCTATTAGATTCTGCTTAAATATGCACAGGTCTTTGCAATCTAGGGTTGTGAATTATCACAGTATTTTTCTGAGCGTCTGCTTTTTCAAAAAACTTAATTTTACTCTACAGTGAAAGACAAAAAAAGGATTGACTCATCTCTGAAGTATTATGTTTCCCTCTTTTGCAAATCATTTTTACAGCTGTGCACTGGTTTCACATCCCACACAAGTTCTCCTTTTATGCCACACTAGTGACATTTCATTGTCGTGCCATATCATCGTGTTACACTTGAATCCCTCTTTAAAGTGTTTGTATTGTCTGCCTAGTCATGGGGTATGAACTCAACTGGTCGTGTTTTTAGTTTCCATCAGTGCTGGAACAACAGTGCACATACATCCAGTGTCTTGTATTAAAGGGCTGCTGGACTGATGACTCATTTACTGGCTGTTTAATGGCGTTACTGGTGATGTGGTTACTATACGGCCTTTTCTGTCATTGAACACTAATGTTTGGCTTCCAGCTGATGAATGCATGCTGTGTAAGGCATTTGCGTTTCAGACTGGCTGAGTGTTTGTCATACTGGGAACTGTGATGAAAATCCAGCTGATTGCGAATACAGAAACCATTGTGTGTATGCGGTTGTTTGTTAGCGTACGTGCTTGATGTCAAACTGAACTGTGATTGTAATTGCAGTCATGCATTTTGGAAAGCGTACCAATTGTACATTTCGCTGAGTGACTTTTCGAATGACTTTGGCTTAACTAAAGTAGGATATGCTGTTTATTTATTACATAACCCGTGGAGTCATGAATTAATATCTCTTTTTTTTTTTTTGTGGTCAAGCGGTCCTTGTTGCAGATCTAGCCAAAATGCTGTAACTGGTCGGATTTTTTTTTTCTTTTCGATATTTTGCTGCGTGTCACAATCCAACTTTTAGGGTCGGCGAGATGCAATAAAATACTAGATGTTATTTGGTTCAGGTAAAGGAATTTATTACTCGGTAGCTAATTAAACATAAAAATGATAAAGACCACATGACTGGATATTGCCAAATCACAGAATGGAATATAACCAAATGAAGGCTAACAGTTTGCTAACTGAGCTAAGCACAAACAAGCAACTATACTCCCAAAACATAGTAGCAACACCACCACAAGCTGGGAAGAGGTCTGGAGCTCCAGACTAATCCTTATGAGAGCCAGACATAATCAATCCCACTCTCTCCACAACCTTCCAGACACACGGCCACCAGAGGCCGTGACACTGTGTAGTGTGATATGTGTAATTGTAATCCGTTGTCTGTCGTTCAGGTTGACAATTTGCTGACGTGAATTCTCGCTCCTCCTTTCACCACTGCTGCAAGCAGAAACGCTTCATCTGTAAGTACACTTTCTCAGTGTCTGCGGGGAAATGTTGTTGCCACTTCAAGCCTTATTGCTGACTAGGTAGTGTAGTATTTCGGTTTTGATTGTATTGTGGAGCTGTTGGTTGAACACCTTTTCAGTGCAGTAGTCAGTATAAAAGGTACTCCTTATGTGCATTTGTACCAGTTGATATTTTCAGATATGTGGTAATGTCTTGTGTAAAGTAAAAATACCCAAACAGTTAATCGTCTTGGAAGATATCCTGGTTTTATTTGCCTTAAGTTAGCCTGAATGTCTTTGGGTTGGCCTGGCAAATTAAACAATTTGAATTTGTTTTTTGCTCTAGAAAAGTGTGATTGGACTACTTTTGTAATTTTCTTGCATTTTATAGACTCCACTTTCAATTGATTAATGGCATAAAGAATGACCATATTAATAGCAACCATTTGTCACAGCCTTGATATGTGGATGCTAGAATAGATCCCAGTGGTAGTAGTGTGTTGTGGTTCACAGGCCTCATTAGTAGTTTCACAGCATGATTTTACCGTCCTGTGTGTAAAGGAGGCAGGAGATCATATTGATTTGTTCGCTTCAGCCTGAGTAGTACCTCTGAGGAGCACGGGTCAGAGCAGTGCTTCATTGCTGTTGAAATTTGCAGTCATGTTGACCTGGAGGTTGCCAGCTGATGACACTCTGCGCCTCTCTGAATCCTGCAGCCTCTGCCAGGCCTTCTGTTACCACCTTACTCTCCAAGTCATTTGTTGTTTTTCCCACCCTCAATCTGTGGGAACACTAAATTTCCCCTCGTGAATGGATTCTCGATGAAGTGCTGACACAGGCAGTACTTCAATCACAATACCTCGGTAGATGCTAAATAGGGCGATTTGAATATGATGGAGTAATTAGTGTATTAGTGGGTGTTTTTATCTCCCCAAAATGGCACTCCCTCTTAATTGTTCAGCAGCTCCAATCAAACGGTGTGTCGTCCAGAGTCAGAGCTGCCATGTGTCCAGATCCCATCAATTATTTCTTTTCTTGTTTTGTTTGCCTGGCCTCTGTCTTGGTTCGGCAGCATGACACTGAAAGGTCGTGATGAATTAAGCATTGATTCGCGATGCATGCCATCAGTATCGACCAGTGAAGGCATGTTCAACTTTCATGTTCAGTGTTGAATTTGGTGATTAGACCAACAACACTGACAATCTAAGTCTGTCAGGCTGGATATTTACCGCTTTATTTCAAAATGTTATGTCATTTTACATGTGATTTAAAGCAGTATTCTTCTTTTGCCTTGTGAATATTTACATTGATGTATTTTTTTGTCTGCATCAGCCTATGGACAATCACATTTTGAGTAGGCATAATGATGTAGATCATGCTTACAGGAGAAACCTGATTCTCTGCAATTGGGTAGAAAAAGCTGTGGCTACTTCAGTATTAAAGGCATTATGGAGGATGCTTTTTTTTTTTGTTTAATTTGTCTGATTCACATAAAATGAATATACTGACCTTTAGTGGACTTGTATGTATGGTCTCTAAAAAAATAAAAAATTAAAAAAAATAACTGTGGACATGGCAGGACCTGAAAAACATCAGCCAATCATTGCGCTCGGACCGAGGCGTTTGGTTTGCTCCCTTTCCTGTCAATCAAAAATCTTCCGGCTCAGGCCTAGTTACGTAGATTACGTACGCCTTGGACTTACGTGTTTTCTGTATGTGTTGCTTTGGTATAGCTTCGTAGTTAGCTGGCGACTTGTTTTGCTCATCTTTTTTTACATAATGGCAGATAAAGATCCAGGGGGACCCAGCCGTAAAAGACAACTTCACGAGTGCTACGCAAGTTTCTGGAGGGGGGCGTTTCTTTGTAAATGTTAAGAGGGGGGAGGTTAGAGGGGGGTGAGGGAGAGGTTGTATGTGCACATGCTACGTTCAAAGTCGTAGGAAATTAAATCTCCTCTAATGCCTTTAACTGGCCAAAACAGCTTGGAAAATATTCTACTATTGGATGTTGACAAAAACAGTATTTTTGCTTCCCTAACATTTGGAAATCTTTCATCTAAATCTCAAAAGTAATCTTTGTGATAAATGCTAAATATATTCAGAAAAGAAAGTAAACGGTGCAGAATACTACTTATACATCATAATTACATGACACAAAGGGTGGATTTCTGCTCTAAGATTTACACTGTAAGAATTCAGAGCTCCAAATCAAACTACTTCCCTAATTTTGTGTCACACTGATAGATTAACTTTCCCATGACCTAACAAGCACATAGTGTGACAGTAGAACGATCCCAAAAGGGCACATTTGGCTCGGAGCAGCATGCTTGGTGGCTTGTTCTCTCTCTCTCTCTTTGAATCTGTACAGTAGGGCAGTGGGTTCCCTGCATGCGGCCTCCACAGTGACGTCACCTTTGAGCTGCCACAAATTACTGTGTTGTTTCTCGCCCTCCTCAACAAACTCCTCTCAGTCTTCGCTTGACTGAAAAGCTCATTTCTGCTGGAATCTGCTTCCACACTGAACGCAAGCACAAAAACAAAAACTTCCCACTGTGATTTAGTTCGGGTTTTTCAGTGACAAGTAATCTGAGTTGACAGGTGTTGATTGACTTTCATTTTTACTCAGAGAAAATGGCTAAGAACTGTTGAATCATCTTCAATAGGTGTCTGAGTAGATCACATGACAGAGGAGTTGATACGATTTAAAGGAACACTGTCAATTATATGTATTGTAAGATTTTATTTAACACCTGCCTCTCCCTCCCTCATGTAGCATTAATGAACACTCTATACATTTCATTATTAGATTATCAATAATTGTTGGCAGATAGAATAGCCTTTATTGTCATTGTACAGGATACAACAAGATTAGGAATAAAAGCTCTTCACTCCCCGTCGGGGAATCGAACCCCGGTCTTCCGCGTGACAGGCGGAGATACTGTCCACTATACTAACGAGGAAGCTGTGAAGTCTCTGCTTACATCTGCATAATGTTTAAACCATATATTAAATGTTTGTTCTAAAGATATGGGGTTAAAGAAAAGACGGCGTGACTTTGTGTAAACATTTACAGGAATGACCCTCAACCACTTCAGCTTGTCTGTTTCCATTGTGGCTGTGACAGCTTTGACCACAGTCTAAAATCAGAGTTCTGCGATCACGTAGGAAACGGAACAATGGAGCGTTTGTTATGTTGGCCTGTACAGTGATTTTTACATGATTGATGTTGCACTGTTGGAAAGGAGAGGAATGCCATGAAACAAGGACATGGAGAGGGCAGAAAAATGACTTTTGTTGCAGGATTTGCCCTGCCCTAAAGTGGCCTGCAAGTTTCTGCAGTGGAAAATGACTTGGTGTTGGTTGCTGTGAAGTAAGTTGCAGACATCTTTCACCCCTTTAAGCAACTTGGTGACTATGCCTTCTGTCAGTTATTGTGGCTCTTTTCATGATTAATCAATAACTCATTTGAAATCTAAAATGGTGAATATGTTATTCCTGTTTCTTCAAGCTGCTTGTTTGGGCCTACAAACGGTTCCAAGCAATACCAGCTTTTATGTTTGAAAATTTACTTCAGGTAAGTCAGTTAAACTATTGCAGATTGCTTTCTAGTCAGTAAACTGATTTACTCAGCCCAACCTATGTGGAAAGCAGCTCTGGTGTATCCATACTGTGTTTGTAATCTCTAGCATTGTTTATCTCAGTTTGAAATGGCACTGAATAGTTAGACTTTTTTTTTGTGCATTCAAAGGTGTTTGCGTTTTGTATGAAAAATCCAGCTTAGTAAGTACAAGAACACCTGCATGAAGTGCAACAACTGCTTTGTGTGTTGGACATGCCCACACAAACCGTGTGGGAAGGACAGATAAGATTAGAAAGATAACAGTGAGTGGCTAAAACTTAGTGCAACCTTCCAGCAATTTTTTAAAAACTTTTTGTTTATTGACATGCAGTTCTTAGCCTTATATTTTTACAAAAAAATTAAACAGCTGACTCTTTGCTGAGGGCGTCTGGCAAATATTGATTGGTATAAGAGTCAGAGCTGTATGAATTAGAATGGATGCGTCTAAAATGGCAGTCGATCAGAAAGGATTCTCAGCAGTGTTTTGGAGAGAAGACGGTTGTGTTTTTATTGTTGTGTCAGTGCAGCCTCAAGTTTTGATGTAAATCGTGTGTGTAAATTTATTCCAGCTCCCACGTAGATTTGTAGAAATGCTCAAATAGATGTCAGTTAAAAGTTGGTGCTCCTTACTAGGTTACAGAGTTTTATTTAAATTCAGTTGTAATCCATAGCTGCAGTTTATTTGTTTTCAGCCACAGTCCATAGATATTCCAGGAGGGAAGCGGTGTGGTTGCTGGTGTGATTTGCATCATGAGCAATAATAAATTACTGAGTACTCTCTTGGTCATTGATCACGCGTGTTTTTTCTGTGTATGCAGCTGCTGCATCTAAAATGCCTTTTTCACTGAACACACTATGAAACAGAAGGCTCCACACGACCGCATCATGCACCACAACAACCGCTGTTTTTCAGGACACTCGTGCAGTTATGCTATATGTAACCCTGTAATTTTGTAATTGGAAGAGGTGTGTTTCAAGCAGTTCACTGTGGAACCTGAAGACCAGGAGATGGGTCTGTGGGTTTTTTCTTTTCTTGCGATTGCTTCTCATTGTATTGACCTCCAGTAATATTTCTAAAAGATTAGCCTTGACAAATAAACAAATTCATTAAATATTTTTTACTAAAATTATTCTAATCTAAAAGGCGATAGCTTTGAATAAAAAACAAACTGTGGTGGACACCTTATCCAGTTCTTCCTTGAGCTGAATTTCAGTTCCCTTCCACCTGTACTTGGCAAAATCAAGAGGAAAAAGATTATATCTTAGATAGATATATCCATGGTGATAGAATGAGACCACACAATCTCTTTTATTTGGTCCTTAAAGTTCAGCCCAATGTCAGAAAATATCCCCAGGGCTCTATTGAGAGGATTTTACTTTGTATAGGAGACAGGCAATCTTTTGAAGAGATCAAACAACCCCTAACATAGTTGAGTTACAATATCTCATCTGTGGTCATGCTGTGTGTTGTTCCTGAGGTGTGAATAAAGTGGGTGTGGTAGCATTTCCATGGAAAAAAAGTGGGCCGACAGAGCAATCACCAGGACCTGCCGCTGTTCTGTCAACAGCTGTTGTGTCTTGTGACCAGTGCTATTTACTTCTCCATTCAGCACTCCCACTTATTTGAATGGTTGCATAGAATAAAGATTTGTTTTCTGGAGAATGAATCAGAGCTACTTAAATTCAATCAACTTGCTTAATAAGCACATGGTATATTCCTTAATTTTTGTTCTCTTTTCAGTGTTGAGTGGCCACTGCAAAGTTAATCTCTCATGGTTGTGGCACACAGAGCCTTAAAAGCTCTCTTTGTGGAAGCACAGACTGACTGAACGTAATATTAACACAGTTCCACACAGGATTTCTTGAGCCCCCTTTGTTTCGGCAACACAAAAGGTAGCTTTGTGTGGGTGTCCAGTGGTTTTAAATGTATGACAGTCACTGACTCACCCTCCACAGTTCTCCATTGTGCATGGACGCCATGTGACATAGATTGACTGGTCAGTTGGGCAAATTTTCTCACTGCTGCCAGCAATGAAGTCATTCCGATTTAAAACGCACCCAAAATGTGACCATTGGTTTTTAGTTTCCCATTTACCATCCGTGCTATCGGAACATTAAGCTTGCGTTCGATGATAGTATTATATAAAAGATGTGATCAATCTCTATTTATACATCTGTTTTTTTGTCTGTCATACCGGCAGCAGTAAAATGATTTGAACAGGCCACTAGTCTATCACACACTAGACCATTCACACCTCGATGCCATAGTGCCAGTGGGAACCCACACAAAACCACTACCGCTGTTTTAATTATTGATTAGTCTATTGTTGACTCATCCATTAGCTAATTGGTTTCCAAAATTCAATAAAGCATTAACAAATTGTCAGTGCCTAAGGTCTTCTTTAAATAACTAGTTTTCTCAGCCCAATAGTCCTGCGACTAAAACATACAATTTGCAGGAATATACAATGTAAATCATCACAATGTAAAACCCCCCCATGTCGGATGATGTCACACGATCGATATTTGACTCATTCCTTCGTCTTCCTGACGTCGGACGATGTCGGCACGTGATTGCTATTCAACCCCCACCCCCCTAGCGTGCTCAGGGACAACATGCAAACTCCATGCAGACAGATCCCAGTCTCAGTCCAGCACGCAAACTAGGGATCCTTTAGCTCCGAGGCAACGGCGCTAACCACCGACTTTGCAGCCAACGGTAGATCAATTGTTTCCAATTAATTTTCTGTTGATCTGCTTATAGATTATTCCAGCATTAACCTACCATAAAATGCTGTGCATCTGATGATCTTGGGGAAAGGTGATGCAGTTAATCTGCTGTGGAGGATTTATCCTGCACTCATAGTACTTTGAAACCTTTTTTAGCACTTGTATTTAATGGAAGAAATAATATCCTTAAACCAAGCCTGTCCACGGGCTTTGCATTGTCCTTGAGTTGTAGATTAAGCAAAGCTGCTTTGGTGTGTTTTGTTCCCTACTGCAGTTATGATATACACTTAGCTCAATGATCCCTGGTGTTCTCTTCAAAATCCAATCCTTGCAATCAGCATCTTGAGTGCTGCTTCATGACTATGAATTCTGTTACCAGCTTCACATCAACAGTCAATTATTTGTAAGAGCACAGACAGCCACCATGGGCATGACCTATTGCTGGGATCACTTGAACTTTATTTATTTATTTATTTTCCTTGAAGGCTGCAGTGCAGTTTCAATCCAGTGTCCTTTGTTCACTGAGCTTCTTTGGTTTTAGTCCTCTTGAGTTTTAGGTTTAGATGCTCAGGTCTTAAAGGCTCATCCTTTCCAGAGTTGTATTGACAGAGCCACAACTTTTTCATTAAAATTCTGGTGGCAAGGAACAAGCCTTACTGGAAAGTAGTATTGTAATAAACATTACATTTTTTTTTCCTCGGGTAAATAATGCTGTATGATAATGGTGTCTTGGGCTTTAGTAGTCAGTCAATCTTCCCTAAATATATTCTGAAAGTTGTGTTTGAGATGGACTTTGTAAACCCTTAAAACTATTCAAAACAAAGCAAATCTTTGATAAGATTTGATAATGAAAAGCAAGCACATTAAACAAACTGTAAACATAGTGATTGACAGAATCGGATCTGTCAAAGCTGTTTATGAGTCATTTGACCAAAAAGAGAGAACATGTTTCAATGAATCATTGAAATCATTTATCAAACAAAAGTTGTAATGCTGGCTGGTTCCAGCTACTCAATTGGTTTTCATAATTTTCATTTCATTACACAATTATGGCTTTAATATTGACTGCTGGATAATTTGAATAGATAACCTTGAGATGTGAGACAGAAAAATAGCAAATTAATTACAAGTTTCAATGAGTTGATACATAGTGAAAGTTATTTGCTATCCTACAAAATTGCTACAAACACCTCACACACACGGACTTAATATTTAGAGTATAATTGTTCCACTAAATCGTTGAACAAACATGACAAAAATGGTTTATTGGAGTGACACTTAACGGTTAATAACTAGTCAGTGGTATCTGCAGTGTTACAAAGCTGTAACTATGATATAAATTCATAGAACAGTTTGTAATTAAAAGTTCCAGGCTTTGATTGATTTGTGCATTTTGTCTGAAACTGTATTGTTTTCCTTGGAGATACCACAGCCTTCAAAATCTAACCTCTTAAGCACAGACACAAATTTAATAGCACATACTACCTGAATTCACAGTGAGTAAACTCTTCAAGGCTGACTCCCCTAACTGCCTGTACAAAATGTTACAAGGCTACACAGTTACACTTTTATTGAGCCTTTTGGGTGCATTGTACTGAGTGTCAGATGGCATGAGGACACAGCGACCTTTCTGGACCTCTCCTGTGAGTATTGTCCTAAAGGTTTACAGCTATTGTAGGAGTACATCTATCACTGCTGGAATTGCACGGTGTGGTTTGACATAACCTTTTACCATCTATCTTCTGTACGTCTTTTCCTAAAGTAGGTCTCTGCTCTCGGGGACATTCATCCAGTGATAATCTCTAACACCCTGACCTTTGTGGGATGGCTCAGGACTGGAGAAAGCCCTTTGAGAATGCTGTGATAGTTATTTGATTTTTTTTTTTCTCCCACAAGCGTTTAAAATTTCATTTTGCGTATCAGAGAAATCTTTCCGGATATTAATACTTGAACCTACAATGAAAGAATCATTTGATCGACAAGACATCTGCAATATGTTGCAGATCAGCTGTAAGACATTTTCTTGTGAAAAATCAGAAATGTAAAAGAATTCCAGTTTAGTGCTTACTGAACCGAAGAGGAGTCTTTGTGGTGTGGTGCCAGAATGATTTTTCTGTTCATCAACATCAGCTTTACATTGAGTGTAGTAGTAATTAGTAAATGTTACAGTAAACATAATCTGCTGAACATCAAGATGTTAGAATAATTTTACTGTTTGTAAGTTAGCATTTAGCCAAAAACATTATTTTACCTATGCGTAGTTTCAAATACTTTGCCTGCTTTAAACATAATAAATTGGATGGTTATTGTGATATAATGGAATTTGTTTATTGCACATGCTGAACTTTAAAGCTAGCAAGTACTAAGATGCATAAACTAGTCTGAGAACTTCTTGGAATAGTATTATCAGCTTTATGTTGCACCTCTTTTTATATATATGTATGTGGTTCGAGAAACTGGCATTAGCACGCCTTTGAACTGTTTTGCATTGAACAAGCTGAAAAAAATGTTCAGAAGAAGTCATTGCATTTCAGTTGACGGTTTCTATTCCTGGGAAAAACCCAGTGGAAGTCAGCATAACCCTGATGATGGTATTCACCTCATCTTGACAGGACCTCTGGAGTTGCTCTCGCAAATATATTTGATCAAGAAATTGAATTGGATCCTCTTTGAAGCAGTCAGATAAAGGCCACACAAATGACATGACAAATTAAAATTTTGCTGTCATTTTCATAGTTAAAGTTAAAAACAAACAGTCGCAAGGACAAAGTAAATGGACACATTTATCACACTTTCATATCCTTAAAATTAGAATCAGTGCTTCCATATTACGTGCCAATGATTCACACCTCCTTTGGGAATGACAGGTGGAACATGTCGTAGTTAAACCTCTGGCATTAAGGCTCTGCTGTTCTCTTTTGCGATTGAAGTTTGTATTGTCATCATGCCAAGATTTAAAGAGCTCTCCAAGGTTATGAATGTCTGTGAGTCTGCCAAGAGATTTAAAAAAGATCTCCAAAGTATTTGAAATGAATCACTCTACTGTGAGGAAAATCATGTGCAAATGCCTGCCAATTTGTCCTGGACTGGCCTCCCCTACAAATTCAGACCATAGGCAGAGCATTTCGTGCAAAAAGAGGTCTTCAAGAACACCATAATTTTATCACAGGATATGCAGTTAACTCTTTCAACTGTTGATGTCAAAGTACTGCATCTACAACCAGAAAAAGAAGGCATAAGTTTGACCTGCGGAGGAGGTATGGCAGGAAAAAGCATTTGCTGCCCAAAAGGAGCATTTGAGCAACACTGCCAAATGTGAAACAGGGTGAAGGAAAATTTGATAGTTTGGACTTATCTGAGGAACTGGGCAGCGTGCAGTCATAACTGAACTATTAATTCTACATCATTTCATATAGTTATTGAAGTTAATGTGAGGCCATCTGAAACCTGAAGATGAACCAGCGGTGTATTTAACTGGATTCTAATCACAAGCAAATTCACCAAAGAAGAAAGAAATGAAGGGCTGTGGTGAGGCTCAGTCAAAGCTGAGATTTGAATCAGATTGAAACGTTGCGAGCAGATTTGAAACACTGTACATGCAAGAAACCCCTCAAACATCTTGCAAATCATGTGATTTAAAGGAATTTAGCATGGAAGGGTGAAAAATTTCAACAAGCAGAAGTCAAAGAAAATGCTATTTTTCTGCTACTCGCCTCAGAGTCCACAGATGAATCTTGCATCCCTTGATCTTTGAGTTGAATAAATGATTAAATAGCTAATTATCCTTTTGGTGTCCAAGTGTGCCATCTTTTTCTGAAGGCACAGTTTCAAAGATGATTGTTTATTCAGATTTATTTAAAAAAAGAAAGAAGCCAACAATCACTGTAGGATGCACTTTTTTTTTTATACACACAGCAGTACTGGAAATCTTTGTGTCCAGAAGTGTAAAAGGATGCAAGTGGTGTTCTTCACAAAATTTTAAATGGACACATATATGCTAAGACCTACATTATTGAAAACTTCTCCTGCCTGCTGAGAACTGAAACCAGCCATTGATTAAGTTATCCTACAGATGCTCCAAACGCTGAATCCCTTTATGAGCTGCTGCTGTTTGACCTCTTGTCATTTTTTCCCCACAGTAACTGAGGGCAGCATGAAGCCACTTTCAGACCACATGTTTGTTTTTCAAGGCTACAACCAGGACTAGGTTGTTCGGAGCTGAGAAATTCTTTCATGCCCCTTGACTTGGTAGCAGCTGGAGAGCACAGACGGCACTCTCCTTCACCAGCAGTTCTACACCGACTAATGCAAGGACGCAGTGCCTGCCAAATAGGGGGTAATGTGAGTGGAACTAGTGGGGATCAATAGTGACATGGAAAATATCGATTCATGCCTGTCACATAGATAAGTCACTCATGTCAGCCTTGTGGTGATTTTCCACCAGCTGTGGTCATTCTATAATTGATGAGCCTACAGTCACTGTGTTCTGAGTAGTCTGAAACATGGAGCTGGATTAAAACACATTCAAGCACGAACACATAGCTCTTGTATCAGTACATCATTCCCATATAGGGTGTCTTATGCCAGAAGACATAGCAGGGTTGAAGGAGCGTTGCAGATTTTAAATGTTGCTTTTGTCAAATTTTTGTTCAGTAGCTTGTGTCCACACATTTAACATTTCAGATATTTGGCTTTTCTGTAATAAGGAAGCAGACACAGGGTGTGTTACAAATTGCATGGTTTTTCTTTTTCACTTTCTCAGTACGTACTGCAGCTTTTTACAAAGCGTCCATTGTTGGGACATACTACTTCATTATAATGTTGCGCCTTAAGCTTTGACCGTCTTGCCCATATATTCGTCACAGTCTGTGGTGGTGTGAAAAGAGCGTCATCTCGCTGCATGTGCTTAGCGGCTGAAGCTTGTTAAAACTCGTACCAAACACTGACGTATATATGACGTTTTTTTTGTTGTTGCTCAGAGGTTTGTGGGTCTGATTGGCCCTACAAGCATGCTGGCTTTCACACTGCAAAGTGTGACTCAATGAAGTCGGACATTCTTGTTTTTAGTATGCTATATAATGGGACATTCTTTATCTGGTTCACTTCATCAGCATGCTAACATGTTTACACTGACATGCTCATGCTTTGCAGGTATAATGTTAGCCATCTTATTTAAGCATGTTATCATTTTAACATTTGCGAATAAGCCACCAACATAAAGAAAAATATAATTTTTTTTCTAAGACCAAATATTTCTGTACGATATTATATATTTAAGTCATTCTGTAGAGGAATGTTTGTGCCAACATATTCATCCAATAGTTGTAAAGATTTTCTTTTGAAAGTAGGACTGTCACCCTCATGGTGGTGCTAAAGTCAGGGGATCACCAAAGTCTTAACACATCTGCTGTTGAGATGTTTCAGTCTGGAGTTGTCGGACTTTACCATCACACACATTGACTTTACCATCCCTAGAGCCAATGCTAACATAGATAAATATGTTATTAAAACTAAGTGCTGTGTTCTGGTGTTTGATATAAATCTTTTGGAGCTAGTGTTGTTAAGGTTGCATGACATAAAGTTCTGCTTTACACCTTTTTACTGTTTTTATTAAAAAAAAAACAATTTCACTATGCATTGTACTATGTACAACTGTATGTGACAAATTAATTCCATTTAGATTTGTCTTGCTTCAGTGTTTATGATTGATTTACTTCTATACATACCATTGCAGTTCATGTTATGTCTGCTTTATTGTTAAAGTTGTGTAATTCGCTGCATATACAGTAGTCAGTCAAAACAACACCAGTCTGACAACTGCAGACAAATTCATAGTGAGGGAGGCAGAATATCTTTTGGAATTGGTTACTTTTGTCTCACCTCCCCCAATTCTATGTGCAGGCGTACTGGTGAGGAGGAGAAGCAGGAAAGAGCTGCGTTTTCGGACAGACGATCTGACACACAGCGAGAGAGAGTCTGGCCGGGCATCCCTCAGGATGAAGAAAAGCCGGAGTGCACACGGGGTTACGCCAGGCGATGTAAGTGCCGATTTTTCCCAACCCTCCATCTGTTCAACCATGACTCCATCCATAAATTCATTACAATACCGCCCGTGGTTCTCTTTCTATCTGAAACTCCACTTCTCACCTGTAAAGTTTGCAGTTTCACGGTTTGCACACTTACTGTATTTTGTGTTGTTTGCCATCTCTCCGTTTCCTCCCGAATAAATATACAGTGAGCTCAAGCAGGAAAACACACTGACAGCGAGGTGCAGTATGTCGGCGGTGGTCAGTGACTCATAAACAGATGACTGTACTGTACACAACAGACCGCTATCCGGCAGGACACACTGCAGAGAGGGAGATGGTGTGTGTGTCTGTGTGTGTTTGTGTTTTCATGGAAAAGGACGGTGTGTTATGCATGTGGAGGAAAGAGTTTGGAAAATGGAGACAGAGTTGAGGAGAAGCAAGCGGAGCAGGAAGAGGATAAATGATGTTAAAAGACAGTTCACACCAGGATCCACTTAGGCCATCCACTGAATGGAAACATGGATATGGGGAGGAAGGACAGGGATCTGACAGAGAGGCCCATCTGTTTCCCCTCTATGCCCCTGGTGTTTATGACTGGTAAGGCAGACCAGAACATTTTCTTTGACATTGTCCAACAGGAGCTCAGAGGACAAGCCAAATCCAGGATGATGAATGTTTTCCTGCTGTCACTGGCCTCCATAACTCCCCACATAAATATGCAACAATGTTTATAACCTGGCCAAATGCAAAGCTTCGGAGTTTATTTAGGACTCATTTTCTGATGCCAATTACTACTGTAATGTAGTTTAAGTAATCAATAATGCCTGATAAGGCAATTAATGGATGACATGAAGATCAGTTGCCAAAAAGATAAATTAGAACAATTTATTTCTATTTTCTCTTCAAGCCTTTTGTAGCTAAAGTTGGAGGTTTTTCAGTCTGTAACTCTGTTTCCCTGGTAACACTTGACAGTTTGACAGATACTTAGAACTAGGGGTGTAAATGATTAATTGGTAATTATTCTTAATTTAACAAATGAAATATATTTGAGACCGAGTATGAAGGACATGCATGTCACAAAATGTATTATAGCTTTGCTGCTTGTGCCACCAGGTGGAGCCTCTTTCTTTTTAGTGCTGTAACAAACAAAGGAGGCGGTCACTCAAACTACCAGTGGCTATGTTGGCAAGCAGAATGCACTATGGGATTTCACTGAGTGAAGTGCCACTATGAGAAAGTTTCCTGTGATGCTTAATGCACGTTGACCGGGAAAGTCATTCTGTAGCTGAAGTGAACTAAGTTATCT
Organism: Acanthochromis polyacanthus; assembly: GCF_021347895.1. Classification (NCBI taxonomy): domain Eukaryota; kingdom Metazoa; phylum Chordata; class Actinopteri; family Pomacentridae; genus Acanthochromis; species Acanthochromis polyacanthus. The sequence goes on from NC_067121.1 coordinate 31,936,049, forward strand.
CTATAGATTCATGGATGATTTGTGAAGCCTGTAGATGGCCTGTATCATGTGACATGTACTACTGGAGAAGATTATGTCAAACACTCCTGTTCAAAGAAGTTTCACCAGGACAAGGAATGGTGTCTTCTTACTTTATTTCATGGCATAGGTTTCAGGATTGATTGTTGAGGCTGCCAATTGTTGGTTAGGAAAACTGTTTGTAATTTGCATCTCTGCTTGGAACAATGATTACCATTCCACTCGACTTGGCAACAGGAGACTTTAAAGTCTTTTCAGCCCATAGAACCCAACAGCTAATGTTCAAATCCAAAAAAAAACAAAAAAAAAAACTGCATATGATTGCTAAACAATGAACATAATTTGACAGTATGTTTAACAGATCAAGATCTTCACAAATAAGTGAAAGGTCATGTGTACTGTTGGCTGCAGTCTGATGCAGAGTTGAATACCAAATGGGATGTGAGTTAATTATTAGATGAAAAATATCAGTAAGTTTAGAGGAGCAGTGTATTTCTTGTAGCTTGTGCGTCGCAGTCGCCATCCGGTGGTGTTCAGAGGATGAGGCACTAAAGCATTACACTTGATGTTATAAATGACATATTCTGATTTGGTCTGGACCAGTTCATGTAGAACATTAATGTAGAATGGTGACAGATGCACTGGGTCTATTTAGTTGGTGCCCGATATCAAAATTAATGGACACCCTGCAGCCAATCAGAATTGAGCCTAGACCCAGATCATGGGTCAATAGTTAATGCCAGGAGTGATTTGATAGTCATTTTTACTTTCATGCTAGCAGTGATTTGGGTAACACCTGGTAGTCATTTTAGGCCAGTCGGCGCAGACCATTCTGCTAAACCTTACTTTTGTGCAGAATTTTCTTATGTTCATAAAACCCAAAATACTTCCATACTCCATTTCTCATATCCTGTTTAGTGTCTTTTCATCAGCTCGTTTTACATTTGTAACTAAAACTCATAGTACAGTATGTCATGTGGCTCGCCCTTATTTTGCGTAAAGATGTTGGTTTTTCTTTGAAAAGATCTCATATCTTACTTATATCAATAATAATGTTTTCCGCAGCATTTTCCATAAAGTGAGTCTATGTGCAGACTCTGAGGTCAAACTAAGATTGAAAAACCACTAACTACCCATAGGCCCTGAGTACAGCTTCACGGTCGGCTGTAGGTTAGTGTTGTTACTGCCACATAGAAAGCTTAGAAGCCAAACCATAATGCTGTATGTACACTACATTTACATAATGATCTGTTCCATGTTAGGTGGTCAGTGGACAACTAATATTTAAGCAAGTTCAGTGTATAAACAACCTTTTGTATTCCTTTTCATGAAGCAGACAAGGTAAAGATGGTATCAAATACAGTTGAAGATGCAAATGTTAACTTAGCAGCAGCAAGTATGTACATTTATTTTAAAGGCAAGTTTTGCTCAGTTTCAATAAAAATGCTTTTTTTTTTTATTATTCAGACAAAAGGGGAGTCCTGAACAGATATCTGCTATGCTACACCATCTCCCACCTTTCATTGAGATTCTATAGCACTTAAATAGTTAAAGTGGATGGGTCCCCCCCTTTAGTCTGAAAGATTCAATAATTCAGTCACCACATGAGCCCATGCTGTTAGAGATTCACTCTTAAAGCTGTCTCATTTATAATCACCTCCTTCAAAAAGACTTTTTGGAAGTGTCCCAGAGAACACTGGAGTTGTTTAGGCTCTGCAGCCAAGAAACCCCTTTCATCTTCGAGAAAACGCCCACTCCACCTCTGTTTGACTCTGCAGCCACACTATCTCCGTTTGAGACTCATTGTTTGATCTCAACGCCTTTCCTTTTACGGCCATGTTCCGGCACATTTTATAGATCCAGGTTTCGAAAATAATCGGCATCCTTATCCGACTCTTGGCTAGTATATGGACAGTCACTCAAAGTAAATCAGCTGTTTCTCCTCTTCTTAATGATATTTGGACCACAGATAGGAGATCAATAAAGAACTACAATTGTATGTGCACGTCAGGTGCGTTCAATAAACTGATAAATAATTCGGCAGTGAAACAGCAATAACAGAATGACATGTTGACTATTTAGATCTCTGCTTATAACTTCTGTTTGACAAGAGTGTTTGTGTAAGTGGAAATGATTGGTCGCCTGAACAGAGTTATGTTTTGCCAGATTTAATTCTCACCCTTTCCCCTGAATGTGAAGAATGTGTCTCAAAAAGACAGCGACAATAAATCAGACAAATTACATTTCCTAGAAAGAGCAGGGGAGTCAGCAGAGCTGTGTTCACTGACAGTCAGGACAGCAGACTCCAATGTTGTGTTCACTCTGTCAGAAAATGTTTCTTTCCTGGTCTTGTCTTTTGCAGTTTACGGTCTTATGTATCGCAGGGTGCATCCCTGCCATTAGTCACTCTCAGTGGAAAGAGGATATGGGATGACTCAGTCTTTCTGTTTATTGTCTTCTCTCCCTTTATTTATTAGAGAATCATCACCCAGTGACACCAGCCTGTCTACACTCATTCAGTCACTTACTATTTAGGTTTCACCAATCATCATATTTTCCATTTGAACACTCAATTTTGACTTTATGTATATCAAGAAGAAATATAAATGGAAACAGATGACGGTGTTGCCAGTGCTATTCGAGATGTGACTCACTGTTGCATTTCTTTGGACGTGATCGATGTGGTTTAAGTGATTTGTCAACTGTCTTTTTTTTTTAAAGTCAAACTTAATGCTACTAGTAACTTTTAATTACTAGCAACTACTGTTCTTTACGTAGATATTAAACATATTTATAATTAGCACTTATAGGATGTGATATTTCTTGAGGTAACTGCTTCATACTTGGCTGCGCTGAAACAACTGCACAATTGAATAAGCACTGACAGAACATTACAATAGTAGTTTGAGATGCACAAACTCTTAACTTCTGAAATGTAGGATGTGAAGACATCTCTTCGGGTGTAGCAAACAGGGATAGGCATTTTTCGCTATTTTTAGACCAAGTAATCTGTAAATTGAGAAATTAAACATGAGACTTGGTTGTAATGACAAATATTGCACTAGTCAGTATTATTGCAAATATATCTGCATTGGTATGTGTGTTGGAAGATAACATCAAAATGCAGCATAGAAATACTCAGTGAGATTTGTGGAGATTTGCAAAAATCATCATTGTTGCTTAGTTTGCCCCCAATAAAATAAGTAAGCTAAGGAATTCAACTGTAAAATATTCCGCTTATTGTGTTTAAGATGTGTTGAAAACAATCATCATTGTGTGTAACGGTCTCCAAAATCCAGTATTGGTCGGGTTAAGCTGCTCTAGTTAACCACATTTAGGGAAACGCTGTCCATCAATGGGGAACCAGTGGTCGATTCATGTGCCGGCTCAGTGCTGTTTAATGGTGTTGAGTTGTCAGTCTTGATCACAGTGAGGTCACCTTGTAGCTTTTCTCCTTCTCACGCCCTCTCACTTGCTGTCAGCTACTTTCTCTCTCACTCAGTTTTCTCCGTCTAGTCTCCTGCGCCACACTCGCATTAAATTGACAAATAATTTCTTGCTTTCCACAGCCACGTTCCAGGAATTCCTCAATCCCCCCCCCTTTTTTTTTTCCCCTACCTTAATCTTTCCATGGTTCATTTGAAACCATTTTCAGAGTTTCATTTTGTCTTGCATTCAGTGAACATAAAGTACGAGAGAAATGTATGCAGAATGAGCTCTGGCAGCCCACTTCTGTTTCCTCAGAGCTCTGGCTTGTTTACAACTCCTCATTTCAATGAAGGACTCTGTGCTTCTTACCGGAACCTTCACATTGAAAACAAACACATTAAGCAGACAATTTATATTCAGCACAGCTTTATAAAAATGTCAATTGGCCGTGTCAAGGGCCTGAAACAATTAATTGTCTGAAATGAAGAGCATTGAAAAGATAAAATGTTGCCAATGCGCTGTACAGCACTTTGTTAAACCAGAGATGTGTGCAGGGCCGGCAGATTGTTTCATTAGTGATGACACATTTGTACTTGTTTGAGTCATTAGCACAGTCATGTTTACGTGTGCTAAATTAGTCTATTTCAACGCCTTCTTATTTTTTTTTCTTTTTTGTTGTTTCAACTTTTATTAAATTTAGATGTCTTTTTAACAAGCTAACCAGCTTGGTGTCATGCACTCAGCACACTGATCTGGTATGAACATTTTACCCATGTTTTCTCCATGTCGTTCCTAGTCGTTCGGGAATATTGTGAAGCCGCTTGCATGTTTAAGGCAATAATTTATTCCTTCTTGTCTGTCAGGAGAATAAGGAGCCTCCTGTGGGACAATTCTCCACCAGCAGCACCCTCGGGGTTGAGGTGTGCAAAGTCCACAGGCGGTTTTCTGGCAACCTGCAGCTGCCTCCGTTGTCATGGCGACAGGCCGAAAAGGAGAGCTACAGGGTCAGGCCGCTCACGCCAGAAGAAGACCCGGTGACCCGAACCAGACCCACAAGCCTGCCCATCGTCTCCCTGCCTCGCATCGACATCACACAGGCCGACCCTAACAGGTGAGGCTCTGAAAAACAGCCGTCGCAGAGACACGACGCTTCAGGGGCCGTTTTTATTGTGCTTCTGTATTCATAAGGATTTTGTAAAGTAGCACTGCTGTCATGGCTGCTGTGCGTATTGCTGCACTTTTTTGCATAGTTTGCAGCTTTTGTGCTTAGTTTTTCAGAACTGTTTAGTTTTTATTTTGCTTTGGTAACAGTTTCATATCTTGATGGAAGCAGCATTTTCGTAACAGCTTGTGTACTGGGAACAGTGGGAGGCTGGTGTCGTATCCCATCTTGCTCTTACATTACATTTGCAAATTAGTACCAGTGTTGGCATTTATAGTTTCAGCCTTCAGTACCTTGTTTGCTTCTTTGTTTTGTTTCTCACAGCGTTAATTGTAACCCGTGTCCTGGGGAAAGAACTCGAAATTTGCTCATTTCCAAGAAATCAGATGTTAGAAAATAATTTGGGAGCCATTTAACTGATAGCTGTTATTCTCCTGAGGCTCAATACAACGGACTATCGCTCCATGCAGGCTTTAATGCAGGAAATAAGTAAAAAAAAAACTAAATAATGGCTTCCACTTCACATTATTGAGACGCAATTTGCCACAGATACCCTCTTTTCTTTGATCCACTGTGACTCAGCCCACTAAACTACAAATAGTTAGGGCTTCTTTTCAGAGATGTATTGTCAATTGACATTTTTATTTGTTGCTTTCATCTCTGTAATACTACTGCAGGTTTTAAAAAGCATAGGTTTCATTAGCTGGAATAAAGTTCAGAAGCAGAGAAACTTTTGCTCTGCTTATTGCGTGACACTGGTTGCTCCATAACATTTTGTTATTTTCCAGTTATTGAGCAACCATTCAGCGTACGATGATGCTTGAGTCCATTTCGATTTGCATTATAAATATTGCACAAGGGACGATATCTACCAATCAAATTATTCATAAGCTCAGGCATATTCCTATGAGTATGCCAGTGAATTTCTTAGTGCAGTATCATGAGTTTAATCTCGGGGATAGTGCTTCTTTTTATTAGCTGATTATACCATAGTAAATCTTCTTTTTTTAACCCTAACAACCGGGGAGTTAGGATGTTATAGACTTCGAAAGAGTGAAGTTTCAACTGTTTGCAACTGTTTGCCGTAGGTTGTAGTTTTTACATGCTGGGAAAGTGTTTTCACTGTCCTGTATTAGATTTAGGTTTGTGAAACAGACACAGTTATGGAAGCTAGTGGAGAATTGAAGGGGCTCAGGGTGAACCAGGATGACTGTTGCAGCACTGCTGGCCAGAAGTTCTCACCACACAGCTCACCAAGACTCTTTCGCAAGCAGGTGACGGTCAAACGTCTTCGTCGATACAGACGCTTCACGGTAGCCAACACATGGTAAGGGTTTATTTGATGTGGTCTCGTGTCTGTGTATAAGAAAGAGGAAAAAGACTTGAAGGGGATCTGTTCAGACTGTGTCAACGACATTTATTTGTTGTGTTGTTAAATGGCTATGGTATACGGTGAGTCAGGGTTTATTCATACCAATGCAGACACAAATGGTGCTTTGTTTCAGTTTGTCAAAAAATGTTCCTGCTCCAGGGTGAGTTGGAGCCCAGTGGAGACATTTATCCAAATGAGTCTTTGCCTTGGAAAAGTCCCTGTAATCAACCCATGAAGAGTCTGGGGATATTAACAAGGAAAAAAAAAATCCCCTTGTCAGAATCAAGTGGAGTCACATTTACTAATACAACCCAAAATCATAGGTTAGTGTCTTGGAGTTTTGCAATACTCTAAAGAAGAGCAAAACAAGAGTGATCCTTTATCAGGATAGACCATAGTCCTGGGCAGACACCCCTAAGCCCTATTTGGTGAGTAGAAAGGAGCAGCACCTGTAGTACTACTTTTTTTATTTTTTAAATGTGTTGATGAAATTCACTCTTGGTACATTATTTCATCATAAATGTTTCAGTTGCTGAAACATCGAAAAGTACAAGCTGTACAGAGCACGGTTCTAGGAGATCTTCCTCTGGGATGCACATGAATAAAATGTTGAACATCAGTACTTATGATGATCTATTTTCTATTTCAGTCGCCGTTTTATTCTCTGAATATGGTGCATGTATGTGACTGCATTGTTTTTCAATATAGAGCAGGATTTAAAGTCTAAGGCCGCTAGTGAAGATGCTTCTGACTTACATTTATTTTGAATTTAAATGCATTTCATTACCAATAATAGCTGCTTAATAATTTGAATGAAAAGTTGAAATGGTTAAAACTGTAAATGGGGTTCATAATATCTTAATGTTTTTTTGCCACCCTTTTAGCTGTAATGATCGCAGCACTCGAGCTGCTTACGCTCCATAGCTTTGTTAAAACCTGACAACACATGTTATCTCAGCATGGTCTGACAAAGTTCCAAAGAGCTTCTTGTCATGTCAGAAATGTTTGGCTTCATCAGTCTTCATGTGTCCCATAAATGTTCAGTTTGTCTGAGGTCTAATGACTGGTTCTAGCAAAGCTTTTATGTGTTTGAGATCCGTAATCTGCTGCAGAAGAACAGAGTGTTATTTGTCATTTTGGAGTTACTTCAGTGCATATATCCAACTGCAGACTTGAATAGTGCTACCACCATGTTTCTTTGTTGGTTTTATCCACTGTGGTATAATTTTCTTTCTTGTCTGTCTCCTCACGTGCATGTTTCTGTTACTGCAACTTATCTTTGATAATGTTGTTTTATGTTCTAAATTTTTGACAATGTGTCATAGTGATTGCACTTTGAGAAATAAAGATAACATTTTCCACCATCTTCTGTGAAATTGTGGCGTATCTTGGCCAATCTCAAGTGTTTGGCCTCGTTTTCCCCTCCTGAGATGAGGTTTAGAGACGCTTCTGGTCCTCTGAGACACCACTAAACGCCGTCTTCTGACAGGACTTGTGCTGATTGGAGTGTTGCGTTCTTTATTCAGCAAATTCTGTATTTGATGAAATTGCTTTTCTGTTCTCCAGTGAACAGACCTTGATGCATTGATCTCCTGTTAGTGTGGTCACTCTTGGTCTGCCTGATCGTGCTTTGGATAAAAAAAATTCCGTTTCCACAAAGTACTATAGAGAGCCATACACTGCATGATGCTGACAAAGCCTTGCTTTGCTCAGAATGGCAATTTGACCCCTGGCATTCACTTATATCTTATCCAATGCTTCCCACTGTCACACCACTAGTGAGTAAAGTTCTGCTGGAAAGTGAGCTGTGACCACAGGTTAATTTACTTGAACAAGTCTCTAATGAGTCTATCAAATCCAGATGATTGTCATCTGAATGAGTGCCTTTAGGGAAGGGAAAATGCTGATTATGGCCACCGATTTGCTTCAGTTTCATCTGGAAGTAGTGCAGAACCTTGAAGTGTTGATTGTGTTCAAATAAACAAAAAGATACATCATGTGCAAAATAAACATGCAGTGCCATGGCTGAGCATTTCCATCTTGAAACTGCAGTGTGTTGATGACGGCTTTAAAAACACAGATTCAGAAAGACATTGTTTTATGTGTAGCTAGCTTGAAGAATGAATCCTACCAATTTGCTGGGTGTGCCTCTCTTCTTCTGAATCAGTTTCTGGTTTGAACATGTATGACTGAACTGCTTCAATATTACAACTTGAAATTGTGTAGCGTTGAGTAGTTTAACCGGAGTTGTAAGTGAGCTGGTGTGCTTGAGCTGCACCAAATGGCAAAGGGATGGGTTTACACTAAAGGGCAGGAACTTCTTGATCGACACTTTGTAAAGGAAGTAACAATATAGAGTGACATCAAAGGCTTTTTATGCCAGAAAAGGGTTATTTTCATGAGCAAAAATGTAAGTATGTGTCTTCAACAAAGAGATTTGGGGGGTTTATTAAATGAAATGGAAGGACTTGTGTTTTTCAAGGTTGTTAAATTGTCGGTTTCTGATTATTTTATTTATTTGAAAACATATTTTTGGTGTGGCCTCAGACTTTTGGACTCCACTATCTGTATTTATTTTCCAAGGCTCATGGAAACAAAGGCAAGTCTGTTTCTTCCTTCCTGTTTCCAGTCGGATAATAACAGAAGGGTCTGGTTCTCTTCAGTCTTCCATATGTCACCCAGGCAAACAGGCTTATGGGTCTATTCAGAGAGCTTTAGTGTTAAATCAACTCTGCTGCGGACACACTATATAAACACTGGACAAGCGTCATACTTACACAGAATGGTGCTAATAATACAGTCCTTTGACAGAACTAGAATATGGATGTTGTTTTAGGTAATGGTTTATCATAGATGGTCATTTAGTAGGGAAAGGAGAAACAGAAGAGAAGTTGTGTGAATTATAAATTCATTTCTTTGCTTGGTTTTGGTAATCATATTGGACTGTAGTAAAGCTCCGTGGCATGTGGGGAATCTTGCTGCACTCTCATTTAGCCTTCTAGTTTTTCCTCCAACCAGGTCACCAATTCTGTCTCATTTCACTATGATTGGCACAAACTACACCCTCACTGTAATTCCCTGTGTTCCTAGTGCTATTTAAATTGTTATGAGTAAAAAAATAAACTTTTTGAATTGACTTGATCATTTACCAAGAACTTAAGGAGGCTTGAAAAGGTAAAAAAAAATTAAAAATATCACATTGTGTTGTGAAGATATGATGAGACCTGGAAGTCACAGTCAAGGTGAAATGGCTTCTAAACAGCGCTGTGCAACCAGAGATATTTTTTTTAATCCTGTGAAATATGTGCAGTGTGTATTGCATTGAATGCATATTAGTTATAATCTTTAGAGTAAATAAATGAAAATCTGGATTTTAACCTCTAATGCCCCCATTCCACTGTCAAATCTCATCCGTATGGTTTTACTGGACATCGCGGGTGGGATGATGAACACACCGACTAATCTGCCGTGTTTTAATATAGAGAGAAAAAGGACAGGCGGTCAGATAAACAGAGCGGCTGCCAGTCCGTTCCCTGTGCTCCAACCCAGATCTGCCTGTTAGCGTCTGCCAAGCCTACGTTATTCCAGCACGTGGCCTGTTACTGGACAGAAAGGGGGTCTGTCAGTGAGTGTATGAGTGAGCAGCATCAGTGTTTTTTGTTGCTCGATGAGGGAGGAGGTGGAAGGGACAGAAGTATGTTCCGGAGGTCACCAAGATGTAGAGCTGGGCACTTCGACTTCAGCGAGGACGTGGTCAGCAGAGCGCACCTTACGGCTCCCAGGTGACTGTTTGATGGTCCTTTTTTATTTTAAAAATATATTAACTTCTCAATATAGACTGTCGGCATATTCAGAGTCTGCCTTTTTTTTTCTACACATTGATGTTTTAAGAACTAGTTGCGTCACTGGCAGATCGGCGCTGAAAGTTCCAACCTCGCTGCATTGCCAGAGAGATTTATTTGCATCCTTCATGCCCTGCATCAGACAGCTGCTGCGAGATTTACAGTTTATCTGGATATACAGAAAGTGTGTGTTAATATACTGTGGTTTCCTGCCTGGGTCAGATTAAGAGATTAGATTGCTATAGGTGAAGTATGTTGTTGATGTGTTAAGTTGGGATTTGAATGACGTAAAGCAGTACGCAGATGACGCTGATAGTTTTGTGTGCGTTTAATCAGTTTGCACATTTCACATTAATCTGAGCTTCTCTGGCAGAGGTGTGGGACCAAGTGTCTCAGTGGGATATGTGCCCAGTTAATCCCAGATGTTGTACAAATTACAGCGGCGGGTGAAAATGTGGTGCAAATGGTGAAGTGGCGTTTGTGCAGACTTTACGAGTGCTGAGTGGAAATAAAGGAGATGATAGCGTGATTTTTAATGTGGCTCATTTTGTCAGTTATTCAGCCTCTGCCTGTGTGTAAGTATTATTTCAACTGTACTCAAAATTTAGAGAGTTTTGAATTCATGGTTTGTGGCATCTGTTGTTTCCACTTGGGCATTGATACTTTGACCTGTAACCTCTTAACTTCAGTCCAACTGACCTTATCATCTGGTTACACAATAGCATGGCCTGTCCTCCTGAACTCACTCCACGATGACAAACAGATTATATCCGTCTGTACATCTGTGATGGTTTGACTGTGGCATCCAATGTATGAAAAGATGTTTGTGTTGTGTGCACAGATAATAATAATTTCCATGTATAAAATCAATATGTTGTTTTTGCTTTTGCTCTGAGCATTTCTTCATTTCTGGATATGTTCACTGCTAGCAGGGCTTCCACTGTTTTCTTTGTGTGTACTATAATTTCATGTGTATATATTTTTTGTTTTCTTTTATAAAGCCCAGGGACAAGTATTGTTCTTCTTTGAAATTAATTTATCTTTATTAGATTTGTCAGGCTCCATGTACAAAAACATTAATCTCAAGCAATGAGAGGAGATGCTTGTTCCTGATTTAGCTTTGAGCGACTGTATTTCTCTTCTGCAGTTCCTTGATAAAGAGATTCTGTCACAACAAAGCAAAATAGATACGAAATACAAGTACGCAAGTTTCCCACTTTGTGTGGTTGAGTGTACCAGTTGTTATAAATCTAAACAAAATCAGTAAAATGTAAAAATATGCCTGACTTCAAACTGAAAGGAGCTCATCACTCTCTAGGGAGCAGTTTCTTGCTGCTAAATATGAATGGAGCTGTCATGGACAGTGTTCCTGTAAGAAACAAACCAGACCTGCAGATTACAGTAAAACAAACCCTTCTTTCGCTGACCAGCAAAGCATGCTTATTTAATGGGCAAAATAGTTTTGTTTTTTTAGTGCATGGATGAATGGGTGAGTAATCATTTTAAGGTTTATGCAACCATCTCTCTCCTGGATGGGATTTATAAACATGTTGCGCAAGCCAGCATTTTGTGGCAGCTTATTGACAGCACTTTGTACACAATGATAATGATAAGTCGAATATAAATGATTAGATTGATCTAACATGAAAAAGGTCATGCTTTAGAATTATTAGATCTCAGGGCTTGTTTAAATTTGCTAATGTAATGTGACAAATGAGGTCATGAAGTTGATTTCAGAACCATCCACAACCATTCAGATTTCAAAACCCTTTTTACCATAGTGCCATTTTTTTTTAACCCGATTGCCTCTTATCTTTTCCTTTTTATAGCTTTGAAGTGGAGAATGGTGCATCACTGTGCTGCAGTCCGTCAGATCCTCAGGCGTCCCCTGGTTCTGGTTTGGTTCTACATCCCAACCTGGCAGGCCACGGCCAGCGCCGAGAGTCCTTCTTGTACCGCTCTGACAGCGACTATGAACTATCTCCAAAGTCTTTGTCTAGAAACTCTTCCATTGTTGGAGAATTGTGAGTTGTTTACATCACATCATCATCATGTCAGATTCACTGATCAACTGGGTATTTGTTTGTGTATAACAATCAGTTTTTGCTTTCATCACATCCCATTTCAGACATGGAGAGGACTTGATTGTGACTCCATTTGCTCAGGTAAGAGCAGATCAAAAGCAAATAAATCTACTCCAGAGAACATCAAAGTCGGCTTGTTTATGACTAAATAAAAAAGATTTCCAAGGGCTTTCAGATGTAAAGTGCATGGATCCACAAAGTAATTGATACACCTTCCCCTGTTTAACCTCTCTGCCCCCTTGTGGCAATAAATCGGCATGACAAGGTCCACTTGGGAAAAGTTCATTTTATTCTTTGGGTCACCAACTTCAAGAGTCCCTCAGTATGTTTTAAGACATGCAAAACTACTCTTTGTCTAACATATTTCGATCCACAAATAATTTGCTTACATTGTTAAAAATTGTAGTTGGTAGTTATCTTCCTTTTAAGTGATGATGCTACAAAATACAGGTGCTATGTGTATGTTTTAAACTCAGATTTAAAGAGAGCGCATTGAAACTTACCTTCTACAGATTGTAAAATAATTCTAGTGTCAAAACCTGCACGTATTTCCCTCTTCTCATGGAAGAAACAAAAATTAAACCTGATTAGGGTGTGTGCTCTTTCAACTGTCTTGTGAGACTCAATGTGTAATCTTTAAATGTTTTTTCTTTCTCATGTGTATATTTCTCACATTTCAATCTTTAGCACTTGCAGCTTCATCTTTTTGCCTTTTTTTTTAAACTTCATTTTAGGTTCTGGCAAGCCTTCGGACTGTTAGGAACAACTTCACCACCTTGACAAATGTGCAGTGTGTATCTAATAAGTAAGTCAAACTGCTGAGTTTTTTTTTCCCCCCTGTTTTTTGACCACATGTTCTAGAGTACTTTTAGCTGTCAAATGAAAGTTTCTATTCTATGAGTGTGTCAGTTTTCATGCAGATACAAATCCTCTGCAAAAATGACAACATGATTAGTGAAAATCTGCAAGTGGATCTTATGATTCTGAAATACAGTATGCCTAGAATAATGTTATGCCAACATGCATCACTTGGGGGCGCTAGTGCATCAAAATCATTTGCACTGTTAAGCTCTCATGAAAAAAAGTCACATTAAATAATGTATGAGTTCAAGTGTCCAAGCAGTCTTTTACTGGAGAGAAGCTGCACTGAAATTCTAAACTGGACACAGTGACCGTTAGAATTTTATTTAAAGCCACTCATCGGTGTGCATGATCAGTGGGTCAGTTGCATCAGGTTTGCCGGAGGTGGACACTGAGTCAATGTGACCTCAGAGAGCAGGGTCACTGTAAGCCTGAGACAAACTCAGAGAATCGCAGGAGCATCTGTTTTGTGTTTGTGCTCTGGCAACGAAGACTGTTGCTGAAACCAAATCACACTCTGGAAAAAAAAAAATAATGCAAGCATTTGTTACACATCTGGGCTCCTGATTTTAATACTTTCTGACTTGTTTCTCTGTTACAGGAGATCTCCTGCTGCAAATCAGCCCTGCGCCACCAAAGTCTGTCTGTCAGGTGGGTACGCTCACAAACCTTCCAGTGTAAGAGAAAAGGGAGCTTAGTAACAGTCAAAATAAATTATTCAGGCATACAGTGGTTAGTAATTCTGCATTGTTTATATTGCAGTAGTTGTGCAAATTCCAATCGGTCAAAAGTCAAGTTGAGCTGCTGCTGGAAAACAATTCTCTGCTGAAGATTTGTAGATACCAAAAAGACAGATAATGATCCAAAATGAGCATTGTTCTCCAGCCGTCTTCATCTCCTGCACGTACTTGCATTCTTGCAGGTAATCAGAATCTGCACAGTTGTGAGCAAAGTTTTGCAAAAATACAGAACAGTGAATTGCTTCCTTCACACCTGCACAGCCTTTGCAAACGCACATTCAGTTAACTTATTGTTTTCTGCATGCAAATGCTTTATTACTGTGGAAACTGAACTGCAATTTACTGAGGAACTGTATTCCTCATTTAAATTCCCATATAAACATTGTAATAGACATTTACACTGTCAGCACAGACTCTGTTATCCAGAAGTCCTTTTACATAGCTGTAATCTTTCGATAGAAGAAACTAGGACTTGATAACAACACAAAAAGTCCCGTATGTTGACATTACAAATGGACAAAAAGAAAGGAGGAGGGTGAGAACAGTACAAAATATGTATTGCTTAAGATGCAAATCAGCTGGATTAGGAGTGGAAGGACAAGTGAAAGAAGGGGGTGGTGATATTGGTTCCTGCTGCACTGGTTCTTCAAGCCCGATTGACGTCAGCATGGGTGCTCTCCGCTTCCTATCAGCACAGATGGACTGTGAGGAGTGTCCCACAGCAGGAAAAAATACAAGACAACTGTGAATCTCTTATTGTACTTCCTCCTCCACACTTCTCACAAACCTTGACCTTTTCTAAGTAGCTTCTGACGAGAGCAACCTTCTCATTGGCTTCTATCATGACGCATCTGGAAGATAAAATCAGATAAACAAATTTGATTAACTCTTAACACCTTTTACTGAATTTCTCTTCAGTCCCACTGTGGGATTTCCCCGTCATCATTGTCCCCAAACGCTACAATGTATGTGCATTGTGTCCTGGTACACCTGCCACTAAATAATTGCGATTGTTGAGTTTGTTCAGAAGGAGATTGTAACAATATCACAATGAAAGATGCCCTCATATCCTCCCTTGTGTTGCTGCCTGTCTCATTCTCATCAACTCTTTGACCGGAAAAGGGGAACAGATTTTTCCTGTTTTCAATGAGGCAATATCCCCAGTAGTGGAAAAGATAGAGTACCTGCGTCTTTCTGTGTAGATGCTCAGCATGGATGGAGTAGGCACTTTGAATGCTGCTATGAAGGGATTTGATGGGCACAGGGAAATGGAGTGAAACATAATTACAATCAAGAGAGAATATGGTGTGGTTACGCACAGAACGGCTTTAAGGGAGAATGAGAGAGCTGGCAGAGCGCTGTTTGGCATGTGATAGGAAAGAAAGGAAACAGCAAAGGTCAGAGGGAGACGTCAGTTTTTGACCCTTTTAATCAGAGGCTGTATGGGAGAGGCAGAAACGGGTCTAATTTCATGAAATAAACACAGACACAAATTGCGCAGGATCTGACCACAGTCAGTGGGTGAAAGTGCACAAGTAGCAGAAAACAACAAAAAAAAATGGAAGGTATATGAAAAACCTGCTCAGCTGCAAGTGCGTCACTGCTGGCTGCTTACACTGTTAAACATCTTACTCCAGTAACGTGAGGGGATTGTAGTCTCCCTCATATGAGTTTGCAGTTTATGCTTCATAAACCAATCTGGCCCCATCACACGCAGTCCCGTGAGCCCGGCAGCCAACAAAGGGCTCACTCTTCGCTCACTGATTCAGATTATAGGCTTTGCTCTATATTACGCCAGATAAATAGTGCTTTTGAGGAAAATGCTTGATTATGACGTCTTTGACCGTCAAGGACTGGTGATAAATCTGTAATGGTTATCACTAGCATTAGCTGGGTATTGTCACAGATGGTCGAGACTCCAGGGTATATGGTTAGCTATTTGTCCAAGAAGGGGATGTGAAACCTCATAATGTTATGAGACCAAATGTTCCCTTTGAACGGCCTTCAAAAATTAATGTTTACACAATGCCCTCAGAAATGAATGTTGAAGGCAGCGCTGGCCAAAGTGAAGCCTTTGGGTCAAAGAAAGACACTTTACTTAACTGCAGATTTCACCAACCATGCAAGTTTGTTTGTTTTTTTTAATTTAAGTTTATATTGAGCCAAATTAACATGAGTAGACTTGCACTAGTGACCAAAATATGCAAAAAGTAACCATAACTATGGCAAATACCCTAAAGTTTCACTAAATGTAACTTACATTTTCCATATGTTTCATGTTGAGTTGGGAAACAAAGAAAACCTCAAATGAATATCTGTAATTTAAATATGAGGCTACCCCAAGCAGACAGTGAGTTTAGCACAATGACAAGAAGCAGCCTTACTATTTACAAAGGTTGCTGCTCACTTATTGACGTGCAAAATTACAAATTAACCAAGATGCGTGCTCCAATGTCGTCCTTCTGACACAAGAAATTGAAAAAAGATGCAGTGAAACCACAGTTAGAATCATTCAGAGGCTTATAATTAAACAGCTTTCCCCATACAGACATTACCATCAAAAAGTGTAAACACTCAGGACCAGTTTTCTTTTGGTCTGTCATAGATTTTTGTACTGACGTCTGGCAAAGTGTCTGATCATTATTTCTCAAGCTTTTGCTATTCGTCTTGCTTTTATGCTTCTGTTGTTTTTTGTGCATGTATTAAACCAGCAGGCTGCTCTATAGGTGCTGGTAGGTGCATTTAGTTGTCTTTGGAGAGCAATGCTCACTGTTTCTAGTGTTTTTGCTAAGCTTAGACTGATTGCAAATTACAGACTTGTATTTAACGGGCTCTTAAGTTTAATAAGAAATGCATCGTTCAAAATGTTGAACTATTTCTTTAAACTGTTTCTAAATCTATTGTAGGTCAGAGTTAAGCTGTTTTTAAGCAAAATGCTCAAGGAAAATTACTGTAGCTGGAAACATCATTTTGCGTTTTCAGTATAATATTGTATTTGTGTTGCAACGTTTTTCCGTGTCTTACTCATTCATCTAGTTTACTTTAGGCCTTCCAAAGGGAAAAAGGGTTCAGTTCCATTGTGTATGGCTTCCTTGAAAGAGCAACTGGGACCAGCATTTATGTCATCATACAAATGCTACGCACTAAATACGTTTGAAGTGGTTCTATTTTACTTCCTCGTACTTATTTTGTCGGTGCTGCTGGCAATGAAACTGTTGGTGTATCACTGTAGGATGCATATGTCAGCTGCTCAGTGAACCACTCTCCAAGAATCTGATGCATTTTGAACTGTGAAAAACAAACTCATGCATCACACAGCTACACTGACACATAGACATTCTTTTCCTTGAAATGAAACAGACAAGTAACTTTGTGCGTAAAGTGCCCAGTCCATGAAGCCCCACACAATGAGCATTACTCACTTTTCTTTTGTCTCGTTTTGTGAACATTTCGTGAAAGAGGAAAAAAATGAAAGATGTACGTTAAAACTAGCTATTCTGACACTCTAAAGAAGATGGCTTCTTATTCTTGTTCTCCATCTCCAATTTGATACCAAATATCAAGGAGTAATTACTCTTACATCAGGAAAGGAAAGACAAACAGTTGTCTAATTAACAACTGAGAAAAATAATTTGATATTTAAATTTTTCAGGTGACACCAAATCTGCCTGAGTCGCGTGTTGCAGGTTTGTTCTCAAGTTAATTGTGGTGTAATTCAGAAATTACATTTAAATCATTTTGGCAACGTTTTCTAGTTTTACACTCAGACATTTGGTTACCCACGGTCAGGTGACGGTGTGATAAAATGTATTCCCTCATATTTAAAATAATGAATAAACAGACAGGTGGACGGGCACACAGACAGTTAGCTGACCTACAAACTAATAGCCAGAGCAAATTTGACCTCTTATTTTCAGTCTGGACAGTCTGCAGCTAGTTACTCTGCTCCAAAGCGGGAATCCATTTCAGGTTTTCCAGGCTCACAGCCAGAGGAGAGGATCCGGCGGGCTGGAAGCGTGCAGCCTGGTTAAGTATTTGAATTATGTCATTGACGTCAGCACAGTCATAAACCTCACTGCGGCCCATCCCTCAAGCTAGCCCGTGCCAACACAGCTCCATGGTGCATTGTGAAGGAGCTGTCAAACAGGCCCTGATGAGGTGTGTGTGTGTGTGTGTATGTGTGTGTATTTGAAGCCTTTTGTTTTTATCAGCGATGCGGATATGCAAGAATTGTAAACTATGAAGAGACAATCAGATGTGAAGGCTGTTTGCAAGAAAACACAGACAGGTAGTATGGTTTCGGGGTTGGACCTACTGTAAGTGTCCACCACACCTCATGGTCCGTAACACTTGATTTAACTGTGACAACGCACTTATAAAATTGTATCGGACTCCGTTTCAAAAAGGTGGCATCAAAATAACACACATTGCATAAAACTGTAGCTCGGTGCAAATGAGAAACAAGCATCTGTTTGTGAGACTAGGGTAAATTTTTCTTCACGATCTGGTGACAACCTTTGTCATTAGATGAGATTTATGCACACAGAAACACTCCAAAATATTAGCAATTAATCACTACTTAACAGTTCTGAAGGCAGTAAAATAGGTTGAAACTTATAAATAATAAATCAAGACATGCAACACAGTACTGGGTTTATTTCATGCATATGTCACTGATTATCTCAAGAAGTAAATACAGAAAGCACTCCAGATTCATATTTAATCCTCTAAAAGAAAACAAAACTATAGGTTAAGATTTTTCATTTGCATCTGTACTGTTAAATGTGTACCTTTTTAAAAATATTAATGTAGTAGCAGTTGCTAAATTTGATTACTTTTGAAAATGTCCTGTATATAAAAGAAACCTATGAATAAAATATAACCTATTAAAATCTGAATTTAAAGCAGCATGCACAATGCAAGGCTTGCTGAAAAAGCAAACTTTTGATTTGCAATAGGCAAGTCAGTGAAACTTAAGATGTTTACACTGAGTTTTTCCCCCACCCTGCATCTACAGATATGACTTTTCACTTAGCACATAGATGACCCCTTTGTGCTGCCATCTAAGCAGACAAACATTTGATAAAAGTAAGACGTTTCTTGTTTTTTTTTCTGTCTCTGTGAAATTCCCTTTTTCCCCCTTCTCTCCACTTGTGAATAAATTGACGCACATTGGTGGTGATACAAAGGTGAATCATTGCCCCGCCACTCCACCCCTCCCGTCTCTCCTCCACGTGTGGCGCGCAGTCAAACACTAACAGTGAGTACGTGCAAGTATCAATGTCAAAGTGTGCGCTTTCTCCTTCATCATGTGGTGAGGTCGAGATGAGGAATGTGTTTGTTTGCGTATGTGCGGATAACTCGCAGGTGTTTACATTTCAACTGGTGACGGTGACTCATGTCTTTTTCATTGACCCTCAGTTGTTACTGGCCCCATTATTCCCCTGACAAGTCATTAGTATGAATAAGCACAACTTAAGTTACATTAGTCACTGTCTTAAAGTCAACCTCACAATAATGCTACATAAAAAAAAAACTTTACGTGAGACCTGTAAAGCTGCTTGCACATTAAAACACATTCTGGAAAGTTACAAATTACTCAAGACTAAAGCGCAGTTCTGGTGTTTTACTTAAGTTTTTCCATTTTATGCTACAAGATTCCTCTAAATCCCTAAATTCCAGGGTGAAATGGAAAGCTCTGTATAGTAGCATACCAATTGTTACTTTAAGATGATAAAATAGGATTCATTCTTACTAAACTAAATAGTCAATAAAGTTGCTATACAATTAAAATGTTGCTTACATGTTAATGCAACAGCAAAGCTAACCCAGTATGAATAGAACACTCTGTATGCTGTGGACTCTAACTTGTAATACTGAAGAATATTTTTATATAAATCTGTATTTCAAATGCAGAATTTTTCCTGTTTTTGTTTCCATTGTCTTATTACTGCATATATTTGAGTAAAGGATCTGAATACTTCATCTCTAGCTATAGTGGGGACAAGAGATGCAACAGTGTAGTTCTGCAAACTGAGTTTCAGCCAGACAGCGAGGGAAACAGGTTTTGAGGGTAGGTCGAGAACACAGAGAGAGGCAGTGTGAGGTGGATGTAAGCGGAAGGTGTCTCGGCGGGAATGGAGGTTTGGGCCCAGCCTTGGTCGTTAGTGCAGTTGATGGCTCTTACAGAAGCTGGTTTGTGGCCCTACAGGGGAGAGAGAGATAGAGGGGAAAGGGGGAGAGAGGGGAGGCAGACGGGGGTCTGTCTGCACACTGAGGTCTGTTGTCCTTTTTGCAGCCTCCAGCATATGGCCAAAGCATTAGAACTCACCAAAAAAATAAAAGACTTCTGCTGAGAAAACAGGCTGGAAAAGTACCTCACACTCTGTCTGGCAGCAGGTTTTTCAGATTCAAAGTGCGTCACGCCACCTTTGACTGGTGACATTGTGAAATGTCAGCCCATTTAGCACTATTTATGATCAACCAAAGGTGATGATGGGTTCAGCACTCCGTCTGCTCATACTGCATTCGTGTGCATAACGTTGTTTTATTTAGGTCTTCAACTTAGAAATACAATTGACGCAAGTTAGAGAAGTGTTGCTTCAGATTTTCTGCAATTTTTTATCAGTTTTAGATAACACTATAGAGGATTGTTTGAAGTTTTGTTTCTGTGACTTTGCTGGAGCCAAGTGGCGTCAAGCCAGAAACCAAAACCAGGGAGCTTTTGTTCTGCTGTCTTCCATTTTACTACTATGACATTCTGGACTGTGTCTATGATTTGGCCGCCAGCTGCTAACTGACCTGAATTTCGATCATACGGGGGATGTGGATGATCCAAGCCTTTGATGTTTCCCAACTGCCCTGTTAAAATGTCTAATGTCTCTGTATACACTCATCGGAGGGAAAGGGGGCAGGATGTGGTCATACCTTCTTGGCAACGCCCAAGACAGCCACACGTTGGTGTATACCCGGTTTCAACAGCTCGCCTTCTTGTGCATTAGCTGCTTTGATGTTATACTTTGTGCTCTGTGTCAGTGACTTTTCTATGTGATGAGTGCCAGCGGAGTGCCTGCAAATACTTTGGACCACAAAACCTGGCATACAGTTATATACTGCAGCTAATGCTTCTAGCTATTGCTAGCAGTCTTGCTCTGTAATGTGAGGAGGCAGTGGCATGATTTCTAAGAACTGCGGGTGACGTTAAACAGCTCAAACTTCACTTTCCTTTGTGATCAGAAGAGTCATTGTCATGATGTTGTTCTGATACCTTTCAGTCGTAGGAGGTTTCCTTAACTGCGCACCGTCATCTGAGGTTTCATTGAAGTTCTTTGTTTAACACCGGTGGTTCACAATCTGTACGCCATCACTGTGCTTTGAAGTGCTTTGATCCACTATATTGACGTAAATTGGGGAGCAGCACGCTGGCTGTCCTGTTGTGCTAAGCATATGGGGTAAATTTCTTCCATGTGTGAAGCCCTAAGAAGTAGAGATCAGTCTTTTCCATAGAAAAAATGAGGTTTGAGAGATCCAGATGTGTTCAGCGTTCACTCCCTCCAGACAGAAATTTGTTGAATCACCGTTCTGCTTGTTATGTCAATATGATGCATTTTCATTTTCCCCCTTTTTACCATCTCTGTGCATTTCTTATAAGCCACCTTATTTTCTTTTGAAAACTGTGCCTACCGCATGTGAGTCATGGCTGCAAACGACAAAGCTGCTTCATCGTATGACAGATTTGATTGTCCTCAGCAGTCACTCCAGCATTCAGTAATTCCGCTCCATGTTTTGTGTGAGTTCAGGGCCAAAGAGGAAGTGCTTTGGTTTCTTTGGCACACAGTGAGGCCCTGGCCTGGCTTCCCCCCCAATTCAGGGAGACAAAATTTGCCTCTCGTGTTGCTTGTGCAAACACAAAGTTTGGTGTTTGATATAATTTTTTTTTCCTCCCTCAGAGAGGTTCAGAGAGGAGAGAGCCAGTTTGTGAAGCATGGTGGTGTGGTGCGAGCTGCTGCAGTTCAGCTGTGTACAGCCTTGAAGTGGTCTGCATGTTTCAGAGAGGAAGTCATTGGGAGTGGAGGGAGCTGGAGCATTTGTCTCTGCAGCAGTGACAAAGTCCCCTTTCTCTTCTGGTCCACATAGCACTTATGGATTTAATATCACAGAAATGCATTTTTGGGGGGTCAAAACTCAATGAGTGTTAAGAAGCCATGCCGGATGTGTCTTTCACTAAAGCAGTGGGATTATGTGCTGTACCTCTGTGCACACTATTTGTATGTGTTTAAATGGGCGGAGGAGGGGGCGGGGGTCACCGACACATCAACAGCAGGAGGCAGCAGACTGCTTGGTTTGCACGCCACTCGTCCATGGAGTGGTACTGAGAGGTAGATAAGTTAATGAAAGAGGCTGAGAGGGGGTGGAGGAAGCAGACAGAGTGGGAGGGGGTTTGCAGAGCGCACAAGAGCAAAGGAAAGAGGGGGTACGCCGAGAAAGACGCTATAGAGAAAAAGAGTCGGCAAACAGTAACCCTAACCTCCGTTTATCCGAGAATACAACTCTCCTGAACTTTTTGAGGTGGTGGAGCGTAACGAGATGAAGGAGCTCTGTGTGCACACCTCCCCCTCTTCCTCTGCGTCTTCCGGATGTCCTGCCTGCCAGTCCCCCATGCGATCAAGCCACTCTGGGACCCTTGGACCGCCACGCATGGTGTCAGGGGGCTCAGCTATGGACATGGATCCTCTTCGTCCTGATTACGTGTCCATGTGTCTTTTGGCAGATGAGTCCTACCAGAAGCTGGCTATGGAGACCATGGAGGAGCTGGACTGGTGTCTGGACCAGTTGGAGACCATCCAGACCTACCGGTCTGTCAGCGACATGGCCTCCAACAAGGTAAGACAACTGGGACTGTGTATTATATGTGAATGTGACAATAGTGCTTTAGTGTTGCTAGGGAGTTTTTGCGTCTGTTTTTCTGAAAAAGTTTGTCTATCCAAGGTGGGATATCCTTTAAAAAACATTTTACATTTTCATTTTAAGGATTAGCTTAAAGAGAATCCTGTAAAAGGGGATCACAGATAAAAAGAATAATGTGTGTCAAGACAGGAACTCCAACACTGTTTGACCTCAAGTGCTTCTTAAGTTTGCTCTTGCATGTTTTGAAAGCTTTAGTTATGATTATATTGCACGGTGAGCTCTGGTGTGTTTAATTGCGTCAATGTCTCTTGTACCCACTGAAGTAACGATCACTAAAAGACCTCCCACGATCACAGCACACACACTGTAGCGTCACGTCTGCCACACCAACATTAACGATAGTGAAACAGTTTCGATCGTAGATCTGATAGCATTTCAATATTACAAGAAGATTGTTATCAGTTGACATTCTGCAATGTGATCGTCCAAAGACATAATAATGAGACTGAACTTGTGATGATCATACGGCAGGCCTGTACATATCTGTATAATTGCTCTTTTTTGCAGCGTGGTTGTCTGTTTGCACAGTGTATGCAAATTGTAAATTGCATGTTGCCACATTGACGCACTTGCAAAGCAACAGCCTTTCTGTGGTAGTGTGTGAGCTGACATCATTTTATGGACCCATTGCAAAGAAAAGTATGAAGTGTTTGTTTTGCATACATGACTACTGAGTTCCTCTTACCTTTGAATAGCATAATTGCATATGTGGAAAGGATTGTGCTGCTTCAACTTCCTTGCCGTATTCAAACTATCCAGAACACACGACATGTTATACAACTGAGTTGTGCTGTAGGACTTGCAGTATTATTCAAGCTGCACACATTTATCATTTGCTTTAGTGAGGTGTGGGTATTGGCCCTGTTGTAATGTTTAGCCCAGTAGGACACTGGTCCACTTTCTCAAGTGATGTCATCACACAGGGTCATATTTCTCCAACAGACATTGGTTTGTTCAGACTTTAGTTTTAACATTTACAGAGAGATAATTATGACTTGTTGGAGGAAAGTTGGATTAAATGTTGTGCTCTACTACTTATCAGGATGAAACAGTGAGTACTGACTGTACATTTTGCTGGGTCCTTACTGCTCTCTGTGTTGCAAAGGCAAGCTAATTGATATTCCAGGTATTTACGAGGCAACTTATTCTATATTCAGTATATTCCATCATTTATACCAGAAACTTGCATCCCAGGAAACTAGATATGCCAACACAGATATTAGAAAGCTATATGCCATGAATATTCTTGGTTCATCCTTTTGACAAGTGGATAAATGTAAGCTCTCAGGATCTCTTTCACTAGCAGATGAACTGCATCAGCGGCAATAAAGAAGTAAAGCGTACTTCAGCTTACACCATGATAACCCCGGTACAGTATGTTGCATTCTATGCAGGGCCTTTACAAAGTAAAGTACTTTCCGAAGGCACTGAAATCTTTTTGTATTATTTATAGACTGAGCACCCGCACCCCTGCTAGTGGCTCTGCGAGGCTGTGCTCGAGTACAATGTTGTGTTTTGAGCTCAATGCTGGTGAGAACACTAACAGTTTTAGGCAACAAATGTTTGCCATCTTAGTTTAGCATGTTAGCATTCTAAGACACTCTTATGTTTAAAGTCAGGTATCACCAAAGTCACTTCAGTTTAACCTCTAGAAATTGTGAATATCTGCACAAAATAAATAAATTATTGCTGCTAGCATGATTATAAAGATAAAGAATCTATTCTCCTTAATTGGCATGACATATTGGATTAAGGCGACATGGTATTTATATTTTTTTTATAATGTCAGCCTTCCAATTTTGATTCACGGTGTCTAAATCACATTGTGGTTCTTGAAGACTACACAATTAGCTATTTAGAACTAATTACTTCCCTTTGCTTTGAAGTACACGAGCATACCTTTGTGCGCATGTCTTTGGTACAGACCTCGGCCAAATTGCTACACTGCACATTATTACTCAACCTCTTTGCAGACAGTGGAGACAGCGCGGCGACATCAGATTATAAACACCCAGGGTGGTGTTGTCCATATCCGTCTCTATTCTGCACTGTGGTCTGAGGGAGGCTTGGGATGGGGAGGGGTGTTGTCAGACCGTGATGGGTGACCGTGACACCAGCTTCCTGTCTCTTTATTTCCTGTGCCCCCCCCCCCCCCCCCCCCCCCCCCCCCTCCACTGCCTCCTCTACTCTGCTCCCTGGTTACCAGACGACAATAGCAGTGCACTGATCAGGCAGCCAGGTTGAGTCTTTACAGGCAACTACGTCACTGGGACTGGCAAGACAATAAGTCTGGAGCCCCTCAGGCCTGCAGCAGCACAGCTAGATTCTTATCAATATGACCCAGTGCCATTGTTGACTAATGCTGTTTGCAAAAGTACAGGGGTCAACAGTTTATAATGTTACTATTAAGTTTCGTCAATGCACTGGATTGTTGTGCAATTGTACAGGGATGGAAAGAAAAGGCTTATTGGTACATCATGGTTTTATTGCAAAATTGGTGTCAAATCCAGATATATTATTTCACTAAGAGTTTCGACAAAGAAACGCTTCTTAGAGGATGTAATTGAACCCACAATCAAACCCAGGGTGTCTCCGCTTTCAGTGTCCAAGGGCACAGGTGTATCCGGGGCTACAGGACCACACACCCTGCTGACCGCCAGCCTGGTCGGTGTGACCTCAAAGTGGGGAGCTGCTTCCCTGCCCCTCACTATCATTAGCCTGGCCACACTTCCATGCTGATGCTAGTGACGGCCTTGGACAAACACTGCCAGCTGAATCCAGTTAGATGAGTTTAGCGCTCTGCGGGTTAGCTTGCGAGCGAGCCTCCGAGCAGAACACAAGTGAGTAGGAAACTTTAACTCACGTGTGGTCACTTCAACTTTGAAGCGCCGCTGTCTTCAGAGGGGAAAGAATGACAAAATTATTGAAACAGATGTAGCGGTGGGCCTGTAGCTGTAGCAGGGGTAATGGACATTAAATTATAGTGCCGTGATTCCATTTGACTGAAAGAGTGGTGAGGAGATCAGACGAGCTGCAGTGGTGATTATGGTGCCTAATCGTAATTAAAAAGTCGTACCTCTGTAATCTTCTGTTCATTCATCATGGAAAATAAGACAGAATGAAAAATGAAGATATGAAACATCTTTTCACTGTAATACTATTCTTACCTACTTCTGGTCAACACCTTTAAGGAAATGTGTCTTTCGAATGTTACTAAACCGTGTAAAACCTGCTGTGCATCATTTACTGTGTGCCGACACTGTAAACAGCCACATGTGGGCCAGAGGCAGCATTGGTTCACTCTGTGCTTTGTCAGATTGCACAGCTGTGACATTGCATTATTATGTCAAGCTGTTCTTGTGAATTTCCCGTGTCTACCAGTGCTCTGTTTCAGTTAAGGTCCAAACTTTTGAAGACTTGTCCCAAAGGAATACAAAAATGTCATTTGTGATTTTTTTTTTTTTTTTTTCCCCCCCACATTACGTCAGCATGGCTGTCTGCTAGACAAGTTATCTGGGACTTTTCAGTGATGAGCTCAGGTATGTTAGTAGTTTGGTGCCTGAGGCCATGTTGGGAAGCAGGATGTCTACCAGTAAATGACCTCAGTGAATTGCTCTATCAAGTAAAAGGGAAGTAGGTGGGGACACATGCTCGGGCCTGTGTTGGAGGGAGGAGCCATCCATCTCTTGTTAGACTCTGTAGGCCAGTCAGTCAACTCAGTTTTATCGCTATACGTTTCCTGCCTGACGCCACTTCAGAAAAGAGAATAGAGAGAGGAAGCAGGCAGACTCTCAGACACGCTGAACAGAGTTATTGCTGTCAGACTTTTACTGGATTTCTTTTGTGCTGTGCTTGGTTTTTGCTAAGTGACAATGGGATTATGTTGCTCTGAAAAGCAGAAGAGAAACTTTGAGATGCTTACAAGTTGGAAAATGGTGAGTTAACTCTGGAGCTGTTTAAATTGTGCTGTGGGGCTGTAGTCTGCCGTATGGAGACTTGGGCTTATCCGAGAATAGATTAATTGATTTGATCTAAAGTAATCTAATTTCTTTAGAAAGCATCGGGTCATTGAAACAAAGCTCACTGTGTGGTGGCATGTTTTTAAAACTTTTGAATGCTTTTTTAAAGTTTGGATGAGTGTGTGTGTGTGTTAATAGTGTTTTGTCTTGCCTTTCAACACATTGCTTTTTTGCAAGACGCTGGTTCCAGTATGCATTGATTTGAATGTTCAAACTTCATGAGGCAACAGCTTTTCATTTTCAAAGAACGAACCACAAGTTTTTTTTCATAGATTGCATGTACCTTCTCTTGGTTGCACAAGGGTTTCTTCTGAATGTGATAACTCTCTGCTAACGTAAAAGGATGTGAGTTAACGCATGCATTGAGCAATCATCCTCTCGAGCACACTCATAGATTTGTCACCATGCCATGCGTCTACACTGTGTGTTTTAGCTGAACTAAATTACCCTTAGTGACTGACAGCTCTGTGCCTAATTCATTTCCTAGAGGTCAGTCGAATCCAGACTGTTCCGCTGCTTTAAAGAATCAATTACAAGTTCCCTTTGAACTGAATAAAGCCCACTGATTCCAAGCACAATTTTTTTGTCCTTACGAGCTCTCTTTGATTTTTATGGACTGCCTCTGGCACTCTGGGTTTTGAATGCAGCCAGTGCTTTGAAAGTGGTATTCAAGTTTCAGAGTCAAGTAGATGTTAGCTGTCTGCTTGACAGCTATTAGACAGCTGGTGAGACCAGAGAGTCTGGTTCAGTGTGAAGAGAAAAGACCCCATTGTAAGAATGAATAAAAGCCGTGGCTAAAAACATAATGGTAGATTTTTTTTTCCTTATAGTGTTTGAATGCGCTTCAAAACTGGAATGCACAATTGCTTTTTCAAGAAAATGGTACTGATTGCACAGTTATTACGTGGTATTCATTACAAAGTCATATTTCTCTTTACTGACATGAACATTTTGCTTCAGTGGTCAGAATCTGTGTTGTTACACAGAAATTGTTCTCTGCTGTAGACTGTGTGTTAGGTGTGTGTGTGGTTGTACATGGCTGTACGTCTGTGTATGATGTGATACAGTGTGTTTAGAGTGGGGACCACCGTGAGAATGATGAGAGGACCATGTGACTCTGTTGCTATGGTGTTCAGGTTACCATGCAGCTGGTGGTACATTGGTGAGCTGCAGACTGAAAACCCTTATCAGCTCATCTTCCATTATCCCCATTTTTGTCTTAAGCAAAAAACAAAAAACAAAAAAACTGCTGCACTGAGACAGAAAACCTGCTGCTTTTGAGAGTAGCTGATATCAAGAACAATGCAGGTCTTAAGTAAAACATAATGATCATGGACTGAACTCCGTACAGCTGCAAACAATCTTACTTACATTTAAAAATAAGACTCAAACCAACTCTGGTAAATTAATACCCCGCGTCTCCTTACCCATGTGATAAACGCTCTGGTGCTTTGAAGCCTCACATTGCGCAGTATGCATTGCATCTGTTCTGCATTACTGAGCAGGGGGAGCATTTCAAGAGGGTAGGGAGATTGAGGTTGAGGGAGACAGTGGGATGGGTTTTGCAGAGAGCACAGAAGTGAGGGAGAAATAGCTAGAAAGATGTGGGGGATTCTCCAAGCTCTCATTTTCTGCAGCGCTATGCATGGCTCAGTGTTTAGCGAGGGTGGGAGGCAAAGAGAGAGAGAGAGACTCCACCAGTCTGTCTGCCACAGGGGACTTTACAGCTAGAGCGCACCCCCCTCTCCTTCTCCTGCCTTTTTCCATCCCTCCTTTCCCTTTCTCCCTCTGTCGTGCAGCCTGCCTTTCCTCCCTACCTTGCTCAATCTGGGCTTGGGAAGGCTGGATTTCCCCCCCTTGCATGTCACTGGATAACACTTGGATAGTGACGGGAGGAGGCAGAGGTTTAGAGAGACGGACCGAGGCAGCGAGAACCAGAGAAAAGGAAAGGAAATATCGATTGCATCCTGGGAGATTCCATCACTCTTGCCAGCGGCTTGCGATCCTTGAAAAATAATGGGCGACGCTAGGAGGAGGCGCATTTGGCTGGGGATGTAAGGGCTCCGCCACAGCCCCTCTCCAGAGGCTTTAGCTGGGGCGTTTTCACCGTAGTCGACCGTTGGAAGGCGGCGATTTTGGTGGCGCCTGGAGCTTCAGGCTGCAGAGCTCGGCTCAGCTTTGGAGGTCCACTCAGAGAGGAGCACTCACTGCTTCTGCTGGGGAGCACCAGGGGCTCAGCACAGCTCAGCACCATGCCTGAAGCCAACTACCTGTTCTCTGTGTCCTGGGGATACATTAAGGTGTGTCCCAGAAGGATTGCCATTGTAATGATGGGACTCTGTGTGTATGTGTGTGTGCTCATGCTGTATGTTCATGTCTTTTCACTGCAGCTGGTGCAGTGTCTCAAATTTCTCTCTATGATTTTTTTTATATTTTGATTTCACACTTGGATGTGTTTGATTACATTACGCTGATTTTGTCATTATGTTCTTGCTCAGTGGTTGCATATATTGAGAAAACTGAAATATTTGGTTTCTCTGGAAAAAAAAGTGTATAAAGATTAGTATGCAGCATCTTGTATATATCCACAGTATTTTGTTTGTTGAATTGCTAAGCAGTCTTAGTGGCTAATTGTAGCTGGAGCCAAGAAGACCTTATATGGTGCATTTAAAGGCAAAGGCCATGTTCTCATGGGACGCGTTTCAGTGGAAAATAACAGGAAATGATATATTCCTCTATTCAGAAATACCAAAGAATTAATTGATTGATGTTCATTTATTCCTCTCTGACCTCATTAATGTTTTTTCTCTTTTCTTCCAGTTCAAGAGGATGCTGAACCGGGAGCTAAGCCACCTGTCTGAGATGAGCCGCTCAGGCAACCAAGTGTCAGAGTACATCTCCAACACATTCCTAGGTGAGCAATTCAGCACATATTCACACACAAACAGACACTAAAGTACACAGAAATCACAAAAAGTGCTTTGCATATAACGGCGAGGTATGACTTCAGTGAGCCGACATCCCCCAGGAGTGACACAGCGTGCATGTGGCAAAGGATGTGAGGTTACACAAAGCATGTGCCAAGTAGTGGAGGAACACATAGCTGGTCTGCACCACTGCTCTCAAACCAGTCTGATCTGGTCTGGAGGAGAGACAGAGTCCCCTCGTTCTGACTGCAGAGATATGTGAAGGGAGGAGGGAGGGCATTGTACTCAGGGAAGACTTCCCTCTGGAGAGATCAGGAGCAGTGAGTCTGGGAGAGAGAGAATGTTTGTGCCATCAGGTCCAAGTAGACACTGCATTATTCATCACGAGGACAGCAGCATTTCCTTGTTTTTTTTAAAAAAGCCTAGCAGCATTTCGTGACTCACAGCCAGCTAGGCAGCTCGCCTGCCCTGCTAGCAGCCAGAGCCGTCTGCCCCTCAGGTTTTCCACCCTCCTATTCAACTCACCACCAACATACAGCCAGCTTATCAGGGCTGTTTTCAGACTGATGTTCTGCTCTCGCTAGTAAACACACCTCCGTCTTCCTGCCTCGGAGGAGCAAAGCCTAAAACAGAAGACAAAGAAAAGAGAAGGGGAGGGGAACAAGGTGCTGGTGGAAAAACTAACAATAGATGTGGTGCAGTGGAAGAGGTTTAGACATGATAGAGCTGCGTAGAGAGACGAGCACAACAGCACAGCTCAGTTTAGCTTTGAAGCTTAGTGGTTTTGTCATCTGCACTGCAGCTAACACCTGTCAGGTGTAGAGAGATCATTTTCCTGTGCTTTGTGGAGGATGCAGCCGAGATATTTTTTCTTTTTCACACTGCGGTGCATGTGGTGCACGTATACAAACCCAGGGAGTCTCACACGCACATACACACACCAAACGCATACACACTCTTTGCTGCATGCACCATGTGAGAAATGTCACTCAGCTAACAGACTGAGTAAATCACATGCACCAAATTAACCTGCCTACTAGTACAGCCCTCCTCCAAACATTAGAACTGAATGAGCTACAATTCTCTGAACTGTTTTTGCAACACTGGTCATTCTCAGAGTGCACGAGATCTTGTAATATTGTCATAACATCTCATTAGCACCTCTTGTCTCTGTCAATATGACATTTTCATCACGTTTGTTTAAAAATATTGTCGCATGTGATTCGAGTGAGATGGTTTTTGTCAGTACTGCTGTCAACAGAAGTGTATTTTTAGGGGGGAAGACAGAAAGATAGGGATTGTTTGCTAATTAAATAAGTGTCAGTGTTGCCACGTAGGTGTGAGAGGTCAGCTATCTCCCAGTGTTACTTAGTTTACTCACCGTAGTGGCAACACAAGCGAGGATGCTTATCCAACATCCTCTGCCAGCTGAACTCATCCAAAAACAACCTTTTTAATCTTCAATTCATCCTATTTTGTCTTCAATTCTGTTTTCTCCAGACAAGCAGAATGAGCTGGAGCTTCCGTGTCCAGTTCCAAAGTCGAGGGACAGGAAGCGCCGGCAGGGCCAGCAGCAGCAACAGCAGCAACAGAGTGGGATGATGACACAGATTAGCGGGGTGAGGAAGGTCAGCCATACGTCCAGCATCTCTGGAAGCATCGGAAATCGCTTCGGGGTCAAGACAGACCAGGAGGAGCTGCTGTCGAAGGTAAGCGGTGCACTAAATGTACAGCCAAAAAACGAAGTGATGTATGGAGTCTCGCTGGCTGAAACACTTAAATTCTGGCCTTCTATAACAGGACCTGGAGGACATCAACAGATGGGGGCTGAATATCTTCAAAGTGGCTGAACACTCCCACAACCGACCGCTCACATGCATCATGTACACCATCTTTCAGGTCAGTTTCCTTCCTCTTCACACTCGACCTTCCACCCCCTTGTCGAGTCAGAGAGAGCTCATATAGGAAGTGCGAAGGCATTCAAACATAAACACTTGGCTATCAGAGGCATGAGGCATGGGACATGTCAGCGTGTACAGTATATTCTCTGCTATGTTCAGCTCTCTGCATCATTGCAGGAGCATCGGCTAGGGCACCATAAGCAGTAGAAATTGATTACTAGCCCTGAATCATCTTGGCAGGAGAGCAGATCATTTTCATCTTGTCGGGCTTTTCTTCCAGTATATGATCAACACTTGGATATGGTTTAAAAACAAGATGGGATATCTGCTGTTGATTCATCTACTGCTTAGAAATATGCCCGATATGCTGTAACCTCTGCATTTAGGAATCCCTTCTCGCTGTTAACGTGCTGTTTTTCCATTTTTCTCTTTCTGTGTCGCATGCAGGAGAGAGACCTGATGAGGACGTTCAAGATTCCAACAGACACCTTTGTGACGTTCATGCTGACCTTAGAGGGCCACTATCACTCGGACGTGGCCTACCACAACAGCCTGCATGCTGCCGATGTAGCCCAGTCCACACACATCCTCCTGTCCACTCCTGCACTGGATGTAAGTCACGAAAAAGCCGCTTAAGTTGAGATTCTGCTCCATTATTGTACAGATTGTCTAAATATCCACTTATGTGTTCTTGCTCTTTGAGTTTCAATAGCATAGTACATTTGGAAATAGCTGCATTTGTTGTTTTTATTACTTGTTCCTCTTTAGCGTTTGACACCATTAAAATGTGTCACAGTCGCCCACACCTTTTTCTCAGGCTGTTGTTAAAAAAGGTGACTGGTGTGGCATCAGCAGAGTGTGAATACCAGACAGCATGACACATAGACTTACAACGATTTTCTAATACCTTACCTTTTTTGGGCCCTTGATTAGCTGCAAAGACTCACCTCTTTCCTGTTCTTCTTCCGTCTCTTCAAACGCAGGCCGTCTTCACTGATCTGGAGATCTTGGCAGCAATTTTCGCCGCAGCCATTCACGACGTGGACCACCCAGGAGTGTCCAACCAATTCCTCATCAACACCAGTAAGTCTTTTCTCACCTCCCACCACAAAAGCGAAACAAAAAAGAAAGAACAATCAACCTTTATTTCGTCTGCATTCACAAACTAGGCCAAAATGTGTGCATGGTTTAATGGGATCTGTCTCCAAAGGCAACGACGTGGGTTTTTTTAGGGGCATCGAATTGTTGCCATAGTTACCTGACCTGAGTTTAAGAAGCAAGAGCTGTATCTAATTTCTCTCTTCCTGTCATTTCTCCCTCCCTCCTCTGCGTTCAGATTCTGAGCTGGCTCTGATGTACAATGATGAGTCAGTGCTGGAGAATCACCACCTGGCCGTGGGCTTCAAACTGCTGCAGGAGGACAACTGCGACATCTTCCAAAACCTCACCAAGAAACAAAGGCAGACGCTCCGGAGGATGGTCATAGACATGGTGAGCAAATGTCTGATTTTTAGCTTTCAGACCAGCCTTGACTACTTTGTTCCTTCCTCTTTATTCCCAGTTTGTTCCTTGCATCATTTTCCCCTGTCCTTCTGTCCTTCTAGGTTTTGGCAACTGACATGTCGAAACACATGAGTCTGCTGGCTGATCTGAAAACAATGGTGGAAACCAAGAAGGTGACCAGCTCTGGTGTCCTGCTGTTGGACAATTACACAGACAGAATGCAGGTAAGAGTCATATAAGAGTCATGCAGGTCATATAAACTCTTGGATATACATTCGGGAGAAACAAGATGCTAAACAGCTGATTTCTCTGCAGGTTCTGCGTAACATGGTTCACTGTGCAGACCTGAGCAACCCCACCAAGCCTCTGGATCTGTACCGGCAGTGGACCGACCGGATCATGGACGAGTTCTTCCACCAGGGAGACAGAGAGAGGGAGAGAGGGATGGAGATCAGCCCCATGTGTGATAAACATACGGCTTCAGTTGAGAGAACTCAGGTAGAGAACACAGACATCCAGCTCCAGGAATTCATATTTCAGATATTATTCATTTTTACTGACATCATCCCCATTCGTCTTTTCCAGGTCGGCTTCATTGATTACATCGTGCATCCTCTGTGGGAGACGTGGGCCGACCTGGTCCATCCCGACGCCCAGGACATCCTGGACATGCTGGAGGACAACAGGAACTGGTACCAGAGCATGATCCCCCAGAGCCCGTCTCCTCCTTTCTACATCAGCGACGGAGAAGGAGGCCCACATGAGCAGGTGGAGGGGGGACCCGTGGCGAGCAAATTTCAGTTTGAACTGACGCTGGACGACCAGGACAAACAGGGCGGAGACGGCGGCATGATGGACACAGCTGAGGGATGTGACCACATGACGCTCCCAGATCACCCCTCCGATCAGGACAGGGTTGAAATGACGACGCGTGACGTCTCCCCGGCAGAAACATAGCTGAACTGGTGTTTTTGGAGCTGCAGCAGATTTTGCTGATTTAATTTTTATTGCAGTGGAGCAATCCTGCAATCTGGAGCTGCCTGGCTCAGAGGGCCTGACTGACTGCGGGGCACCCCTGCAAACGAAGCTTGGAAACCCTGCGGCAGTTTGTTTTTGAGCCCCGTAGATGGGAGCCTGAAGAGTGTCGCCTCTGTTCTTTAAAGAAGGGACTACTGTGAGGCTGAGCTGAATCTGGTTTCTTCCAGACAAAGAATGTGAAGTGGACGGTATGCATCCGTGTACTGGGACAAGTAAAAATTCCAAACTTGCACTTCAGGACATTTTTTTTTTTTTTTAATGTTCATTTAGATTCTTTGTATTGTCTCGAGACTGGATGCCATTTGATCGTGTCCAAACGAAACTACTGGTCAGCAAGTTATTTGTGACCCAGTAGTTTTTTTAACACTTGTCTAAAAGTAGTGTGCCTTTTTTGTTTGTTTTTTTTTAAACCATGTCTTTTTGTAAGCGTTTTTATAATTTATTGAGCACATTCATGTAGCTGTAAAATGTGTCTGGTTTTCTACACAAAGGACACACTTGTCTCACAGTCTTCCTAATGTTCTGGCAATAGTATAAGCTTGTTTTCATGAAAGCGTTCAGTGGATGTATTTCTTAAATCAGTTGACTTCCCAGCACATATGCACTTTGTGGCATACTGTAAAATGAAGAGAGCCTGGACACCATCAGTAACCAACATGTAAAACCAAATATTTTATGAGATTCATCCAAATATTTTTTCCCAATAATTTATTACTTAAGAATTAAGTAGTTCAGAGATCAGAATCATTGAAAGTCCAAAAACATTTTGCATGTTTTAGTCCAAAAACGAATATCTCCAAAAATCTAAAGAAAGCACTTTGATGAATTCACTGCCACCTCTGAGTCAAACTTCCAACCGTAGATCACATTGATTCCTCGCGTCTTCCTGTAGCTTGTCGGAAAGTTCACACGAAAGAGAGGCCACCAAATTTTCTCCCAACATCATACAAAATAAAGGTATAAAATCCCTTCTTTTGCTCTGAGCTCTTCCACTTTGGAATAACTGTTTCCACTCTGTGATTCCCCTTTTCATCGCTCACCTGTCGTGGTTGGCAGCATTCCATTGTCGTGAACATGCTTTACACCCCTTTGAATGACTGTAAGACTGTGTGCACATTTTAAGAAAGACACCTTTTAGCGATAGGATAATTGTATCTTGTAGTTTTTATCGCAGCACTTTGAATATGTCGACAGTTCTGCAGCTGGTTGCTGATCTGTCTAACACTACCTTAAAGGTACCATAATGTATGGGGAATGAGGGGAGAACAATTGCATGTCATAACATGGCATTCCTCTCGTGTGTGTGTGTGTGCGCGTGTGTGAGTGAGCGTGTGAGTCGCACAATCTTGTTGCACCCAGCTGTGTTGTGCTGACCCTTAAGCTGTTTGTAACAGTGTATTTATTACCTTCTCCTTGTATATGATGATATTGATTGATAATATTCACTGTATACTGGTTTTTATTTATATGCACTACCACGTGTCAAATCACATTGACTGAACTCGTCCGGTGGTTCGTCTGTTTTCAGCAGGCGATTTTGCTACGAGACCATAACACGAAGTTATGCAGGTCATTTTTTTGACAATTTGAAAACTGTCTGTTTGTAAATTCCAGCCAGAAATGTTTGTACAGTGTAAAACGACGCCTCACGTGAGGTGCAGCAGAAGCTTTTTAGTCTTTGGTTCCTGGCGGATTACGAAGGCTGGATATTTACTGGAGTCTCTTGTGTACGGTGACGGGTCATTGTACAGCTATAGGAATATTTGCTGAAATATATAGCATTGTTTCAGATGTATTTTTTCAGTGTTTTCCTCACAGTATATGGTCAAATGGTGTATGTTGTGCTCAAAAAAATGTTTTTTATCAGACTATTAAAATGGGCATGTATAACAGAACTTTCTGGTCTGAGTGTTGTTGAATTTCAAAACTTCTTTTAAATGTTTTGTAACTTGAAAAAGGAGTAAAAGTTTAGACTTTTTCACTTGTATGATGCAAAAAGGATCTAATAGTTTGTAGTTCTAAGTTGCCTTTTTAAGCAGGGCAGTAAACAGATTAATTAAAATCAATATTTAGTGTGACCACACTTTGCCTTCAGCTCCAGGTACAAGTGGTTCTTGGCAGGTTTGTTGTTCCAGGCATCTTTCGTACCTGCCAAAGTTCTTCTGTGGACTTAGTCTCTTCATGTAACCCCAGACTGAAAAATGATGCTAAGATCAGACCTCTGTGGAAGCCATGCAGTCTGTTGCTGGACTTCTTTTGCTGCAGGGGATCGTTCTTTGTCTGAATGTTTGGGGTTACAGGAACAATTTGGGACCAACCAAACCTCTTCCAAATGGCACTGAATAATGGATAAGAAGGTCTAAAGTTCCTAAAACATCTACACATCATGAGGAAAAGGTAGCAAGTTCTCGTCAGGTTGTCACAAATGTCAGATTATTGTGTCCAGAAGAATTATACCATTATATATTATTGCAACATGTTTAAAAAATAAAAAAAAAATATCTCTTTATCTCATCTTTATCTTTGTTTTAGAAGAATTACACTGAAAATGTGAGAGTAAGTAGGAAAAGAGTGAATCTGTTGTCAGAACTGTGATGCAAGTGTTTTCCTAGTTAGGTTGTCAATCAGATAATTAGTGGAACTGATTCAATTATATTACAGTGTTATATGTATATTAATAACAAGGGCTGCACTGTTGTGTAGTGGTTAGCACTTTCGCCTTGTAGCTAGAAGACCCCTGGTTCACGTCTCGGCCTTCCTGGGATCTTTCTGGATGGAGTTTGCATGTTCTCCCTGTGCATGTGTGGGTTTTCTCCGGACACTCCGGCTTCCTCCCACAGTCCAAAAAAATGTTGAGGTTAATTGATTATTCTAAATTGCCCGTAGGTGTGAATGTGAGTGATTGTTTGTCTGTATATGTAGCCCTGTGACAGACTGGTGACCTGTCCAGGTGTCCCCTGCCTTCGCCCGAGTCAGCTGAGATAGACTCCAGCACCCCCACGACCATAATGAGGATAGAGCAGTGTATAGATGATGGATGGATGGATGTTAATGTTTTATTTTGAAAATATCAAGGCTATAGTCAATACCAATGTATCCTGACATTTCTGCAGTTGCACAATTCATTCCCAGAACCACACTCTCCAACTTTCTCATTTGTCTACAACATACCGACTCAAGCGGTTGTTGTTCATGTTGTCATGGTTCCAGTTTTGCAAGGAAAAACGGCAAGAAGTGACACACTCAGAACGATAATTTGATGCAGTCTTTGGTCACTTCCCTGCAGTGACACCAGTGATTTGTGTTCCTTCTGGTGTGAGTTCATTGCTGCTGGACGCCGAGCCAACAATGTAAACAGGAAGGGTTAGAGATAGTGATGCTATGTGCCGGGCCCAAGGGGCATTCACTCTCCCATGGCTGCAAGCACCTTGACCCAAACAGATAAGATCCGAAATACGTGACCAGCAGGAGGGTAAAATTAACAGGAAGCCTGATGGCTTTTAAAGATTTAACTTTCTAAACGGGTTCAACAAAACCGAGGAAAGACATTTACTGATACGATCTACTGATGAGTTTCAATGTTTACAATACATACGAGCGCAACGTTCTGCCTGGTGATGTGCAGTGATTCACAGTTTATTTGCACTGCAGATCTTTTGGGTTGATACACTAATAGTGCCTTCTTTCTTCGCTCTTCAGCTCCTGATATTGTCTGCCTGGTGTTTTTTTTGCTGCATCCATCTACTCGCCAAGATTTGAAAAGGCATTCTTTGTTTAGCTATGAAAATTACCTGGCAGGACAAAACTGGCAGTACTCATGAACCAGAAAGACTGGCCAAGAGGTCCTTTGTTCAATGCAGCATGGACTGACCTAAAAATTACTGCATGTACCTACGTGTAAATATAATTAAACACTCATTACATTTGAACCATGCTGGAAATGTTAACCCTCTGAACCTCCAAAGTAGCAGGTTCCAAAGGCATAAAAATAAATGAAAAACCACCAAACTTACGCCGCTTATTAGCCAGAAACGGTAAAACTTTCCAAAGCTCCTTGTAGTAGTCATTGGTTCCATCAAGAAAATATAAACAAATCTGAATATTTCTTTCATTTTATATAGCATTCCTTTTAAAATTTGTCAAAGGGCAATCATTTACCTCAGTTCCTGTAAAAAAACAAAAAACTTGTTACTTCTAGGCACAAAAGCCTTTAGTGACATTGTCAAAAAAACACCCAAATTCTGACTTTTTGGTTGAACTGCAGGCAAGTGTGGAAACAAATTAGAGAAACTAAGAGCAAAACCATAGAGTATACATGACCAACGGTTCAAAAAGAGGCAAAAGCAAACATCATAGTAAACAAAAACTGACGGAAAACAACAAACAATAAAATGTTAAATATAAGCAATTTGGTAAAGTACAAGAGTTATTTTTCGTTGTCGATTTAAGATGAAGCGGAAGACCACAAAAAAACAAAAACACGTAGCTTGTAGAAGCTGTATAAACAGTAAAATATCTATTGCATGTAAAGCCAACATTTCTTCTTTTCCAGCATTGGTAACACCTGTGAGGGGAAATATTTACATGTTGATTATTTTTCAGCTTTTGTGAAACAAGTAATCAGAGAAATTCAACTTTTGTCATGTCTTTCTGGCAAACATATATTGATCTGCAGGAAAGCGTAAAAACACGTCAGAGAAACTGAGAGCAAAATAGAGCAAACATGACCTATAAAGTAAATGCAGCATGGCTCAAAAACAGTGTGCAACTTTTAGCAAGTTGTTGAAAGATGCATTCAGCATGGTGAAATATCTCAGCAGACTTGATGTACACGGTGGTGTAAAATAAATAAAATAGCTTGTAGAGGTTGTATAAACATAAGCAGTAAAATATCTATTCCATGTAGAGCCAACATGCTATTTGCAGTTTTTTTATATAAATAATAAAAGAAATTCAACTTTCATTATGTTTTCTTAGGATTCATGGCAACTATTAATGGCAGGCATAAAACGTGTTTGAGTTTCTAGTTTCCATGAATGTGCAGGACTTTCTATTGCCGTGAAAAATGAGGTCACAGCAGCCAGAAACCGCTGAGAGGGTTAAACTGTTTTACTTTAGAATTTATGGATGTCTGGGTGACAACAGGAACCTTACTCATCTTTCTTTAGATTCAGCAAGAATGAGGCAACTGTTTACGGTAAACACGGCGCAGACGGGCCCTGGTGTTTTCCATGGTGGTGGTCCACACTGCCATAGCAATAGGCAGGGAGTTTGTTTGAAACTCTAACACAAGTCTTGTGGTCTGTCGGTGGCTGACGTCAGCAGGGTGAAGCCGGCCCGCTCCAGCCTCGACAGCATCGTCTGTGCACCGTCTGGGTCCAGGCTGGGCCGGACGCTAACGCTGCCAGTGGATCCAGTCGACAGGCCACTCAATGTCCTTTCTCTACTCTACCAGGCAGGCTCTGAAAGGGCCCGGGGCCCGGGGCCAAGGCAGAGAGGAAGAGAACCACTTCCAGCAAAACAAACCTGCTCTCTCCATATCCACTTTATAAAAACAAATGTCTTCCTGCAGTTTCTCCTGGCCAGCTGCTGTTTGTTTTCAGTCGGGTTGACAGTAAAAACTGAAGTCAACTGGGCAGTCGGTGGGAGGAATGCCAGGTAATGTGAGGCATTCCAGGATAATTCAATAGCAGAGCAGGAGTGTGTGTTGATGGCAGAGATCAGCTCTGAGTGGCTCCAACAGACGGCTGAGGAAGTGAGCTCAAAGAGACAGCTCTGCCCCGCTCCACAGAAAATGATGAATCTGGAAAGGATCAGATGAGGCAGTCGGCTTCCTCTAAGGCCTCTCGTACTTGTGTGTGCGTGTCTTGTGTTTCACGAACTCTTCTAAAATTCTCCTTAAATGCAGGATTAGGACAATAACAGGATGTGTCCTTCCCAGAAAATGTCACAAATCATCGAGTTATCAAACACAGCAGCGGCAGGAGTCATCGTAGATATGCCATTGTTTCTCTTAAGTGCGGTTTTGCCTTTGCATGCAAATGCCTTTAATATCTTTGAATAAATACAATGTGTATGGCAGCAGTTATGTAATGTGGAGAATGGGCAAATCCATGAGAAATGTCAAAACACATCCAAAATATAAGGGGTGTTTCTCTGAACTTTCCGTGAGGCAAATGGGGACCATGTACGCGGCTTTGCCTCTCAGTTAGATATGTGGAGTGTGATGAGATGAAAAATGTACTTTATGTTGGATATATGTGATTAAAAAGCATCCTCAGAGTGTTTGTGAAGCACTTGTCTGTGTCAAATCACATTTAATCACGGTGCGTTTAAGGACGTGGCACCAGTCTGACATTTGTGCTGATCCCTCTGGGCTTTTTTTTTTTATTACCCAGCATGCAGCCAAGCTCTGGAATTGTTCGGACATGGAAGGGAACATCCCCATGGGGACGGGGTGGAACACAAGGGTAGACTCTCATGTGTCAAAAGAGAGAAAAAAAAGTCATACATGCAGAGATGACACATTTAGGAACATGCATGAAGATGAAGTGA
The DNA here is from genome assembly GCF_021347895.1 of Acanthochromis polyacanthus. Taxonomy (NCBI): domain Eukaryota; kingdom Metazoa; phylum Chordata; class Actinopteri; family Pomacentridae; genus Acanthochromis; species Acanthochromis polyacanthus. The sequence continues at coordinate 31,976,467 of NC_067121.1, forward strand.
TGTGACAGTTGAAGATGGAAGGAACCTTCTGCACCTGAGGGGGGAAAGAAGATGGGATACTGATTATTCATGTGCACAAACACAACCAGAACACATCAAAGCTTTCAGTCAACACGATGATTTATTTATTCTTTATTATTTGATTAAACTAGGATGTTGGGTTTCCCCTCTAGTTCTCTGCACTTGAATCTAGGCTGTCTCAACAAATAATCAGCTTGTCTCTTAAAAATCAACAGTAAATCACATTGAATGCACGTGCCTTTTTCATGATTTCGCCCCCAGGATCAATAGCTGTCCTGGTTTGACACCAAAACAAAGCTACAGAGAGAGAGGAAAAAAGGGGGAGACCATGCAGCTCTGTAGCTCTCTGCGGTGTCAAAGTCGGCGATGGCGTGGGAGGAGATGTTCGCCGTGAGCTGCAGTGTTTGGTGGAGGAAACAGAAACTGAGAGTGGGGAGAAGAAGAAAAAAAAACAGAGAAGGAGGCCTACACAGTGTGAAAAATATCAAATATACCGCATCCATAGCGCTGAGATGAACAAAACATCCTGGCAGTGGCACAGTGTAAACTCCTCAGATGGTATCAAAGGTCTGATTCAGATCTGTGGCCGAGGCTGAGATGGGAATCAGACCTTTGGGGCTTCGTTGTTGCACATGGTCCTGTTATTTTCCACCACAGACACAATTCAGCTACTAAAAAGAATACAGTTCTTCATGTAAAGGCCCTCAGAGCAATGAATAAAAACCCTGGACTTTGACTGCGTCGCTGACTAACCAAACAACATGTGGCACAGCTGACGTGATTTAAAGATAAGCTCGTTGTTTCACGGTAATTCCCTGTTGCTGTATTTTCCAGACATGAGTTCTTTAGGTTTTTTTTTCAATGCAGAATTTTCACAACAACTTCCTCTAAAAGCTTTACATGTTTCTGTAAAACATGTTGAGTGTGCTTTCAACACCTACAGCGCCACAGACTTTTTCTTCCATTTTTTCATCATACTGAAACTGCTCTTTTTTTCTCTCTCTTTCTTTCTTGTCATCACACAAGAGATGAGATTAGTCAGTTGTTGTTTTGTCGTGAATTCCAGTAAGGATCTGAGCGCGTCACCATCTGCGAGCACTGACCCAGCTTCCTTTGTGCCCACTCGACTGCGTTGTATCACAGGAGCGATAAGGCTGCAGCATTTCCCCCTCCACCCATGACCAGGCCAGACTGCTGCTGTGCGCACCCTCCTCCCCTCTTTCTCTCCCAAACGCTGGCCTCCATGTGGGCATCAGGTCTCTGAAACGTGGGCCCGGCTGCATGTCGCTCTGTGTGGACATGATGGAGGATGTAGATAAGGAGGACTGTTGTGACTGGGCTGGCTTCTAAAGCAAAAATGGGACGATGGGCAGATAGATTCTTGTAAGTTCTGGTGATGCGTACATTGTTGTGTGGAATGAGTACACGGTGAAGGGTGTAAACATGCCTGTGATGTGCAGTGATGGAAAAGTACTCATATCCTGCACTCAAGAAGAGCAACTTGAGAAAAATGCTCCATTACAAGTAAATAGACTGTGTTCAGAATCCTACATAAGATGCACAGAAGCAAAAGCAAAAAGCGGAGAAGATTTCAGAGCTGGAGCTTGTTTTCGCTAGCCTAGCCCTGCTAGACCCATGGTCTGAAGGCACAAGGGTCTAGGCACGCTTGACAGGGAGGGAGGCGGGCTAAAAGGTTGTCTATCAAATCCCTCTGCAGCAATTGGGTAGGCATACAACCAATCAGCGCAACGAATAGGCTCCTAGAGCGCCGGAAATCAGAGGATGCGTAGTTCGGTGAAGCCTTATTTATACAGTCAATGGGTGAAGCTCAAGTATATTACAGACATGTTAACAGAAAGATTATTCAGAGTCGGTGCTAATGGAGCTCAACAACTGTTGTCGTTTTTGTTGTTGACCCTGGCAGAGAATTAAATTTGTGTCTAGCGCGGCTAGGCTAGTTGTTTCCGGTTGTTTCTGTCAGAATCGTCGCGCCTCTGTCGTCACGTAGTTACGCCCATAGATATACATAGAAAGGCTAGATGGCTGATGGGACTTTCGCCAGCGTCGTCACCGGTCGGCCATCTTACCTAGGGGGACTTTTTCGGAGCGCTCTATAGTAGTGGATGGAAGGTGAGCGACTACACACACAAAAATACACTTAACTTGCTGAATTCTTGACGGATTTACAAACGGTTTGGTTTGTTAAAAACCTTATTAACGTGGCTATGATTCAGGCCGTGCAGACCTGTTGAAATTGCAGTTTTTCTTTTCGAAAATCGCTGCATAGTTGTGTGTTTATTACAGCCATTTGCAAGGCTGCAATCTGGGAGTTTCAATTATTATATAGGTTTCCGTGAGACCAACAATAATTTTGTGCCAACAACATATTTTGTCTAAATGACACTTTGTGTGGATGCAGTTGGGTATTAGCTAGCAAAGAAACAAGAGGTTGTGAATGAGACATGTGACCCACTTGGACTATTACAAAGTAACCTGGACTTAATTCTATACAGGTGAGAAAGGCGTAATTACTCCTTTGTTTTAACATGATTTCCAAGCTGTTTCATTAGTGAAATATATCCTAGATTTAGATTCATTGTGATACAGTAACTGGCTGGCTTTGTGTTTGCAAAAATACCCCCCTAAAGTGCAAGATGCCACACTTTTGTGCAACATATGGATGCTCAAATGAACGTTCCTTCAAAACAACAGCCCGTGGAATCACCTTTCACTTGTAGAGAAATGACTTGAGGGACATATTTAGGATAATTGTTACTAACTTAGTGGATTTGTACTTGTATAATACAAGTTATTTTGACCCTGACGTTTTAGAAATGTTTCTACCATTTGTTTACATAATAATCATTGAATATTTCTTTTTCACATTTCTTTTAACATGTTACTGTTATTTAGGTTTTCATAATGGCATTCAAGCATAGGCTACATGAATTACCCCAAAAATATCATAATTTTGCTCAGTATTTTTGTCCTTACCATTAATGTTAAAGGTAAGAAGGGTGCAAAATGTTGTCATTAATTCATGTATCTTGGCATCTTCTCATGTTTTTAAGGTTTCCCAAAAACGCAGAGAAGAGGAGGCAATGGGAACTTGCTCTAAGGTTTTGACTGTTTATTTGGAGTGAATGTTGCATGGTTTAGTGTTACTGTTGGTTTGGAGTGAATGTTGAATTGTTTTGTAATTGTGCGCACCTATTAATAAAAGAAACCTTGACGTCATGTTACTGAATGTGTTTATTTAAAGTGTATAATAAAATATATGTAGGGGAGATAGCGAGGATGAAGCGGTGTATCGAGAATGGATGGATGGATGTAGGGGAGAACAGGTAAGATGAACGAACCACCCCCTTGATCTTAAAAACTATACACGAGTTGTCACGAGACCCTGAAATAAGAACACAAATATCATTTCCAACTGGCTGTGGAATTCTTTGACTTTTGTGGTACAATTATTTTTATGCTAAAGCAAATGGACCCAGGTCTAAACTTATACATTATGCATGTTAGTGATATTCAATATATAGAACTATGTGAATTATTTAGCAAAAAATCATTCTGAATCATTAAATTAGTTAGGTTTTATCAAAATGATGGCCATGGGGCAAGATGAACCAAAAGCCTTGGGGTAAATTGAACCAATATGAATCACAATTCATATAATGTACATAAATTATTTGTTCAGTTTAAGTTTAAAATATCATGTGGGTCAACTTACCCCTTTATATTTGATATATGTATTAATTAGAAATATAAAATATCAAACTATTAAATGTTAACATAAACACTGACGATTTAATTTCACTGTGTGTATGTGTGCAACTATGGCAGGTAATGCTCTACTATCTACTTTTTTAATTTAATATGAAAGTCCATGGTTATAATTATCCGTAAATATGCAATAACATAACGACATCTCTGGCGTTTATAACAAATCAAACCGTTTAAAAATCGGTTGAAAATTGAGCAAGCTATGGTTAATTAAATAGTACATGCTCCATAGGCATTAATGTTATCAATGAGCCAGCAGCCCCGAGGTAAGATGGCCGCCGCGTAGCGACGTCAGCCCTCATTGGCTCACAGCGTCTGTAAGCTATCTAGCCTTTCTATGTATATCTATGGTTACGCCCGCCTTCTGACTCTACACTTCATGGTGATTGGTCCGGCCAGTTTTAGGAGAATCCAGCCTCAAGCCTTATGGAGGGTAACTAGACCCACCCTGGCAGAGAATTAAATTCGTTGCTGTGGGTTGTCTAGCGCGGCTAGGCTATGTTTTCGCTCCTTCACACACTGCAAAAACTCAAAATCTTACCAAGACTATTTGTCTTTTTTTACTCAAAATGTCTCATCCCGCTGGATTTAAGATAAATTCGCTTAACAAGAGACATTTCAGCAAGATGGGGGGACTTGTTTTAACCCTCGTGTCATCCTCCAGGTCAAAATTGACCCGTATTAAAGTTTGAAAATGTGCAAAAATATATATTTTCACAGTGAAACTTCTGATGTCCACATTTTCAACATTTTTGGGAAATCTTTGAACATTTTTTGGTATGTTAAAAATGTTTCTTTAAGAACATTCACAAAAAAACATCCTTCATACAAAAAACATTAATAATACAACTAGAAATAATAATCAGTTACACAAATTGTCCATATTTGTGTGCTTGAAATATGATTTTACCCAGTGATACATCTAAATTATATGATAGAAAACAAACAAATAAACCACAGTATATATGTGCTTCTGCTACAAATTCCCTCTGCATATCTCAAGTTTAGCCAGAGTATGATTGTATGACGTACAGTTTAAGCAATCAGCATCAAATCTAATCTAAATAGTGCAATTATGGACTATTGCTTCATTAGGTTTGTTACATATGGAACTTTGGAAGTCTGAATCTGTGTTTTTGAGAACCTCATGAGCACACAGTAAGGTTTAAATGTTCATCCTTGGTGTTGGCTGCTTATGCTTAAGACGTGTTAACACAATGAGAAACTTGATTGCTGTCGAAGGCATCTCTGAATAAACAGAGATAACAAGTCTAGGCAGCTAAAGTAACAAATAAGCTGATTTCATCTGTATGTAGGCCAAAAATAATTATTTCATCATTCTGGTGTATGATCTTTATTTCAGATGGCAAACCTAATACAAGCTAATCACATATTTAGAATAAAAACTACAGTATTTCTATGCAAAGTACAAGCAAACTATTATAAAGTATAAATTTGAAATTGTTCTCTGGGATAACATTTGCAGAACCCCAGTAAAAAAAAAAAAAAAAACAGAGACGACCTGTGAACAGTTTCTGTAGCCTTCAGCAGGTCTGCTGGCATGTAAATGTAGGCTGAGAGTCTTTTTCGTATGTGATCAGGCAGCACGTTAGACGGCCTACATGCAGCTTGGGTTGTCAGCAGCGATGCCATGCCTTGTCTCCACTCCACCATGTTACAGTCTTGTTAAAACCCTGGCAGCAGCAGCAGGTCCGTTTCCTTCTCTTTGTCAGAGAAACCAAAGAGTTCAAAGAGTTAAACGTTATCTTCCCGGCTCATTTGCAAAGTGTGCTAATAGGCAGTGGGGCTATTTAGTATCAGTGATGGCAAATAAGAGCTTTATTTACTCTAAAGTCACGTTTACACGGGTGCCCTTTGGCAGTACTCTCTCTACCTGCATGACACACAAGCATCTGATGACGCTGTAAATGAATGTGAGAGGTCAGTTTTAAAAGGTAATTTAAAGGTATTTACAGGAGAATAGAGGGCTTTTGGAGTCCTTGGAGCTATTTTCTCCTCACATCTCTTTTTGATGAGGCAGAGAGGGCCGGACAATCCACAGATACAGAGAGTTACAATAATCATAGCCGTGAGAAAATGAACGCAGTGCTGACAGTCTGAATGTCTGTCATGCAGATGATGGATCTGATTTTGGCAATCGTCTTCAACTTGAGTTAATCTGTTTGTCAAATTCCAGTGATGAATCAAAGATGGCACAGAGATTTTTGACATGCAAATAAAGCTCCTTTGATGACTGGTTGTACCTGTTAGGCACATTTGTGACGTCAAACTGATTGTTTCATGAGAAAACACCTTGGCTCATTAACTGTTGTTTACAATGTGCAATATAAATGACACTGACTTGACTATTAGGATTTTATTGCTTAAATTATTTAGTAGAATTTAAATTTAGTTTTAGTTTCATCATCTTAATTGTTGTCCTGTTGCAGTTTAATCATGCTGCTTTTGTGCTGTCTGTCAAAGCACTTTGCACACTCATGTGCTGTCCAAATAAAGTCTAAATTAAACTATAAATGTCAACACCCCAAGCACACAAAGATCCCATAAAAAACACAAATAACTTAATAAAAATGTTTTGAAAATGTCTGAAAATACATTAAAGCAAAAAAAAAAATTATATTATATAGCAATATTGAGTGACTTTTTATGCTGGTCAGGTATATTTGTGATGTCAAACTAATTTCTTAATTGGAAAGCTCTTTGACTCAGCATCTGGTGTTTAAAATGTGCTAAATGAAGATGATTTTTATTGCTTGAATTATTTATTAATATTGATGTATTTGACCTGTAGTCTTTTTGTTTTAACTGCATCCTAACTGTTGCCATGTTGCCCTCTGGTTATCCTGCTTTGGTGTTGCCTTTCAAAGCATTTTTATGCCCTTGTTGTTGTGCTATATGAATAAAGTTTTTCTTCTTCTTATTATTATTGTAAAAGAAGTCAAAGGTGAACTACTAATGGCAAAAACATGCAAAGATCACATGAAATAACACAAAAAAGTTAATGAAAATGTTTTTAAAATGTCTAAAAGATACATTAATACACACACAAAATGTATTATGAAATTTGTCATTAGTTTAAAATCATGTTTGCAGTATAGCCAGACTATAATAAAATAGAATTGATGTTTACTGTCACGGTTAAATAACAATTAAAGACAGATTAGCAGCCTTTTGGATTGGTGGCACAATACAAGAAAATAACACAAAGTCATTCCGAAAAAATACACAGCAAAGATGAAAGAAAATGTTTTGATAAATATTTCATATTATAACAATTGCTCTTGGAAATGATTCATATTACATTACATTCCCAAATTGCACATTTTGCTATATAATATAGCAATTGTTATAGAAAAATGTTATAAAAAATACTCATAAAATTCAACTGCTTTAGTGGGTTCAGCTGTCAAACATAACTTTAATTTCATGACTATGCATGTTTTATTTTATTCTTTAAACGTCCCGGTGTCATATTCAGAAACCACCTGGAGTTTTAATGGTTTTAAGGCAGCAGCAGGTTGAGTTTTCTGCAGTGCAGTAGCGACACCCTGTGGTCACACTGGGAACAACCACAGACTGGACTGCAGTGAGCATGCGCGGCCAGCAGGTGTCGCTGCCGAGTCGCACTGCGCTGTACCTGACAGCAGAAGTCAAGCAAAGAATTTCTGCTACAGCTGATTCGGTCGCCATCTTTGTCGCGAACATAAACAACACCAGGGAGTCGCAGATTTGGTGCTTGGATGTTCCGCCGCCGCTCGGAGGAAAACCACGACAGTCAGCCCGCCGCCGCGCTGCTCGCTTCCACCGGAGATGACGGTTGACTTGGTGACCTGAGCGTCCGTGTCACAGTCGGTAAGACGGTGTGTCGTCAGCTGATGTTGTTGCTCGTGAACGGGTTGTTGTGATGCCATGACAACGGTGCAGCTGTCAATAGCGCTCCGGGAAGCCGTTTTTGGACGTTTTTACCTTCGTATTTATCCGCTGTTTATGCTAGCTGCTAACCGCTAACACACACTGGTGTTCTTACACCGTGTAGGTTTATGTGGAGTGTCAATGTGTGTACATGAAGACGCCTGGCTATGAAGGCCGTTTGGTGTGTGTATGTGTGTGCGTGTGTTGCTAAAAAGGAGCTGCTGGTGTCTTTGAACCTCCTACACTGGTTCCTGTTTGTCTTTCACCAGAGATGGGGCTCCTCTGCGGGTTTGCTCGCCGGCAGGCTGCGGAGGTTTAAAGGGGCTCTGGGAGGGCAGCAGAGGGGCCTTTGCTGCTCGTCAGCCCTTAAGAGATGGACCAAGAGTACGAGAGGCGGCTGCTGAGGCAAATCAACCACCAGAACCTGCCCACAGAGAGCCGCCTGACCAAGGTGAGACACACACATGGGGCTAGATTGTGTTTGAACACTGGGCAGCTGTGTGGGAGTCATCTTCCAGGACATACGGAGCATCAGACACCTCATTTCCTGCATTCTAGTGTTTTTTTATGCACCTGTTTGCCACTAATGTTACTGTGAAAATGTCTGTGTTGATGCAAAGGTGTGTATTCAGGTAAAATGTGTGCTTTATTGTTTTTACTGAGGGGGTCAAATGCATGTGTTGTATTTATTGCATTCCCTCTTAAATCTACTACCACGAAATGAGTAATTTCCGGTCATCTGGGTGAAAATAAACCCTTATATACAGGCTGCCTACTTACAGCTATGTGTAAATGATATGTATGTGTTTTACAACAGTTATATTTTGGACTGCACAGTGGGGAAGTGGTTAGTTTGCAGCTTGAACATTGACGGTTCACGTCCCGGCCTTGGACCTAGGATCTTTCTGCATAGAGTTTACATATTCTTCATGTGCATGCGCGTGTTTTGTCCGGGAACTTCCTCCCACAGTCCAAAAACATGCTGAGGTTAACTAGTAATTCTAAATTGTCCTTAGATGTGAATGTGAGTGTGATTGTTTGTCTCTATATGTAGCTCTGCGATCGACTGATGACCTGTCCAGGTTGTCCTCTGCCTTCACCAGTCAGATGGGATAGACTCAAGCCCCTTCATGACCCTAATGCCAATTAAATGGCGTATAGATGATGGATGGATGGAATTGTAATTGGCATTTGACCAGTCTAAAAGCAAAAATGGTTGGTTAAATTGGTACAGATAACAGACTTTAAAGTGTAAAGCCTGTTGCAAACATGGCTTAGAATACCTGCATTAATTATGTGGCACACTAACTGGTAACACTGCAATCATGTTAAGTCATCATATATATGAAAGGATTAACTGTGAAGTTTTATTCAAGGCAGCGTCATCACTGTCACAAAGTGCTTTCCACATGAAACTCGGTGGTTCCTTTCTGTCCCTTTTCGACCTGTTAACACTCAGCCATAGACACCTTCACTCTAGAGATCTTTTGCCTGATGGAAGCTTAGAAAAATAAATGCTTCCTCCTGCATGTCTACGGCTACATACTGTCAATGCATTGCAATGACAAGTTTAAGAGTACGAAAACTTTACAGGGTTAGAGGTTTGTGTTTTTACTGCAGTGAGCAACTCAGACGTACAAAAATATCCAGATGACCCCTGTCCTCTATGACTGCAGAGAAGGATACCGAACACGTATGAACTCTGGTGCGTGTTTATTTTTGACTGTGTTATGTGAAAAATGTTGACCTCTCCTGCATCGTTTTTCATCTCTTTTACCCATCCTAGTGTTTAAGTGCTACCTGTAGTCCTGTCAGTGTTAAATCTGGGGACCGCTTCATTCCCACCCGAGCTGGAAGCAACTGGAGCGTCAACTTCCACTATGCCAATGTGAGCGGCTTATTTATTGATCTCCTCGGCGCTGCTGTTCGCTTGACTTGACAGTTACGGCTCAGTAATCAAGGCTACTGCTGACCTGCCTTTTCCCTTTCTTTCCAGGAGAACTGTCGCTCTCCCAGTCAGAACCACAAAGCGAAGGACGCCAGCTCAGATTCAAGCAAAGGTCAGAAATCCTTCCTGCTTTGTCTCCGTGTTGTTGTGGTTGTCACTTCAAGTCATTTCCACTTTCACTGCCGCCCTCCTCCAGATGCTGTAGCGTACGCAGCCCTGCTGAGGAATGAGCTGCTCGGGGCGGGAATAGAGACAGTGCCGGACCCTCATACAGACGACCGGCGGCATGCAGTCCTCTCTCAAGACTCTCACAGCCTTTTTAGGGTAAGAATCAGGGAAAAAAGTGGCCTTATGATAAAGCTTGAAGGTGTAACTGTTTCGATTTATATGTGGGTAGATTTTGGCAGACTCTCAGTTTGACACAGATCTATATATGCCTGGTTAATACACTGATGGGAAGTGCTTTCATTTAGTAGAATGGTAAAGTTTAACTGTTTTGGTACTCATCTTTAAGTTGTTAATGAGTCATGATGACCAAGTAGGCACTCAGAAATGTAAACTGTTAGAAATAAAGCACACTTTTTGCTTTTAATGAGTAAAAACTTAATGAGTAAAGACTGAACAATTATAACCCTCCTGTTGTCTTCTTTTACAGGCACCAAAAATATTGTTTCCTTGTCTGAAAAAAAAAATCCAAAAATTCAGCAAAAAAAATTTCCCCAAATTTCTGAAAATTTGCAAAATTTTAGGAAGAAAATTCCAATAATTCCTTAAAAGTTTCCGTTAAAAGTTTTATTTTTTAAAAAATCCCCCAAATTTGGCAAGAAAATTCTTGTAAATATTTTCAAAAAATGTGTAAAAATCTCCCCCCAAAAAATCCTAAAAATATCTAGTGATTACATTATATATCAGTACAACTTCTAATATTTTCTTTAAGAACATTCACAAAAAAATCAACCAAAATCCAGCGAATTTCGCTGGATTTTGGTTGATTTTTTTGTGAATGTTCTTAAAGAAACATTTTTAACGTTTCTTTTTTTCCACCAGAAAATGTTCAAAAATTTCCCAAAAATGTTAAAAATGTGGACATCAAAAGTTTCACTGTGAAAATATATTTTTTCCCACATTTTCAAACTTTTAAACGGGTCAATTTTGACCCGCAGGACGACGCGAGGGTTGAGAAGGATGAACACAATCCTGCATTATGCTTGCTGACAGACAGTTTCTAACTATGATTCTTGTTTGTTCCCTGCAGTACACTGTCCACACTAAGAGAGTGCCTTTTGATAGCGATAACGAAGTCTCACCGTACTCCCTTTCACCACTTAGTAACAAGAGGTAGGAAATGTCTCACTCGCTGCACTTTGAACAGAACTAGCGCTCAAAACCTTGCTTTTCTCATTTAGTTTTTGTCTGTTTTTTTAATTTTTGGGTTATTTCTCTAGTCACAAGCTGCTCCGCTCCCCTCGCAAACCAGCCCGAAAGATCTCCAAGATCCCCTTCAAAGTGCTGGACGCTCCGGAGCTGCAGGACGACTTCTACCTCAACCTGGTAGACTGGTCAGCGGGCAACCTGCTCAGTGTCGGCCTGGGAGCCTGCGTCTACCTGTGGAGTGCCTGCACCAGCCAGGTCAGAGAAGGGTTTCACGCTAGCTTATTACAATTCTACAATTTCATTTAGCGGCCGCTTTTATCCAAGGCGACGTACATCTGAGAGTAGAGGGGAAAACAACCTGGATAAGTGCCATAAAACAAGTTCTAGTGTGATTATTGTGTCATTTCTCCTCAGTTATCACTTATAATCTTGCAGATGAAGAACATAGTGTGTCTGAGCTGTCTTTTTTTGAAGCCTGGTGTGAACGGAAGTGCTTATTTATGTCCTCTGTGTCTATCTTAACAGGTGACAAGGTTATGTGACCTTTCAGTGGATGGAGACTCTGTTACATCAGTTTGTTGGAATGAGAGGGTGAGGCTGCCAGGACCGACTCCACGGCTTGTTTATGACGGTGTCACAAGACAGAGAAAAAGACTGGAAAAAATAAAAATAACCGTTGGCTTTGGTCGTTTCAGGGAAGCCTCGTCGCCGTGGGAACACACAAGGGATACGTTCAGATCTGGGACGCAGCAGGAGGGAGGAAGCTGACCAGTCTGGAGGGTCACTCAGCCCGAGTAGGTCAGTCAGAACTGGAGCAAAGCAGATGATTTGAAGTTAAAATTATATTTGTGTGGTTCTTACATAGACGCCTTTGGCTGGACCTGAATATCCCGAATATCCGGATATTCGTTCGCTACGGCACTATCCGGATATTAATTTGGTATCCGAATATTCACCCCACCCCCCACCCCCCGTCGGACGATAACGGGCGGAAAGAATATGCCGAGTTACTGTCTTCCCTCCGCCTTCGGCCCACATCGCACTTATCAGCTCATCTCATCATGTGATCACATAAACATATACACATATGTCTATGTGATCACTCCCTCCTCCCCCCAGACCAAAATATTCGGAGCTCGTCTCTTCCCTGCGCCTTCGGCCCACTTCGGCTCATCCCGCCGTGTTCTTCGGCTCATTTCGGCTCCTCCATTCGTGTTTGTAAACACCACACGAATGGCCGGGTGGCTGCCGACTCTGACGTCACGCTTCACTTCGTTGCATAAACACAAGACAAGATGCCGAAGACCTCTGCTGAAGACAAAACGAAGGCAACAAAGGGCGGTTTACACTGGGTTCAATCTGTCATCAGGAACTGTTGGCCAGAACTTTGTAAAAATGAAAAAGGATCCGAATTTTCGGGCCGTCTGTGTCACAAGCCGCCGCTGCCGCCGCCACTACCGCACCTCCGCCACCGCGCCGCGCGCCCCCCCCCCCCCCCCCCCTCCGTCGGACATTACGAAGCGGAACGAATATTCAGATATTCGTCTTTAATAGGGCCCGAATATTCAGAGGCCAGAAACCACTATTCGGGCCTATGCAAACAGCCACAACTCCGAGCTTCTTACCTGAGGCTCAGTTGTTCCTTTTTTCAGTTTGTCAAAGATGCATTCATTTATAAAAGCAAACACCCATATCAAAATGGTCCTGTTAAACTGGCCCGTTGCTGAGAATAAATCCACAATTTTCAGCCAATCACAGTCAGGAGTTTCCAGTGGCAATGATATGCTGTCATGTATGACACACCAGATGGATTCTGATAGCTGTGGTGATATATGAGAACCTACCCTTTGTGCCCAAGGTGCCCTGGCGTGGAATGGGGAGCAGCTGTCGTCTGGAAGTCGGGACAGAGTGATCCTACAGCGGGACGTCAGAACGCCCCCCTCAGCTGAGAGGAGGCTGCAAGGCCACAGGCAGGAAGTTTGTGGTCTCAAATGGTCTCCTGACCACCAGCACCTCGCGTCTGGAGGCAACGACAACAAGGTGAGGCAACAGCAGCAGCGCCGAACATATGCATAATAATAACAAAAAGTACAATGCAGTATATGCAAGGATGAAAAATTAAAATGAGTAAATACAGTATTACTACACTATAAACAACAGCAACATGACAAGGCTTGTGGAATAAATGCAAATGTAGAAGAGCAAGATGCAAGCAGTGCAAAAATGTGTTGTGCAGATTTTACCATGGCATGAGATGATGATATGAGAGAAGTCCGGTTTATGTTAACATCAGCCAGTGATGCTGATGTTCTACAGTCTTACAGCAGATGGTATGAATGACCTGTGACAGCGCTCCTTCTTGCTTCGTCTGCTGCTGAAGGAGCTGCTTAAAGCCCCCACAGATGTGACTTAGTTGGATTTCTACCTCTCTCCTCGTTTTGCTATTTAAAATAATCTGCTATCAGTTGTTTTGTCATTGCAGCCTGGTAACACCGAACTGGGTTGTTTCATTTTCAGGCAGGAGGAAACTGACTGAGCCAGTGAGGAAGTGAAAGCGTTACAGTTCGGCCACAGTGGTGAACACAGGGGTACCAAATTAGCTTAATGATCATCATGCACTTGCAGAGATGTGACTATGAGATTTTAACTTGCACACTTTCAAAAAGGTTACATATGGACCCATTTTGGTCACATTCTGCAAAACAAGAACATTTCAGGGTCGCATCATGACACTAGATGATCGGTGACAGTAAGAATGAGCTAATTCAGGCTTTATCCATCTTGCAGACAGAATGTTCTGACTCCAAACTTATCTTCCCTTCCCATTTCCTGTCTCTTGCCCAGTTGTTGGTGTGGAACAGCTCCAGCCTGCTTCCTGTGCAGCAGTACAGTGACCACCTGGCAGCAGTGAAGGCCATCGCCTGGTCTCCTCACCAACACGGGCTGCTGGCGTCAGGCGGCGGCACGGCGGATCGCTGCCTGCGGTTCTGGAACACGCTGACGGGTCAGGCTCTGCAGAGCACAGACACCGGCTCCCAGGTCTGCAACCTGGCCTGGTCCAAACACGCCAACGAGCTGGTGAGGAGGGTCTTATGAATGCGCACAGGACGACACGCTAGGCATTACGTCATCGTGCTGGTATCTGTTCCTGTGACTCTGTTGACACAACTTATCAGCATTAGACATCAAGAACAATACGATGATCTCATAGCGTTGAATCTAATCTGCTAAAACAAATTTGACTGCTTGTTTAGACAGGGAAACAAAACCTTTTTTGCCGACGCCATCTTTGTATGTCCAGTGTACAATTGGTGGGGTAACGTCATAGTCTTAAACGTTGAAAGTACTGCTGTTTTGCTCCTTTTTCAAAGTATGTCACAGGGACTGCAAATGGAACAGATGACCTGAGCAGATTTTGGAGAACCTTTGCGATAATTTCAAAGAAATAGACATACCTCTTGTGTGTAACCAGCAATGAGCAGCATGTTTAGGCTTGTAAATAAGTGATGTCTGTGATGTAAAACACTTTGCCATTATTAGTTTTCGACTTTGATCCAGCAATAATCAGCATTTCAAATGTCGTTTTTGCTAATTCAGTGAATTAATTTACAACATTTGCACATGTCAGTATACATCCAGTTTCATGTTATTTCAGTTTCCTGCTATTTGCTAAGATTTTGTCCCAGACCTGCTGATTGATTGTAACCTTTTCTGCTCTAGGTAATGTTGGTTTTGTATTAATTTAAATATTATTTACAAGTTAATAATACCATAACTCCAGGTGACATTCACATTTGTTTGTCTATTTCCAGGTGAGCACCCACGGTTACTCTCAGAACCAGATTCTGGTGTGGAAGTACCCGTCACTAACGCAGGTGGCCAAGTTGACAGGACACTCCTACAGAGTCTTATATCTGGTATGACTGCAGGTCTTAATGAATTGCTCTGCATGTTCACTGGATAACTGAAGCATGGCAGATTTTCATTGTGGAAACACAGTGAAAACATTCACATGTTCAGTGTTTTCTTACATTTTCCAGTTGTGACAAAACTTTTCCACTGCTTTACTTAAACTGTAAGTAGCAGTAGTTAGTAATAAGTCACAATATTGTACTCTGTTTAAGAAATTTCTGCATTAAAAAAAAAACACTACTCAAGTAAATGCATGCAAACCCCATGGAAACAAGCCTCCCCAAATAAATATCTGAATATGTGAAATATATTAACAAATAAAATGCAGTTATAAAAAATGATCTCCTACAAGGTAAATATATTTAATGATGTCATATAAAGCAAAAGGAATGGCAATAAAAGAACAAATTCTTGAATTAAAAAGTGAAAACAGTAAAAAAGAAAAATATATGGAAGTACCTAATCTAATAAAACAGTAAAATAAAATGCAGCTAAACAACTAGTTTGATAATGAGAATGGGGAAAAATGTAGGCTTTATAAATGAATTTTAAGGAGAAGCTTATAAGCTGCAATGGAACCATTATCACATTAAGGGGAAAGCAGAGGAGCTGAAACTGAAACCACACAAGGAGCCTTTATGGATATTATTGATTTTATTGCTGCTGAAGCATGAAGGAAAGGACAGCATTCAAGTGTGTGTCTGCTTAAAGTGGAGTGACTTGGAACCATGATATAATTTGTGCAGAAAGATAATATTTTCATAATAAAGAAAGATTACAACCACTGCGTAGTTCATTCACACAGATGTTGAAGTAGTTGGAATGGCCTCCTTGTTGGTGGAAGGAAGAATGATTTTTAGAATGTCCAAATGGAGAGAGGATGCAAGGAAGCATAAGTTTGCATATTGAAAAGCACCCGCATTAAGTGGCTGTCAATGTCTCCCTCCTAAATGTAATGGAGCAGAAACATAAAGCAGCAGAAGTACTTTGGTACCTCAAAACTGTACATGACTTAACTGCATCTCACATCTGGAATTATGTGTGTTTTCTGTTATAGTACAGAATTTTTCTCAATCACTACGGTGTCACATTCTCTTCTGTCCAATGGAAAACATGGTGTCGGTCATTCATGGAGCATCCTGCTGTGTACAGCTGTTTGTATGTTTGACATTTGGGGAAATGGCAATGCTTGCTAATATAAAACCATTTCTAGTTTAAAATGGTAAATTACTTATGACTTTATGTTAAGGGGTAATAAATATTGAATTTAACGTGATGCCATATTTTCTAAAACGAATCTTTGTTACAGATTACGATTCTTCACTTGTGAAGTTGGTTTTGCTCGTCTTTGCCGTCATGCGTGACACTCTGAGACACGCACAGCTTTCTGTCCTTCACCAGTTTTTCCTTCATGCTTCCCCTTTTTCAGGCCGTTTCCCCGGATGGAGAGGCCATTGTTACAGGAGCCGGGGATGAGACACTACGTTTCTGGAACGTCTTTAGTAAGACACGCTGCACAAAGGTACAGTCAGTCATGGTGCTATAGATCCATTATACCCTCCTGAGACCCAGCCCATTCCTTTCTGTCCTCTGTACTGGACGTTTGTTTTTGTTCTGTGTCTTTTGACTCATTTGAGCAATCCTACTAAATCCTGATGTGTTCAGTGGAGGACATGCTGGCCTTTACAATGATGTCCAGTGATTGGGTGGAAAAATGGGGACTTTGTTTTCATAGTGAGACAAAATGGACACTGCAAGGAAAAGAGAAAGGTTGAGGCAAATATTGTTAAGATGTTGTTTTACTTATGGTAATCATACAGTACATTTTCTTGTTTCTGATAAATTGGGGTCAGAGTTCAGTTAAACTTTTTGTCCAGAAAAATCGTAGCGCCTTTATGAATGTCAGCTGTAATGGACATGAGCACGATTTCATGTATTTTCTATGTCATGTAATAAATAAGAAGCTGTTTGTCACCATGTTTCATTCAGCCTCTTAAATTTTGCACTATTGTTATTTATTTTAGTTTCATTAGAAAATGGACCGGCATGTCTTCTTGTCCGCCTGTTTTGATTTCTAAGAGCCGTTTTTTTTTCCTACGGTGAAATCGTTCTGTTGTCTGCTACAGTGGACATGATGTAAATTCTAAAATAAGAATAGTTTTTATAAAATTCTAAATTGTGAGTTGTTGCTTTAGCTTCAAAAAGGCAGTAAAGAATCTTAAAAAGATCCATTTTGAAAGATGCTTTTTTCCCCCCTCGGTTCTCAGGAGGACGTGCTTTTGTTGTTTGAAAGTGCTGTCTCTTCATTTTTTGGTTGCTGAACAACAGTTTAAAAAAAATCTTGTGTCACGATTATTTCGAGACAAATTTTTAAATTTGAGTTCCTAAAAATCCCTTGAAATTTGACCCAGTTGAATGTCTCTCTCTTCCCAGGAGTCCAAGTCAGTGCTGAACCTCTTCACAAGGATACGATAATAAACAGCCCGGGGACAGGACTGCTTTTGAGAAGAGCCTGCTGGGCTGCAGTTGAAATGCACAGTGTCAAGAACACAACAGCAGCACTCACGGACTAGTCTGTAGACCCCTCTGTCAGCGCACCAACCTTCACTGCGACACTTTTTTCTACAAAGGATGCAGCCCCAACTTCCAACGAACGACAACTGCCATCCCTCAAAGTGATGTCACTGAGTTAAAAAAAACTGAACAAAACAAAACAAGAAGTCTGAGGGTTGTACTATGAAGCAGGATTAGTGGGTTAGTGAGGCATGCTGAGTCTAAAGCGGAGAGTTTTCAGTGTCATGAAGGTGGCTCTCTTTTAACCTGTTTGGTCACCGTGGTAACTGATGCCGCACACATCAGCTGTTTGAAGCGTCACCTTTCACCAGATCTTTTATTCACAGTGTTCTCTATGTGTGACTTAGATTCTGGGGGGGGGGGGGGGGGGGTTGTTTTATCGGCAAACCTGTTGTGTTGTTCTTAATCCCACTGAGTGAAAATGTGCAGTTACACTAGCCCAAACTGTACACAACATGTTTCCACAGGATCCTACATGCAATCAGTCGGTGATGCACAAAATGCACAGTTCTGTTTTTATTTTTGGTCCTGATTTCTGTTTTACACTGCTGGTACCACAGGTAATGGAACACAGATGTTAAAATCAATCAGTCTGTTAGTATTTGTAACTGAGAATATTCAATCAGTCACATGAATTTCACTTTAAAGAAAAACTAAACTGTTTTTCCCATATTTTTTTATTATGGGACCATGTCAGACCTAATTGCACTTCTTGAATATCATGAATGAAGTTAAAAGATCCATAGCTGGGATGTGTAGCTGTCACATTGGGGGGGGGGGGATGGTGATAAAATTAATATACGAACATTCGGAATTATGAGTTTTCCACCAGATTTGTACTAACTGATTTTCCCTGCACTACATTTTTGTCTTCCTCGTACCAACCTACTCCTCCTGACTGAAGTATCAGCACGCCATCAGTTCTTTTTGTGAGGAATAAGAGTTGCATGAAGCGTCAGACATCTTTTTTTTTTTTTTATGGGAGCACACACAGAGTCTGAAGAAAAAAATTTGAAGTTGATACGAGCCGTCATGATATTTGTTATCTCTAACTGGGGTTTTAGGTTTTGCTGTGCCTGCTCACCCAAAGCCTGGCTGTGTTGATCTTGCTTCATAGTACACCCCTCTGTTGTCACGACGAATTCGTCCGCTTAGAAAAGTCGGTCTTGTTCTCTTTTCTGTTGTGGAAGTGATTAAGTTGTTTTATTATATATTAGCAGAAATATACATGTACAAGAGTTCTAAGCTATATAACGTAATGACGTAACATTTTTAAAAGGCTCTCCTTTGTAACAGAGAGAAGAAGAAGCCTGGCTGGCATAGGGAGGGAAGGGGGTTTCTATATTTTGATAATGTGTGAATATGATCTACGGGAGTATGCAACAGAAGAGGAACAATAAATAAGTGAACAAACACAGTTGCTCATGCAGCTGCAACAACAGATCAATTTATTGTTTTGTCAGTCATCAAAAAGCTTGAGCAGAGGTTTAGAACCGTGTGCATTCATGCCAGAGGTATTTTATTAAAAACACGTTGCACAGAAACCCGCTTGACGACATAACAGTCCTCTTAATGTGTCTTTCTGAGTCGGTTCAATCCAGGTATTACGGTTTTCCAGTGAGCAGTCCTATTTGGCACCAAGTATTGCTGAAAGATTGTTTTGGGTTCTTGCATGGGAGACTTCGTTCTGACTTTGCTCAAAGACGTGCTGAGGGAGGAAACTTGAGATGCAACAACAGCAGTTCTGACTAGTAATCTGAGTATCCAGATCCCTGCAGGCCTCGACAGAGCAAAGAGAACTCCTTTACGATCTCCTTGACGCGGCGCTTGTTGGTTTGTTCCCTGAAACAGACATGAAAGGATTTATATCAGGTTTGTCGTTCGAAGTACAGCAGCTAAATTCTGGGATAGTTAGTGATGAGAAAGCATAAGCATCTCAGAACAAACAGGGAATTGTTGGCCACATCTTCCCTGTCATTTGCTTTCTTTTAGAACCAGAAAAGTTGTGTAAAAGAGAGCCAAAAAGGAATCCAGCCATTACCATTAGCCCCTGCTAGCATTGTAAATGAATGACTGTAGTGAGTTGTGAAGCTTCCTGCTTGTGTTTCTTCTAGTCTGTGTGTGTCCGTTTTCACAGTTTTGCTGATCAGAGTGGACTGGTGTGTGGAAAAACACAGATCAGAGCTTCGAAACAGCAGTCAAGACTCACGCACTGAGCTGAAATTACCTAAGCGCACATAAATTAGGTTAAAAAAACATGTAATATTTATTTCCTGAATAACTTGGGTTTTTGGGGCACTGGTTCACCGTTAGATTGCACTTTCTCTTTTCTAATATGGTGTGGGAGGTCACTCGGTCTGTTTATAAGGTCAAAGAGGGCCAGTAGTTTCAGTTGGAGGGACTAACATGCACACGCAGCAAGAAAGGCTCCCTAAATAGAACAGAGAAGCTCAGATTACAACACAGTGTGTGACTTCACTCTCTGCCAAAGAAGCTATTACTATATTTATGTTCAAAATCTTGCAAATCTTCTTCAAAACCCTCCATATTGCCTCTCTAAAATGTCATTTCCAATAAGTATTCCTCATATGAGCCAGCAATTCATGAATATGACATATTTTATTTCCCACGCTGTTAAAGTGTCAATATGAGGGTGTTTGATATGCAACACCATCTGTTATTACCACTAACTGTGACATGCATGCTTTTTATTTTATGTAAATCGAAATTTTACAGTCTCTTTAAAAAAACAACAAAACAACTCCCACTGGGCCAGAGCAGAAACAAGCTGTCAATGCAGCACTGACATTTAATGGAGCAGCAGCAGCTTTGAGCCGGGGCCACCTGATGACTTTAACCTCTTTTTACATCTCTTTTGCTCTCTATAAACTCTGCAGAGGGTTTTTTAGCTTCTTAATGCTCCGTTAAGACTCAACAGCTACGAATTAACTGTCTCGAAACAGTCGTTGTGGCCAGAAAAGTAAAATAATGAGCCAAGAAATGCTACAATGTTGTAAAGTCAGGCAATGATTTTTATGATAAAAATGTTTGATAGAGCTGCTTTAACCCTCCTGTTGTCCTCATTTACGTACACCAAAAAATATAGTTTCCTCATCTGAAAAAAAATAAAAAATTCAGCAAAAAAAAAGCCCCACATTTCTGAAAATTTGCAAAAACTTCAGGAAGAAAAATCCAATAATTCCTTGAAAGTTTTATCTTAAAAAAATCCCCAAAATTTGTCACGAAAAGTCTTGTAAATATTTTCAATAAATGAGGAAAAAATTTCTAAAAAAAATCCTAAAAAATATCTAAAGTGATTACATACATATCAGTAAAACTTGTATTTTCTTTAAGAACATTCACATAAAAATCAAGCAAAATCCTGCAAAATTCGCTGGATTTTGGTTGATTTTTTGTGTGAATGTTCTTAAGAAACATTTTTAACATTTCTTTTTTCCCACCAAAAAATGTTCAAAGATTTCCCCAAAATGTTGAAACATCAGAAGTTTCACTGTTAAATATATTTTTTCCCCACATTTTCAAACTTTAAACTGGGTCAATTTTGACGACACGAGGGTTAAAGCACGAACATGACTTCCCTCTTACATTAACAGTCGTGATGTTACCTCAGGAGCTGTAGGGTGAAGGTGTGTTTCTGCTCCGTGGAGACCTGAGCTGAGGGGAACCCCGGAGTCTGCAGTGTTTCTTTGAGCCACTGGGACAGAAGAGCTGGACAATGTCTGTTTAGACTCAGCAGCACCTCAGAGAAATGTTCCGTCAGACTGCGAGGAGACCCACCTCCAACCGCCTGGGACAGGAATGAAGCACACGACACTTTTAGTTTTAAATCTCAGGAATAAAAGCTCTGAAGACCATTCTACACTCGCCTGCAGAATGGTCTCCGTCAGCAGCTTTCCGTCCCTCTGCAGGACGTCACCGAGCGAAGGCATGTCTTTACAGCGACTCAAGAACTCTGTCTGTCAGGAGCATGAAATCATCTGTGAGGTGATGAATTTAGAAATAAAAAATCGGGCGGAAATTTTTGCATATTCCTGCTTCAACTCACAAAGAACGTGCTGGCAGCTTTCACTGTGGGCGTCTCTGGAAACTTGACAGACAGAATCCCTGCAGAAAAACAGGATAAAGAGAATTTTAAATCACTGCCTCAGCTAATGAGTCACGCAAACGGATGTGTTAGGCAGAATTTCAACACTTCTGATAGAAAAGTTGGACTCAGTTTTTTTATATTATGAAATTCTATCATTGAAACATTTGTCCCCTCTGCATACAATGCAATGATACTCACCACAGTAAAACAACGCTTTCACATCTAACTGGTCAGACAGGTACAAATCAGGCTTTCTTTTAAGAATCTGTTACAGGAAGACACAGTTAGGGAAAGATTTTTGTCTGACGCAAACGTGCATTAACATGAATATTCACCCAACCTGAGCATGAAGGTGCATAAATGATTCAGCAATATCAGGATGATCCCTTGGACCTGCCAGAGAAATACATCAAGACCAGTCAGAGCTACATCTAAAAGCTGCTGATCAGACTCTGCAGCTCTTTAATACCTTGCTGAAATATATTAAGCGTGGTGGATGTCAGCACTTCAGTAAGGCTTCTGATGTTTGAGATGTGATGCTCCTCTCCAGCAAATATGTGAACCATCTAAAAAAGAAAAAAGGAAAGAGCAGGAGACTGATATCAGATCTGTGAAAATCCTCGTTAAAGTCAGAGAGATGATACTTCTGTTTCATGTGGAGGTGTACCTGACGTGCCAGGTCCAGAGCCGAGGCTTGTGGGAAGGCGCTGTAGATCTGCCCCAGCATCTCGCTCAGCTCAGCCACCATCGGCCCGAAATCATGTAGGAGGGTTCGGACCGATTTATCGAAAACCCCGCACACTGCCTGCAGAGGGGAGGACGAGGGGAAAGAGCTGTGAGTCATTAAACACGCTTAAATCATACATGCACAGACACACACTTATATGCATATTTATAGAGGCAGTAAAACCCTCCTACCTCCACCACATCTGAGTCATGGAGCCATTTACTGAGGATGGTCTGGATCAAAGTGAACACCTGCTGCAGCACAACTACAACCTGCATGTATGAGACAAAAACAAAGGCAATATGACAAAAATTAGATTATAAGAGATTCTGAAGCACTTTAGGACATTTTCTACCTACATTTACACGCATACTGGCTTCATGAATCTTTTGTTTTAATGATTTCCTGTCATTTCCCTCTGAACTCACTGGGTTTTCTGTGCTCAGAGGCGGTGTGAGTCTGGGACTGGCTGCTCCCTCTAAGTCGTCTGTCTGTCTGTTGATGTCCAGAGTGGTGAAGAGACTCGACAGCATCCCCAGGATGTGAATAATGCTCTGTTTGTTAGCGGGATTGGGCTATAGGAAGAGAGAAAGTAGATATTCACAGTAGAAGCTATGTGATAATAAAAAGAAAGAGTGAGTTTAATATTATTGTAAATCTTGCATGAAATGCTGCAAAATTGCTGCTCTGCTTTAAAAAAAAGAAGCAGCAGAGTCCTGATCCTGAACCCTGAACTCAAAACTGTATACATAATCCTGATTAATAGCATTTATTAGCTCGTTAAAATGCATTTTATGTCGACTTTAACAACTGTGTAGTGTGTTAATTAAACTGAAGTGCACTTAGTGAGAGTCCAGCATTTACAAATGAAGCTGAATTAGAATTATATAATTCTACAGTTTCATTCAGCAGATGCTTTTACCCAAAGAGATGTACATCTGAGAGCAGATACAACAAAAGTAAAGACCTAGTCAGGAGAAAACAACCTGGATAAGAGCCGTAAAACAAGTTCAAGTGTGACAACAGGACCGTGGCGTCTATAGACAGTGCATGAGGTAATCGGACTTTTTCGCCATGCACTGGCCCTGTTGTTGGCTGGATGTAGAGAGGGAGGTGTGTAGACCTGAATGAGAGGGCTCAGGTAGGAAGGAGCTGTTTTCATTCTAGTTTTGAATTTTATGCGGGGAGCAACTAGAAGCCCATGAAGCGATGTGAACAGCGGGCTGACATGTATGTGCATTACTCCTACTTCTTACCTATTATTAGTAGTTATGTAATAAATAACTATTTCTGAGCCTGTGAACACACAATTTCATAACACTTTTGTTGTTTTCATGTGGGAGATCTGGTTTGTCAGTGCTCCTCTGACTGGTTTGACGTGGAGGAGACCCAACTGCAAAAAACCTGATAGCACATACTGTCATGCAAAATCAGAGTGTGAACTACAGAGGGAGCTTCTCTCCCATTAATAAGACATGAGCTCCCCTCAAAACTTGATTTGTGCATTTTGAGGAGTCTCATTTTACTGTATCCTGCATGAAATTAGGCTACTATGGATGCATGGTTCACATGTGAGGGTGAAAATGAATCCCTGATTATGTTGGAGCCATATCATAAATCTCACAATTTATCCAAACATCCGGATAAAACTAAGAAAACAGAAGAACTATCTTAACTTTCCATGGTGCTGAAATCAGGCAACAACAGCTATTTTTCACCTATTCTCTTATTCTTATTATCTATTCTCAAGCTCAATCAAATACTTTATAAATCTTCATGCATCTGTTGTTTCTGACCATTAAAAAATGAAACATGGTGACCGCCCCCACATTCTACACACTCGATTTATTTCAATGAAAGTGTGATGACAGTTGAGGGGTTGTTTGTTTACTGCCAGCACTGACAGCCAGCTAGCGTCAAAACACGCCCACGCCTTCCGGATTATGCACAACTGCCTCGTTTCTGAGTCCCAAAACTGTCAATAAATAATACAAAAACTATTATTTATCAAATTTTAGCTTTTTTTCAGGCTCATTCGTGTAGCTTCATGAGAATTACTGAAGATTTTTAAACCAAAGTTTGAGGGGATTTAAGCAACGGCATCAGAGGCTTTTGAATATATTTTACATTTGCAGCAAAATAATAGCATAGCCTGCTCAACTGCGGCACCACATTTATGATTTCAGTGCTATGTTTTCATCTTTTTTGTCTTTGCTTACCTCCTGTTGAGCCAGTGAGTCCAGCTGCTGGACGTGAGGGGTGATGAGCGAGTGCAGTCGGCCTAAAATCTCCTCAGCTGGCAGAGCGGACAGCAGGAAACCCAGAGCCTGCATCAGCCACATGCACTGGCTGCTCTGCACACACACACACACACACACACACACACACACACACACACACACACACACACACACACACACACACACACACACACACACACACAACACAAATCATAAATGCTATCCTCACAGAGAAAGTTGATGCTGTCAAGTTTCCACAATCTATGGCATTGTTCCATGCTGAAGGCTGCTTACTCACCTTATGGATCTCTTTAATCAGCACATCCTGCAGGAAAGCACACATTTATGAATACAGGACTCACACTGTTGTTAAAAAAGACGCTGCTAGTCTGTAACTGTGTGGCGTTGTGTGTGTCTGACCTGTGATACCGTCAGGATGTCCTGAGCGTAGGGGCCCAGGTCGAGCCGGCACTCCCTGCAGATCCTCTTCAGCGTAGACACACTGGACACAGACAGCTCTGGCTTCACCAGGCCCTGAAGCACCATGGGTAACATCCCACCCAGCATCACCGGGTGGTCGGCCAGCCACTCGGCCAGAGACCCTGATCAGCAAGGGAGGACCAGGTAAGGTCACATTTAATGTAAATTGTATGGCCAAAAGAGACAACCTCAGTAGAAAGTCTCAATTCTTGTACAAACTGATCATATTTGTCATTTTACAGTAGAGTTTATTGTAAAAGAGCTGCCGTATAAATTATAAGGAAGCAAAAATCTATTCATAAATATGTTTAAAACACAGATTTTGCTCTTTGGGAGTCTGATTATGTACCTATGGTGTACATGACAGTGTCGGCCAGCATGATGTTACTGATGTTGATTCTGGGGATCAGACCAATGAGGCCAGGAATAACATCAGAGTAGTTCACATCGATGGTCTCAGCTATGGACTGGAAGCCAAACAGCAAGGCCTCTGTGTCCTGAAGGTGAAGAAAAAACACCAAAGTGTGGTGTTAGATCAAGAGAAGAGCACAGGAAACACAGTCTAGTAGGGGTAGACAGAGGTGCTGTGCAGGGAGACAGCATTTACCAGCTGATCTAGCAGTCAGTATTGTATATAACAACTTCTAAATGACCTCTGATGTGAATCATTGACAAGCGTGCTGCATTTTTTATTTTGAATTACTTAACAGACTGTATTTACAGGAGAAACATGTAGCGATAAATCATCTTAGCTGTGTTGGAAGCTCTCACATCTATGAGCCCTTTATATCTGGACGATAAATCATATTTTTTGTCGACTCATCCAGCTGTTTTATCACCACAAAAAGACTGATAGTCCTTTAGATGATGGTTCAGGCCCATTTCCCTAAGGACACATTTCTTCGCTTCCTCACATCTTTTCCTCTCATCTTACCTCACAGTTTCAGTGGGAGACACTACGATGCAGAGAACAGACGAAAGAAAGGGAATCGTGGATGCAGTTAAAGGAATTGAGATGTACTCTTTATGCGTATTAACAACAAGGAAGTCCTCTAACTTCGGTCTCTGTGGCGTCATTTTGTCTTGTGACCTCCTGTCTATACTGGAAGTGGCTATGTGTTGCATCTGACATGTGATTGTCTTTACATTTTAGCAGATTTCTGAACAGTAAAATTTTATTTTACTGAAACTGAAGGACGTTCAGAGGTGGGAGACTTTATTCTACAGCAGCCTGGCAAACATCGGCTGATATTTAATGGTGCTAATTAGCTCAGTTCTCCTACACAGCTCTGAGATCAGCTGCTTTGTTACTGTTATTACAATCATGCTGACTGGATTAATCTGATGAGTCAATCTATAATTGAGGGACTTTTGAAGTCCATGGGATATATCTTGCGTACAAAGTAACAAAACTAATGTTTTTTATGTTCATTATGATCATGTCTTTACAAATCCCAGAATTACTCATTATGGAAGAAATCACTTATTCATAAAAAATGACTGGATATCAGTACAATGTCAACTAAATAACCATCCGAATTTAAGAACAACCACCTTCTAATTAGCTAAACAATAAGAAAGTGAGCTTATTCAAAAACTGTTTTGATTGTGTTCTTTTATTAAGTTGAGATAATCATGACAGATATTTCTTTTTTGGCAACATATCAAATTTTACAAGGAAAATAACAAATTCATTGTTTAACTAAGTTACCCATTACAAAAGCACCTGTCAAGGAAGTGTGTTAATTCCAGATCACATGACCTGCTCCACATGATGTCATTTCCTCCTGAAGAAAAGACTGACAAGACTCCAAGGCTTTCTGAGTTATTTAATATAAAGTAGTGTGTGAGTCAAGTGTGGATTTATCACGTCAACAGGTTTACGACAATATCTTTATAAATAACTTTCCATTTCAATTTTACTCAATTGTATATATAATATTTAGAGGAATCTTTCTGTAAAAATGCCGTGTGGTGTTTGGTTATCAGGCGTAAACTAACCGTGACGTCACCCGTTGGTTTCAACGCCGAGAAAATGAAGCCCGGATATTGCTACTTCCTGGTCGCCGTTTTGGATTTTTTGGAGCCAGTGACGTAAAAAGCGTCATCAAACAGGCTGGACCGGAGAGCAACTAGGGGCAGGATTGGCTGAGGACTCTCTTATCCCGCCCACATTTTACCGCAGAGGCTTCTGCTGCTGTCCATCAAGTATAGCCACGCCCCCTGGCTCCGCCAACTTTAACGATTTATTTAAAATTCAGTATTGATTTATTTTAAGATCGGCCACCTGATCTCTCATTTTGACCATGAAAACTAACGGGAAAAAAATCCTGAGCTGTAGAAAATCAGTCTATCAAATTTTATTTTCTCCAAAAATGAATTGGGGTCTATGGAGAAAAAGCTTCTTGGAGCCAACCCTAGCGGACGGCGTGATATTGCAAGTTTTTGACACTTCCGGGTGGGCTTCAATTCTGGAGCCAGATGCTACGTCCACTATATATACAGTCTATGTTGGTTATAGGCAGCCATGTTGATTTTAGGCCTGAAAACATCAAAAATGTCAACTATGTTACAAAAAGTCCTTCAATTAGATGTTGACCCTGTGGGTATTTTTAACGTGACTATACCAGTAATATATCATAGCAGAAGCTGTCTCTGTCCGCACACAGCTCCTGTAATTTGCTACATATGAGGATTCGGTTTCACATGAAGTGCTTCAGTGTTGCTTGTTAATGACGTTACCTGCCACACCGCTGACTGCTGGGGGTCCATCAGCTGTCTGCCCAGTCGGTCATAGAGGTTACTGAGCAGCTCTGCACCCAGCATTTCATACACATACATCAGAGTGTCAGAGATGTCTACCCTGGAAAGGAAAACAGTCAAAACAACATAGTTAACTAAATTACTGCCTTGTGGTTGCGTGACTCTGACAAACCGGTAGTAACAGTTTGTTATATATGCCTGTCCAGACTTGACCTTTTGGGCATATTTGGCTTTGCTTCATCTAATCTTTTCAGATATTTATGTGAAATTTTATAATAATTAGAGTACAAATTCTTGACTCAGGGGAAAAAGTCTGCTTTGTACGGCCACAGTGACCTCTGACCACCAAAATCGAACTTGCCAAATTTAAAGAATTTCCCTCAAGTTGTTGCAGACATATCACCTTCATGACAGTAGTATGGAGAAATGGACAATCTGTGAAAATAATTCCTTCATCTCGTCTGTCTTTAGCAAGGCCTAAAGATGCAATGCAAAGCTTGAACTGTAACACTGGTTCCACTATTCCTGCAGTTATCAGACAGAATCTCAGGATGAGCCAATGACAGACTGACTAATCTAACAGCACTATCAAGTCCAAATTTAAATTTTCACAACACTTCAGTTTGACGTTGGTTAAAGCACAGACTCAACAAGCCAAAACACAAGGAAAATTATTTAACAAACATCCTGTTCAAGGATTATTATTTGTACATGTTAACATGCTGATAGCGAAATTAGGTTAAAGTATCACTGGGCCAAAGTAAGGCCATACAGCATGTGCCCCTAAATTTGAATCAAACTGATACATCTTACCACCATTTTTGGAAAGAAAACAAACTTATACCCCCCTCCTTAAAAGCTTCCACCATTTTTCTGCCTTACCTGTAAATTCGAAACTGCTCTTTGTCGTCTGAGGACCAGGATTCGTACTCCTCCTGGGAGGGATAGTGGGATTTATGTAGCAGCACGTCCACTAGTTGGAAGTAAATGGGCCTGTAGACCTGCAGGTAAACTGCCTGCTTGTCCTCCTCGAATGACAGAATATCATCCTGAAAATTCAAGAATAAATTTCTCGTCAGGAAGGCAAACTGCACGTTTATTGCATAATTCCTGAAATACTATGCAAAGAAAAGTGATCATTATATTATTGTTCAGTCTCCTCACCTGCAGAGTGTACCAGAAGGTGAGTGTAAGTGAGCTGGTGGTCTCACTAACGGGGTAGTGCCCAGGGATGCCCGTACAGAACAGGATCATGTTCACCAAAGCCAGATATTCCTGCCAGTGGTCCACCTGTTCCAACAAAACCCTGTCAGACACAAACAAATTAACAAATAAAAGGCAAACACTGTAGCCTGCTTGCAGAACAGGGTTGTGCATGTGCATCTGTGTGTACCTGGAGTGCGTTTCACCCATAGCGACGGCAATACGACAGATACCATGAGAGGTTTCCATGTCTCCATCCTGAGCCGCTGTCTTCAGCTGGTCGTGGAGACCCAGCACCAGAGGCAGCAGGTTCACCAGAGCGTTAACGTACCTGCACACAAATGATCAGAGTAGCACACCTTTGGTGTAAAAAAAGAAATGTTCAAAATGTTTCTTAAGAACATTCACAAAAAAATCAACCAAAATCCAGCGAAATTCGCTGGATTTTGGTTGATTTTTTGTGAATGTTCTTAAAGAAAATATTAGAAGTTTTACTGATATATACAGCGCCCTCCATAATTATTGGCACCCCTGTTTAAGATGTGTTCTGAAGCTTCTAATATATTCATTTTTTTTTCTAAATATATAGGACCACAATGAAAAAAAAGAGGAAAATCCAACCTTTAAATCAAGTGCATTTATTCAGTGGAGGAAAAAAATCACACATTAAGAAATAATTCTTTTACATCAAATCATGTGTGCCACAGTTATTAGCACCTCTGATGTTAATACTTTGTACAACCCCTTTTGCCAACAAAACAGCACCTAATGTTCTCCTATAATACATTTTTCAGCAATTTTCAGTGTGAGAGTATGCTTCTGCAATAAAAATTGAATTTATTTTAAGGCTTTCAACACAGCTTAACCAGGGATGCCAATAATTATGGAGGGCTCTGTAGATGTATTCACTTTTTTTGGAAGATTTTTACTCATTTTTTGAAAACATTTCCAAGTATTTTCTTGCCACATTTGTTTGTTTTTTTTAAATAAAACTTTTAAGGGAAACTTTTAAGGAATTATTGGAATTTTCTTCCAGAAGTTTTTGCAAATTTTCAGAAATTTGGGGGAATTTTTTGCAGATTTTTTTTATTTTTCTCAGACGAGGAAACAATATTTTTTGGTGCCTGTAAATGAAGACAACAGGTCTGATGATCCGTGCATGTCCGGGCGTGTTTCTCACCTCTGGCAGTCCGGCTGAGAGATGGCGTTAACTATCGTCTCCACTGCCGTGTCAAACAGCTCCGGGTTGGACAGAGCAGTGAAACAGTCCTGGACGAGTTCGTGACTTTCCCCTAATGGCACATCCAGCCCCACCCAGCTGGACAGACAGCGCAGCACCTTCTCCTTCACCTGATTCGACGAGTCCTGGCTCTGCAGGAGCTGCCGCAGCATCGGACACACCACCGCCCACTCCCCGGCCAGAGCCTCCCTCAGCTGGCCACGGCGGGCTTGGGCCAGACGGCTGCTGTGGAACTCCTCTGGAAGGACGGTGAGGAGCTCCAGCAGGGCCAGGCAGTGCGACTGGGGGTCCTGAGGGGCCTTCGCACCAGAGCCGTCTTCAGGGTCGGGTTTCTGCGGCTGGAAGGCCCTCACCATGTCGGCCACCGGCTGGGACCAGGCCTGGGGGATTAAGTTCAGAGCCATGGAGGCCAGAGCTACACACAGACGGGTCAGCACCATTTTGGGCCCAGAGGAGAAGTGCAAGATGTGGGAGAGAAGCTGCATCCTGAGGCTCTCGTGCTGGTCTGCAGGGAGGTCGCTCCAGTGGCGGGAGATCTTGGTGTGGAGGGTGCTGGCGCCGAAAAACTGGACCTCTGGGATCTGCAAAGAGAGGCATTCAACCTCTGACATTCAACCTGTTAGTCTTGACTTCCTGTCTGCTGCATGATGTTCTTTCACCCTCGTGTCGACACAGTTTAAAGTTTGAAAATGTGGGGAAAAAAATATTTTAACAGTGAAACTTCTGACAACATTTTTGGGAAATCTTTGAACATTTTTTTGGTGGGAAAAAAAAAAGTTAAAAATGTTTCTTAAGAACATTCACATAAAAATCAACCAAAATCCAGCGAAATTCGCTGGATTTTGGTTGATTTTTATGTGAATGTTCTTAAGAAAATATTACAAGTTTTTCTGATTTATACGTAATCACTTACGATATTGTTAGGATTTTTTGTGAGATGTTTTACTCATTTTTGGGAAATATTTACAAGAATTTTCTTGCCAAATTTGGGGGATTTTTTAAGATAAAACTTTTAAGGGAAACTTTTAAGAAATTATTGGAATTTTCTTCCTGAAGATTTTGCAAATTTTCCGAAATTTGGCGATTTTTTTTTTTGCTGAATTTTTGGATTTTTTTTTTCAGACAAGGAAGCAATATTTTGTTTACTGCCTGTAAATGAAGACAACAGGAGGGTTGACTGCGCACAGAAGTAGAGGGACATGCAAATATACATCTGTAGAAACTGTAGAGAAAAACCCCAGTACTAGACCTTGTCAGGGCTGAGCAGGGCCCAGCAGAAGTGCCAGGCCCGAGCAGAGGTCTGGGCCTGGGTCAGCCACTTCTGGGCCACGTTCTTACGCTCCATGTCTGGATCAAAGTACAGCTGGTAGAGAGCCTGCAGGAAGAGAGACGAGCCAATGCAGAGGGAACAAAGCAAGCAAATTTGGTAATTCAATTCCTTTCAGTTTTATTTGTGTAGCGCCAATTCACAAGGAAGGAAGCACTTGGCGACAGTTGTAAAGAACCAAAAACCTAATTATAGCTTAAAGCGCTCGTAAATATTGATCAGAATGGTTTAAACGGACAGGAATCACATCCAACTTTCCCATTTATTTTGGCGGAGGAGGTGAGCGACTCATGGGAAGCCTTTTGCTTTATTTGTCTTCTGTAACAGGTTGATACAT
Organism: Acanthochromis polyacanthus; assembly: GCF_021347895.1. Classification (NCBI taxonomy): domain Eukaryota; kingdom Metazoa; phylum Chordata; class Actinopteri; family Pomacentridae; genus Acanthochromis; species Acanthochromis polyacanthus. Next base: position 32,008,440 of record NC_067121.1, read on the forward strand.
ACAGAGCTCATAAAGGGTCATAGTGGAATTTTTATAGCATGAAACTTCAAATTTGCAGAGCTGCATTTACATAATCGCTGTAAGGTGAAATTCAAGTTTTCTTTCAATTGGCTAACATGTTCTAATGGTGCTTTTTTTACATGCTTTTTGACACATCATGAGCAAAACGAGCCGTCAGTGCAGTGACTGAGCATTTCTACCCTGCAAAACAAACAGATTCAGACTTTCATTGTTGGAAGTCTTGTGGTGCGGGGCTTTCTGTATCATCATTCTTCTGCAGAATTGGGTTCGAACGTGTGGCTGAATTACTCGAGCTGTGAGCTGGTGTGCTCAGCTGCAGTGCTGGGTAAACAGAGAGGCAGGGGCTTTATAGATCTAGACAGAGTTACATCTAGGCCACTTTGATGCATTAAAAGATTATTGTAATGGGAAAAAAATTAAAATATGTACTTCATTGCATGGAGATGAGCTTTCAGGGGTTCAATTTGACCAGAGGGGGACTTTAATTATAATACATGCGATGTGTGACTAGAGTAAAAATGTGTTGTCATGGCAGCTAATCCAAAGCACATGGTGTTAGTTATTATTAGGACAGCATATGCTTATAGCTGGTATCATGTTACAAATGGTCCAGTTGGCTGTAATCTCCCCAGTCTTCAACTACAATTACCAAACTACCTTGTTCTCCTTGACTAAAACTAAATGCTACTGCTGGATCAAATAATTCATTTTAATATCAATGGAAGATGCTGCAGCTCCAGTGGATTCACATTATGTGGATGTGTGTTTTAGTCCAACAGCTATCCCTGCAGGTTTAGTTTAATAAAACAGACATCCAGTGAGGATTATTACAAACAGGCAGCTTACCGACTCCACATTCTCCACCGTTAACTCCACCGGTGAGTCTCCAGGGCTGACTGGAGGCTCCATCTGGCGCAAAGTGAAGGGGTCTCCCTGTTGCTTCTGGGTGTCTTTTAGAAGTTAGAGCGCAGCAGGTAAGGAAAAATGATCATAAAAGCCTTTAAAAAAGAAGAAAAAGATCCACAGAGTGTCAGATGAGGCTGTCAGAGGACGCAGAGGGTCCGTCAGCTGTCCATACAGTCCACATGTGGGCAGTGCGCTCTGGCATGACGACGCGCTGACCTCTGCGGGGGCGCAAAAGTTGTTGGCGCACAGCAAACTCTGGCACACATTCGAGCCTCACATGTTTACAAACGAACGCTCCGAGCAAGTCTACGATGCTGAATAATGCGGGGAAAACTTGCGCCCACGGATTCCACTTGTGCGCTGCGCTCTCAACAGGCGCTCCTGACGCACGCAACTGCGCCTCTGACGCACTGGCAGCTGATTGGAGCAGCGGAGGAACGGAACCCTGATGTGTCTTTTGTTTTTTCTTTTTAAAGATTTACATGAGAGAATCTGTAAAGGGAAGACGTGCAGATAGGTGGTGATTTTTTAAGGGCATCTTTGGCACATTTTTGCGCGTTAAGGATGTGAGCGTGTTTTGCTTTTTCCTGCTCGCCGCCACGCAGCCCCACCCCTGCTCCTCTTCTGCCCGACTCCCTCAGGATATTTTTAGCGCCGATGATGTGCCCTGTCAGATCGCGTAACGGAAACAACCTCAGAGCTGCAGGATCAGAAGCTGCCGCGCAGAGAAAGCCGCTCGGCCCCGTCGGATCTCGCAGGAGAGAAACCTGCCACAGGAGGAGAAGATGAGATTTGGAATTCAGCTGGTGTTTTGCGTCTCGGTGCTTCTTACCGGCGCGTCGCAGACAAGAGGTGAGGTGTCGTCTCCGGTGTGTGTGTCTTTGTGTCGGATCCTGGCATCCTGCTGACGTGAGACAGACTCCTGATCGATTCGCTCTCAACCGTCTATTGATCAGATAAGGAGTGATCAGCTGCAGGATCCATCCTTGTTCCATCCTCTTCAGTTGCTTTATGAACTTTTGGTGCTTGGCATCATCTCAGCAGGATGTGAGCAGAGCATCAACAAGGTTTCTGCCCAGTTTGTCCTGATGTCTGATCACCAGACTTGTTTATTTAAACTTCCATATTTCATTTAGATTTCACAGGACAGTTGTACACCATTATGAGACTGCAAGTGTTGGTTGATTAACAGTCAAGCAAATTGGATGTTTTAATACTCGGTGAGTCATTTGTCAAACAAAAATGCAAGAACACATCTGTCTCTCCAGCATCTCCAGTTGAGGGCTTTTGGCTTGTCTTCCTCTCTTATAACAGCAAACTGAATATCTGTGTAGGTTTGTGCAGCTGAAATTTTCCACCAATTAATTGATGAAGTGACTGATAGAATGTATCTACAATTATTTGTTGTTAATTTGATTATAATGTTTGGGTCATTTTGAAAGAAAAAAAATCTCTTTTTTGCAGTCCAAGCTTCTCACTTGTGACTATGTTCCATCTTTTTATGTTTGCTATGATCCAAAATACCTTATTTCTGTAGAAAAACGACACCATCACCACGGGATTTAGCAAAAAAATATGTTTTGTAGACCAACTGTTTAAAAGCAGTGGTGGAAAAGGACAAAGTGCATTTATTCAAGTACTGTACTCAAGTACAAATGTGAGCCATTTTATTTAAGTTCTCTATTTTTTGCTTCTTTGTTCTTCTTCCTACTACATTTTACAGGGAAAAACTGTAGTTTTCATTACACTACAGATTTAGTTACCTTTAAGATGGAGATTTTCTACAGTGGATAACATACCAAGCTTTTCAAATACAACACATTGTTTAAGATTAACTCGTGGTTTCCAATTTTGTGGGCTTCTTACACACGTTAGTGTGTAGTTGGAGTCATATTTCAAATGTCTGAGTTGTTAAAAGCTTCAGATAGTGAGTTTTTCCCCCTCTAAACTTCTCACATGGTTTCATTTCACTAGATATGCTATCCAAAATCTCACCAAAAACTGAAAACTGATTTGTGTATCAGAACCTTGTTTTACCAACTCCTCAGATTTGTCAGCTGTTAAATCTGTTTATCAGTCATTCACACCTAGCCTAGCCACGCTAGACCCATGTTTCTGAAGGCACAAGGGTCTAGGGCCGCTCGACAGGGAGGGAGGCGGGCTAAAAGGTTGTCTTTCAAATCACTCTGCAGCAATTGGGTAGGTATACAACCAATCAGCGCAACGAATAGGCTGACGTAGTTCTTAGAGCGCCGGCGGATTGTGGCTAAGTCCCATTAGCTTCCCAACCAGTGGAGCCAACTGGTATATTAAGGATTTGCCATATCCCGTTGGTGTAAGTCCAAATACGTCTTTCTTCTCAATGAAACACTTCAGTGCCGTCCTTTGTTTATCTTTCAAATTGAATTTTAGCTTCAAATCTTTAAGGGCTGTGGCCAAAGCTGAGTCGAAAGATAACTGTTTATTGTGAGCCGGTTGTTTCTGTCAGAATCGTCACGCCTCTGTCGTCACTTCGTTACGGCGCCTTCTGACTCTACACTTCATGGTGATTGGTCCGGCCAGTTTTAGGAGCATCCATCCTTGAGCCTTATGGAGGGTAACTAGACCCACCCTGGCAGAGAATTAAATTTGTTGCCGTGGGTTGTCTAGCGCCGCTAGGCTAATTCACACCAGCTCCTCCTGCAGCAGCTACAACAGTAACATGCTGCTGACACACTAATGATTCACTATTAGTTAATCCTGTCATATATAATAATGTATCAGTCAGAGGGACCAAACCAGCACTTTTACTGTAATATTTATCTAGATTTTGATGCAGATGCTGCTAATGACACGTTTACTTAAGTAGAAAGTTTCATGCAGAACTTTTACATGTAATGGAGTTTTCAGAGTTTCTTTTTAAGTAAATTGAACATCTGAAGTAAAGCTGCAATTATTAGCCAATTATCTGAACAATTGATTGACAACAAATTAATCTTTTTGGTAATTGATTCATCGTTCAGCAGTTTTGTAAAAAAAATAAAAATTAGCTAATTTTTTCCACTCCCAGCCTCTTGCATATGAGTATGTTCTTTTTAAAATGTCTTTTATGATGGTAGATGTCAGGTTATCTTTAAAAAAACATTGTCATCTTGGATTTTGAGAGTTTCAGTTGCAATCCTGCTGTTTTGTTTGTCAGGCAATTTGAATAATTCCCTTCATACTCTAGGAAATTATAAAGTTGTCACTTATTTGTATGAATAAATGATAAATTCTTGCATTTAAATTTAAACATCACCCCCATAAACATCACCTTTTTAAAAGAAAACGTGCTTTACAGTGAATTGAAAGCATCTCTTTAGCAGGATTCATCTTTTATTTTGCAGGTCAGAACCGTGATCTTCCTCCTGTCTTCAGCCCTCCCAGCCTCCTGAGTCACTCTGGAGCTTCAGCATCTCCTGCCCTGGCAGAGGACCCTGGAAATGAGGCCCCACAGCTGACACGTAATCCTGCAGGCAGCGATGAAACCTCATATGAAACCTCAGCCCTCACCCAGACAGAAGGCTCAGTCCGTCCAGCGGAGACTGTGACAAATGCAGCGCTTAAAACCCACATGTTCACCTCGACCCCTGCAGCTCCCACATCTCCACATACAACCGAACCCTCTGTGCTGACTCCTCACCTCACTGCTGCTTCTCCTGCAGGTAATCAGCTTTTTGAACCTTTATGATCGCCAACATAAATTACGGTCATCTTTTCATCCATAATTCTAGATGTGCATCTGTAATTTTCCAATCCAGCGTGTTTACTCTGCCCAGACCAGAGCCTTAAAATAAAACATCCCACACGCTAAACGCTGCCTGTTTGCAAACAGACTCGTCTCAGACTCACTTCCAGGAACTCAGCTTCTCCTCCTGACCCCTGCTTGACTGGGGCCAGACTGAGAATAGGTGTCGTAACCTCATTTCAGAGATTCCCTCTGTAGATCAGATAAATATAACCCCCTCAGCTGATACAGCGTTGCCCGTTTGAAGAGCGCACAAACGACATGGCTTCCGGCCATCCAGATCACGCTGTCTTGTTCCCTCTGAGCCTGCTGTCGTCATCTTTTTGTCCTTGTACAGTAGCGTGGAGGTTGTCACTTGGCAAAAGCCACCGCTGGAGTTTCTCACTTAAGAGGCCGACAGTGTTCTCACTCATGTTTATCTGCTTCATAATTTAATCAAGAATTGTTGTCTTTTATGCTTTCTGTGTTGCATTCTTCTCATATAGAACCTTGACAACAAACCCAGCGGTTTGTCAGATGCCTGTTTGTTTCTTCTGTCCTGCAAGCAGAAATCAATAGTGTCACCATGTACAAGGTTTCTGAACACTCTGCCTCCTCCTCAGGTGTCAGCAAGAGAGGTCAAGGTCATGTGAAGCAAAAATAAAGTCAGTGCGCTACACATTCAGCTAATTTGTATAAAATCAGTAAAACAATGATGAGAAAATTGATTTGAAGCTGCAACTAATAATTGTTTTCATATGTGACTGATGCAGATTATTTTTTCACTTGATTGACTTATTGTTCTGTAAAGTATCAAAAATTTGTGAAAAATATCCTTTCTGATAGTTAAGCGGATTTTTTTTCCCATTATTTGTCTTATCCAACCAGTAGTCAGAACTTCTTCAGATTCATTTTATCAGCAAATTTTTCATGTTTCAGAAATTGCTGATGCTGTTTTTTTTCATCTTTTTACTACAAACTAAGCAGTAATTGATCATTAAAATGGTTGCAGTCTCAAAATTCACCCTTGAATTCGATCAAAACATAAACAACTAAAGTCATTTATATGCAATAAAGTAATATCTATTTGGCTATGCTTCTGGTGTTTGTATTTTTCTGGTCCCTAAGTTTAAAGGGGCACCTCTCTGATTTTACACATGAAGTTTAGGTTACAACCACACTAGTAGGTTTTCATTTTAAGACACCATTTTAAAATGAAATTGATCTTTGTCTTGATTAACATTTTGCTATTTGCGAAATAATCTCTGTGCAAACTAACGCAACTGAAAATGCACATCACAAGTTTATTGATCTTGTTAACGTGTCTTTTTTATATGCTGGGAGACCCACCATGAGTGAAATAAGCCATCAGCACCATAGTTGAGCATTTCCACCCTCAGACTGCGGTGAAGAGGGTCTCAAAAACATTGATTCAAACCTCCAATGATTCATACATAACAATCTTAAGGAACTTACTGTGCTAACTTTCAGGTTGGGACTTTCGGTATTGTTATCCTGCTTCAAAACTGGTTCCCAGATTGAACACGTATGAGTAGATTTCCTTGAGATTTAAGATCAAAACAAAGCCTACATTATGATCTGAAAGTTTGAATGACTATTAGAACTACAAGACTGCCTCTACTAGACTCACTATCCAAATGACAATGGCAGTTTTGGATACAGTGATGCTTAATCAAACAGTAGCTACTGGCATGACTTGCAGCTAAGAGCTCAAGATGGTGAAAAAACACTATGTGGATACCTGTTGTTTGTGTGCACACAGTGACATCCAGCACTACCATAATTATTATTCTGTTGATCACGTACATACAAATAAAAAGTGTGTTCTTAATTTGGTATTGTCAGGCAGGAACAGTGAGAACTGCAGGCTGTAAAACCAGCATCGTTAATGTCAGAGGGGCCGATCTATTCCTATAATCAGGGTGGTTAAGGTTACCTCTGGCTTCATTTCCTTTGAAGAATTCTCTGCACTGTTTTGAATTGATACAGCACTGCGCTCACCACTTTCAGCTGCTGCAGACATCCTTTCATCCACGCCGACGGCACCGAGCACCGCCTCTCTGCAGGACACCTCGACCACAGAGGGCAGGACACCCCTGACCAGCGAGTCCGTCACCACCTTTTCATCTCCGCCAGCCCACATGGGGAAGGATGCGAGCTCCACGGCCCCCACCTCTACCACACAGCCTCAGTCTGAGTCCCTGACCACAGTTAGCCCTCAGACCTCAACTCCTGGTCGAGCTCCTGCAGGGCCAACGCACCAGGAGGTCCCATCTGAGCTGAACGTGGGGGATGAAGGTAAGGTGATGGATGGCCAGGGAGAGTTTTCAACCCCTCAGACTGATTCATTGCACATTCAAAATTACATCTATTTCTGTCTTGTAGGCCTCAAGAGACCTCACTATCGCTCCAGCTCCCCTCTGGACCCCCTGCTGGCTGGTTTGCTGTCGGTGTTTATCGTCACCACTGCTGTCGTCTTCGTCGTCCTCTTCCTCAAGTTTCGCCAGCGGACAAACCACCCCGAGTTCCATCGACTGCAGGATTTACCGATGGTAAGATACAGTAAACCGCATTAAGGATGTTGAAGTGGTTGAAAGGCCATTCTGTCATCTTTTTACACACAAAGACAGTTTACTTGTCGTGGGGTGCGTACTCAGCTCGTGTAAAGTTGTACTCTGTAGCTTAAAAGTCAAACTAAAAAATCCCATATTAATGTCCTAAGAATATATCAGCTTTTCCATTAGATTCTTGATTTGTACCAGAAAGTGCTGTGTTACAAACTAGGAGGCTGGATTTGATACAAGTGGGCAAACCGGGGAAGGAAGGGTCCAATGAAGGTCATATTCTCTATAGAAAAGATGGACAAAGCCACCATGAAGTCATTAGTCGGTGTGTGGAGATTTGGCCATCACCATTTTAGTCTTTTGAAACCGGATGTAATAAATAAGCGATAGATCTGATTGAAGAACTCGAGAGCACTTCACATGGTGATACAGTAGCGACTTGTCACAAAGTAGGCTAACATAATCTGCTTTATCATGTATTTTTCCTGAATTGAACTATAGTTTCCAAAATAATCATCATGCTGTATCAAAGGAGACTTTAAAGTACTGACTCAGACCATTAACTGTTTAGGAAAATATTTACTGAAGTAACAAATCAAGTGAGAAGTAGGATCATTTTCTCACAGTGTCCTATACAATCAGACTTATTTTTCCAACCAGAGGAGTCGCCCCCTACTGGCCATTAGAAAGAATGCAGGTGTAAGGCACTTTTACATTTGATTAACTTTTCAAACCCAAATGTCAGGTCAACCTTTTATATACAGTCTGGAAGTCTTTGAAGGATGCTGCATTTTGAATTGTGCCGCATCCAGATCAGCCAACTTTCCTCTTAGCACTATAGAAGGTTTGAATATCAACTGCGAGCAGAGAGGAAATGTTGGGTTCAAAGTGGCCTCTCTGTCAGAGGTGGAATCCCTCTCAAGATGTGATTATTGAAAACAGACACAGTTCAGCTTAACTGAGAGAGAGACTAATGAATTCCCCACTTTTCAGTTGACAGTTCATTTGACATTTATTAGTACATACATGGAGAGATTCTTGGAGGTGAAAAAGGAACAAACATGAAGTAAACTCACTTCAAGTGCAGCAGTATCATAGGTAATTTTCTCATTGACTTCCAATATGATCCCTTTTTGAAACAAGTCACCCCCTACTGGCCATTAGTAAGAATGCAATTCTGTGTGAGTTCCATATTTGCTTTACTTTTCAAAACTTGAGGTTCTGTCCGTTGTTAATCTGTGCTCATACTGTGATTTGCTATACTTCGCTGATTTGTTTTTAAGATATATTAATCCATGTGTACTTGCTCTACACCACAGTCCAGATTTTCTTGTTTTGATCGTCTCCTCCAGGATGATCTGATGGAGGACACACCACTCTCCAGGTACTCCTACTGATGGAAGCTCCTACCCTGTCCATCCCTTCCAGCACTCAGAACAGAAGCAAACTGAACACCAAAGGAAGAATATTTTGGATGTAAGCAGAACCTTCGCCCTGAAGCAGCTGCATCTCTTCTGATGGGTTTCCTTTTGTCACTGAGTGTTTAGGATCTTGAAATGGGAATCTTTCAAATGGGAGGTTTCAGAGTCACTTCAACTTTCTTCCACATTCCCTTTAAAATTCTGGAGACCTTCAGTCTGGTGGGAACTTTTCTTTCTTTCCTGAGTCCGATTAATTGCACCTCTGCACTCCTGACTGACTCCTCATGTACGCACAGCACTTTAATGTGGCACAAATGGTCACACCGCCCCCTAGGGGATATCTAAGGTAATGTGGATCAAGGTTGCATGAAGTCCTCCATAACATTACAGTATTACTGTTATGATAAATGTCAAAACAACCTCAGGGTATCGACCAAGAAATTAGACATTTGGAGACATAGAATGAATAAGGATAGGAAGTGCTTTGAGACACATGAGCAAGTTGACAAAATGTGTGTTCCCGGACCCACATATCTCTGAATTGACATAAAAGTAAGAAAAAGTGCTTAAAAACAGCCCAACATAGCACTCATAACTGCAGTCATGCCCCACAGTTGGGGATGAATTCAACATGCTCAAGATTCTCTCGAGCCATATGACATCTCCAGCCATTTTGAAGAAACGCTCTCAAGTCAGCAGAACAATGCATCCACCATAGATGCAAAAAATACACATTTTCAGGACAATAGTGCACCCAAGAGACGTGCATGTTTATATCAGGTTGTTATGTGAAAATTGGTTTCCCAAAAAAGGAGTCACATCAATCAAAGCAATCAGAAATGCAGAAATATATCTTTAAAACAAGCCAGGATGTACAGCAACTCCTGACGATGCCACAAATCAGCAAAAACGCAGAAAGCTAAAACACTATATAAGACACCGAAACTGAAAATGTTTTGTTCAGAAAAATCATGATACATTAAAGAAACAATTCAGCTGCAAGACCAGAGATCCATGTCCTCATTCATTCTCAAAGGTGATAGTCTTTAACACAGTTATATTTTACGTTTGGATTGTTGAGCCTGATGTGAGTCCTCTTGAAAATGTTTGCATTAATACTAGATTTAAACATGCACATGTCTCTTAGTGGCCTTAATTATTACAGTGTGGAATTTTGTATTTCTATGTAGTTGTTATGCTTTTCAATGGGACACTTTAAGGAGCTTGTATCAGACGTGGGCTACGTATTGTATTATTTCTGTACGCTGCTGACTTGAAGGAGTGTCTTCAACAGGATTTCTGTTTTCAGTGTGCGAGACCCATCTCCAAAACAACTGTGCTCTATGATGCAGTTATGAGCTGTATTGTAGCCTGTATTTAAGCACTATGCCAGTTTATAATTATTGTATGTTGACAAATATCCTGGACTGCACAGAGGCTTGGTGGTTAGCACTTTTTCCCTGCAGTTAGGAGATCCCTGGTTTGTGTCCCGGCCCTCCTGGGATCTTTCTGCTTGGCGTTTGCATGTTCTCCCTGTGCATGCCTGGGTTTCTCCGGCTTCCTCCCACAGTCCAAAAACATGCTGAGGTTAATTGGTGATTCTAAATTGTCCGTAGGTGTGAATGTGAGTGTGATTGTATGTGTAGCCCTGTGATAGACCTGTCCAGGTGTCCCCTGCCTTCGTCCTAAGTCAGCTGGGATAGACTCCAGCCCCCCAGCGACCCTAATGAGGATTAAGCGGTGTAAAGATGATGGATGGAGAAATATCCTTTGAAGCAAAAAAATCATTGCAGAGTTGATATGTGTATGGGAACTGGCTTTTTCCACTAAGCTGACGGTCTGGGATATTTGATTTTGTGCACCACATAGGAGACCAAGCCAGTGGTGTGTGTGTGTGTGTGTGTGTGTGTGTGTGTGTGTGTGTGTGTGTGTGTGTGTGTGTGTGTGTGTGTGTGTGTGCTGCCTTCCACTCAGAGTTGCCAACATGCCCCAACTATTTTGGAATATTGATTACGATCCCCGAGGTGACCAAATGTGAACAAAGTGCACTTTCAAACCAAATTGCCAGGTTGCACGTGTTGTCTTAAAGCAGAGCTCTTGCAGAAAATCTACACATGAAAATCAAGCCACTCGGCATTCAATTGTTCAAATTTATTTAACCTAAAGTACTTGTGGAAGTGGTTGCAGCCTTTATTGTGTAGTTATACGTGGTTATGGAAGTAGTCAGATGCAGGTATATAAATACTGAGTTTAGCTATTCTGGTTTTGATAATTAATGCTTATGCCACTAACAGCCACAGAGAGGAGACCTCGCTACACTAAATACTTTAATCAGGGCAAACTGTAAAGGTTAAACACACTGTTGTTTAATTTGCTGTAAAATTCATATATATGAAGAATGTTTAACATAAAGACAGTGAGAAAGCTGCATTGGGGGAGTTTGCTACCTGTGTTTGTATTAGGTGGAGTATCATGCAGATGTGCAGGAACTAAGTTATGTCAAAAGTTTTAACCTTGTGTTACTTTACCGTCAAGTGGCAATGGTGATGTGTGACAATATGCCTTCGAATTGTAAGAATTTATTGACTTAAAGATTTCCTGTTTGATAATAAAATATAAATCACCAGAGGGTGTGTCTGCTTAAATACATCAGAAAATGAAAACCTGTGGGCGAGCTCTTGAGCGTTATGCTGTCATTCTAATCTGTACAAAAGCCAGTTTCTTTTGTCCGATATGATTAAGTTGTGGGAGTGGCGTGCCCTCCACAGCTCTGTGGGGTTAGAGCTCCTGTCTGGACTCGCAATGCAGACTTTGGACAATCATTCAGCTTCAAAAAGAAGACAAAAGACAGCCGCTCCCTTTACACACATACAACCCGACGTTAATATTCAATCAGTACCCATAAAACATCCAGCAAGAATGAGTTCATGGCCAATGTTGAATATTTAATGAACAAAAAACTCAAGAAAATAACAGTTGGAATTAAGATTTTTTTTTAATTGACAAAAGCAATACATTTAACCATTTTTAGTAATTCACCAATATACAAAATCTGTTTGTCAGTTTGAAAAAACTAGAGTGATATTTTATCCCCAAGTGCATCAAACTTTGGGGGTAAGTTTCTCCTCTGGAACTGACTTTTGTAATACAGCATCTTCCCCATTTCATTGCAACAATACACATGATATTAAAAGTGCGTGGCCTGTTGGTTACAACTTCTAAATCAGGGTGGAGTTATGAAGACAAACTGACAGCTGCTGTGCATGATGGGAGTGCCAACCTGCGACACGACCAGTATCTACATTAGGTTTGTCTCTCTTCTGCAGAACCGGTCGGGTCACATGACAACACGAGCTTGGTATGACTTTGACTGTTATACCGGCCACACAGATTAGCACACGTGTTGCAATGTTTACACGATGTATAGCTGCTATGATTAGAATAATGATTGAGGGAGCCCCGCCTGAGGTCTTTGTCCTCACTGACAGTTTAAATGGCGGAAGGGTCCAAACCGCGGTCCAGTCCAGCCGGTGAGGTGGCGGCCGAAGTTCAGGGTGGTCAGCATCATCCCGATTAAAGCGATGTTCCCAAAGGCGCCCCTCATTCTTTTTTTAGGATCTGATTGAGATCAAGAACGATAATATTAGCACTAGAAATGTCCGATATTGGCTTTTTTGCCAATAACCGGTATTGTCCAACTCAATTTCCTATTCCGGTACCGATACATGTGGGCTATTAAACTAATTTAACCCCTGAGTTGTCTGGCGGTTAAAAGTGACCTGTTTTAAAGTTTGAAAATGTGAAAAAAATATATTTTCACAGCAAAATTTCTGATGTCCACATTGTCGGGAAATCTTTGGGCATTTTTTGGTGGAAAAAAAGAAATGCTAAAAATGTTTCTTCAGAGCATTCACACACACAAAAAATGAACCAATTTTGATAGATTTTTCTGGGGATTTTTGGATCTTTTTCAGACAAGGAAACAATATTTTTTTTGGTGCCCATAAATGAGGACAACAGGAGGGTTAAGGTAACATCACATATCTGCTGTCGTGGAATTAACATCATGCCTCATTTTATTGTGATGCCCCATTGGAGGCACTCTCAAATGCAGCAAGCCTTTCCAAATGTAAACATTGTCTGCACAACTACAACTACTTAAAAACTACTCCAACTTAAGTTATGAAAAAATAAATTCTTTTTTTAAATTGTCTCAAACAACACTTCACACTCTCCCTCCCTTCCTCTATGAGTCTACTACAATGTGGCAACTATACTGTACAATCTGGAAAACTGCCGACAAAAATCCAGGCATTATTTTATCGGTTTTCAAGATAGGCAAAAGAAACCCCAATAATGATATTAATATCAGTGCACCAATGTTGGTAGACATCCCTAGTTAGCACTTTAGCATCATGCTTCATGACACAAAACAGAAAATGTGACGTTTACATTAACTGCCCAGCTGTTTCTTACCTCCTGTAGCGTACCCATGTGCGTACACCTCTCTGCCGATGATCCACACAGCTCCAAGTCCACTCGTCAGACGCTGTGAGTCAGACACAAAATACATGCAAAGATACAAGACAGGTTGACACAGAGAGTACATATGCATCCATCTTTTACTCAGATCTCATGCTGTAAATAAACTCACAGGACAGTGCAATCCACCAATAGCCAGGCAGAAAAGAAAGGCGGGGTACATCTCCAGCCTGGGGAGAGGTGACATTGACAGCAGGTTAACTTTCACCTGCTTTCACTTTCTTATCTGTAGGTCATGAAATCGTGGCGCTGTGTGCAGATTAAAGTAGCATTCTCCATGTTTCTGCTTACGTGTTCTGGTGTGCACGCTGGATGCAGTTGAAAATGTTTCCATTTTCTGGGTCATCGCTGTACATCTTAGGATACTGCAAGACAGGGAGAGTTTACTGGTACACACGAGCAACTTTTAAAACAGCAATTCAGTGGATATCTTTGACAAAAGCCCCAAAAATGAACACTAAATGCCACTAAAATTGTGACTCATGAATGACTCACTTGCAATATCTGTCAAAACAATCCCAACTTTGTTTTGCTTCTCTTTTTTTTTTCATCCCTTAGAATGGGGCCCAAATGGATCATTTTCACAACAAACATCTTAGTTTGTCACAGCAGGGAAAGCACGTGTTTGAATGCAATGGGAAGAGGTCTGTATTTTAATGCAAAAGTTATTATTTTGACAGATATTGCAACTGAGTCATGTCATGAGTCACACTTTTTGTGGTCAATTCTTCCATTTCTTTGCAGCAAAAGTTATTTTTGCTGCGGTCTTCATTAAACAAGCATGTTCTTGTCTGTCTGGAGAATATAATTTATTAACCGGGGAATCTCTGCAGCCTCACAATGCTTCATTCATTACAGTCACATTTTACCTTTATCAATTAAAAAAATGCAGCTGCAGCAATCTGCATTTTGCACTTGGCCATTGTAGGATTTCTATGGATTATTTCCCCCCCTTTCTTTTAGCTCTGTTTTAATCTGCTGCACATTTGAAAGCTTCGGCTCACCCGGACGTTGTACTTCCTCCGGGCTTTACCGACTTTCATGGCCAGATGTCCAACCATGATCATGCTGGCGACACCAGTCAGCACCACATATCCGTACTCCTTGGAAAGCACCACCATCCTGGCAAACCTGCAAAAGTAGAGGTAACACACTTTAGTAGCTTTATCAATGCAACTTTTGGCTAATTTTGAATTTGTAGGCCAACATATAGCAGCAAAGTCATATTCCAAACCATTTTACAAGACAAAGAACTTGCAACAAAGCGAAATAAACACGCAGGACACCCGACCACCGCACAGCAAGGTCGACTTAGAAACCGAACCGAAGGTCAAATGAGGTCATGAAACAACGCCATACTTTCTTAGAGCACCTCTAAAAGCAAAACGTATTTCTGATAAATCACAGCAACTCGCAGGAGTGTTACCTGGAAGGTACAAGCTAGCTTAACAGCTGTAGGACTCCGGTGGAAACACGCCGACAGACCGAGCTCACTGACTATTCAAATGTGTCCCTACAGACTTATGTAACGCCGATGGAGGGTGTGGTGGAGTCCACTGTGTGTCTGTCGGTCCAGTTTACTCTGTTTTATGGCGAATATGTGCTAAAGGTTGGAGTTGCAGCCTGAGACTCGGCAGGAACTGAAATGTTCCCCCTCGCAGATATGTGCTCCCCACTTAATTCCACTCGTTTTAAACGCTTAGGCTAACCCGAAACTTACCTTAATTAGGTCCGTTTCTGTCGCAACAGTGCCCTGAGATATTTAAAGTGTGCTAAATTTCACGATAAGATCAGTTTTTATTTTGCAGTTGTAGTTCACCGCCGAAACATTTCCTCTAATAATCGGTTCCACTTATCTGACATGCGCAGTAAGACCGCAGGTGAGCCGCGCGGCTACAGTATGCTGGCTTCCATGACAACCTGTGAATAAGCAGCAGCAGCAGCAGTTTGTTTGGATGTTAACTCTCAGTCCAGCTGTGTTTAGAGTTTGTCCCGATACCTGGAACCGTTTGAAGTCATTTCAGAATGGAAAAAAAAATAATGTAAAAGTTGTTTCTATTCAAAAAATTTTGTGTCACTCGCTCATACAGTAAATGTAGTGAAATGCAAAATGACTGCTCTAAAGACTGTGCAATAACAATAATTCATGATAAAAAAAGAACAATACTTCAAAAAGAAACAATAAAGGAAAACGTTAGAGTGACATAAATAATTGGAAGGTAGAGATCTTATTGATCAAATGATGTAAAGTATGCTTAGCCCATGTTAAACATTAATATCGTAGTGAATGCAACCTAACCAGATAAGTGGTTGTCAAATAGTGTGCCTTGGAATTATTCTTATTTACAGTGGGTACAGAAAGTATTCAGACCCCTTGAAATTTTTCACTCTCTGTGTCATTGCAGCCATTTGCCAAAATCAAAAAAGTTTGTTTTATTTCTCATTAATGTATACTTAGCAGGCCATCTTGACAGAAAAAAAACAGAAATGTAGAAATTTTTGCAAATTTATTAAAAAAGAAAAACTGAAATATCACATGGTCAGAAGTATTCAGACCCTGTGCTCAGTAGAAGCACCCTTTTCAGCTAGTACAGCCATGAGTCTTCTTGGGAATGACGCAACAAGTTTTTCACACCTGGATTTGGGGATCCTCTGCCATTCTTCTTTGCAGATCCTCTCCAGTTCTGTCAGGTTGGATGGTGAACGTTGGTGGACAGACATTTTGAGGTCTCTCCAGAGATGCTCAATTGGGTTTAGGTCAGGGCTCTGACTGGGCCAGTCAAGAACGGTCACAGAGTTGTTCTGAAGCCACTCCTTTGTTATTTTAGCTGTGTGCTTAGGGTCATTGTCCTGTTGAAAGGTGAACCTTCGGCCCAGTCTGAGGTCCTGAGCGCTCTGGAAGAGGTTATCCTCCAGGATATCTCTGTACTTGGCCGCATTCATCCTTCCTTCAATTGCAACCAGTCGTCCTCTCGAGGAGGATCAGAAGAAATGGACATCATGTGAGTTAAATATGAATGTCGCTGCCAAGGGTGTGAATACTTCTGACCATGTGATATTTCAGTTTTTCTTTTTTAATAAATTTGCAAAAATTTCTACATTTCTGTTTTTTTCTGTCAAGATGGGGTGCTGAGTGTACATTAATGAGAAATAAAATGAACTTTTTTGATTTTGGCAAATGGCTGCAATGACACAGAGAGTGAAAAATTTCAAGGGGTCTGAATACTTTCCGTACCCACTGTATAATGATTTACAGAGCTATAATCATGTGTAAAGGATTTCTTTCAAAATATGTATTTTCAAAAATTGCATTACATGTAGTATGGGTGAGTGACCAGAGGAAAACAGTCATTCACCCATACGTAACATGTGTGTGTAATAATAATCAGAGCAAATCAGTTGACTGATTCTTTCCATAGCCTAATCTGTAACTACAGCACCTTAGCAATACATACCAATAAAATGTATGTGTTTCCTTAAACAACTTGCAGAATAAAGACTGTCTTTGGAGAGGATGATGTGATGGCATTTGGATGGTCACCTCCTTGTCTCTTTGTTTTTTCCAGAGCCTGATGCTGTCCGACCGATCATCATATCCAACACAGCTTCTGTTTATGTGACAGCTTTTACTGCGGAGGTAATCCTGTTTTATTACAGTCATTTGAACTTGGGCATAGCAGGCACAGGTGTGAGTCCAGTAGCATCCATGATGCTCCGGTTCTCTTGAAGTGGCCCACTAAAGCATGCCAGTGAGCCAGTTCACAATAACAGGGCACAGATCCAGAGGGCAGATTTTTCTCTTGCTGATGGAACAAAACCAAACAATCTGCCCTGTGGTGAGGTGAACAGGGATTTAACAGGGCTTCCTGTATCACATATCAGGTCAGGCAGAGGTATGTAAAGCACTGTGAAAGGTCTCATTTATCAACAGACGTATACTGCATGAGCTGCTGACACGGGTCTGCATTCATGAAGCCATTTTAGATGTTACCATGTACACTGACAGTCAATAGAAACTTTGAGACCATATTTTTCAACATAATTTTTATTTTGAAGCCCGAAACTGGATTTTCTTCATATGAATCATTTGTTTAGCATATTGGCATACAGAAACAAAAATTTTAAGTTTCAAGAGTGATTTCAAAATAAAGAATTTCACAAAAGAAAACGGCACCTGCCAAACACAAAGTCACAACAGTCAATACAGAGTATTGCCTCCATTTGCTTCGATGCAGGCAGCAATCCGTCGGCGCATGCTTTGGACCAGGCTTCTGATTGTGGGTTGGGAACAGCCCATACGCCTGGCTACATCACTGTAGCTCAAACCGGCCTCCACCATACCCAGTGCCCGGAGACGTTGTTCATGTGATAGACGCGGCATGATGCTGTTCACTGGACTAACAATGGTGGCCTTTTTTGGGCCTTTATATAGGCCTTCAAAACCCATTCTCAAATTGTGCAGATACTCACTGAGTATTGCTTGGTGTGTATTTGGTTCACTTTTGCAAAGTGACCAACCCATGTGCAATGAATGATGACAAAATGACAACTCATCATTATCTCAACTACCAGGGCACAAGATCATCAGTAAATCCACAATGAATAATTACAACCCCCCTACAAGTAGAATTCTGCGTACATTTTTACCTCAAAGTTTCTATTGACTGTCAGTATATGATAAATACGTTGCCACTACTCTATTATAGTGACGATGTTGTTTTCTGTCTTCCTGTAACACAAGTAGATCAACTCATGTGTTGAGGGTGTTGTAACACAAACAGGTTTCAAGGATGTACAGCAGATTAAACGAGGAGATAAATCTGGGAGACAAGTTCTTACAACTACGGTATGACTGGCATTCTGTAGGCAACAGAATTATAATAAACAAAGTCAGTTAAACTCTTTCTGACAGTGTGCTTTCAGCTGGGCTTTTGCATTCATATTTTGCACCTATGTACAGTGCAAAACATGTGCGAATTAAGCACAAAGAAAGGTGTGTAGCATTCCTGCCACCCCTATGTGTTCATACATGGTAAAAGTCCCTGGAACACAACTGTGAGCAGGGTGTAGATGAAGATATGGTCGAGGTTATGCTTTATTCTAGGTAATGTAAAGCTAAGGGCTGGTTTCACCTCCTTATGCTTGTCTACATTGCCTGACAGTGTCACATACAGACAAGTGACAAATTAAAGGGAAAAAAACTGCAATGTTTGAACCCCACATGGAGGGGTTCTAGTGAATCTCTTATACTTTGGGAGGTATTTTGCTGGCTTTACTTGTCCTCCTGGAGCAGGGGTGTCAAACATATTTTAGTTCAGAAGACACTTTCAGTCCAATTTGATCTCAAGTGGGCTGAACCAGTAAGACGAGAGAATAATACGACAAAAAAACAACAGAAAAAGACAAAGCATGACAAAAAGGAGACAAAAAATACAACAATTAGACAAAATATTGCAAAAATGAGAAACAAAATGACAAAAGAACAATGAGCAATCTAGTATTTTACTTCATGAACAACTTGTCAAGGTCTAGAAATTATTTTAAATTTATAATTTTACAAATTTGCAATCTGCAGTTAATGTCTTCTCCGTAATTTCCATAATTTTGAACAGTTTTTACTTGCAGACTATCAGGCTTGTGAATGACTTTCATAAACATACTGGCCTGGACTATGGTATTGAACTTTATTCACACATATAATGTGGTTCTGCTGCTGTTTATACAGGGACCACTGCCTCATCTTTAGAACTGTATAACTGTTTAACTTGATACAATATGCACTTTAAAATCATTACTGTAATCGCCTGATCTCTGCCTTAGTCACCTCATTCAAACTAAGGTTTACAGGAATGCACAGTACACTTTACAACCCCTGCCATTGTCCTGTTAGGTTGTGCCTATTTGTATAAATTGCTTTAGTTTTTCTGCAGAGTATCAGCAAACCAAGAGGTCCGTTGTACTGTTTGACTGTCCAGTTTTCTTTAGATATGACAATGGATCTCTTGAATCTGATGGGAGTGGTCCCTTCATGTGCTATGGCCTTCATAGTGAACAGATCTCAACCCAGTTACATGCCAATTTGAGATTTTTGACAAACATACTAGACAGCACTCTTCACCATCATTAAAACGCCAAATGAGGGCATATCTTTAAGTAGAACAGTGTTTCATTCCAACACTAGAGCTCAAGAGACTTGGAGAATCAATTACTAGGAAGTTTAAAGCTTTTGTGGTTTCAGATGGAGGCCCAACACATTACTGAGATGTTGTACTTAATGTTTGTTTTTCTTAATTTGTCACCCGTCTGTTTGTATATGTATTAGATCATTGGATTATTATTAATAATGATGATTTATTCTGATTGAAGTCTAGCTGGTGACAGTGGAGCAAATTGAACTATTTTATGTACTCTTAGGTGAGTCACTATTAATCATATCTTACCATTGACTACCGTGGAGCCTGTGGATTTCTTTATCTGTAGAGAAACTAGTAACTGAAGCTGACAGGAATAAATGTAATGGAGTAAAATGTTCCAGAGACTTGAGGAATCCCAACATCTTATTATGACATTTACTGCTGCTTTTTCCTTTAATTTGTCACCCATCACCCAACATTGTATATGATGTTCAGAAGGATTTTGAAGCTTAAGATTCTTTGTTTTAGTGGCTGCAACAATCCTTCAAATTCAAATATTTTACGTGTCTTCAGCTTGACATATTTGGCATCTCCACAAACTCTGGGATTTCCTGTAAAAGTTAGGCTGAAAGCAACTTGGCTGAGTTGTGACTGAGCCTCAGCTTGTTACACATTTGTGCTTTGTGTGTTTTTCGACAGCAAATATTCACCAGCTGAGCTGCATCAGCACAAACATTCAGGCTAAATAAGAAGACAACTGCACGGCTGCTGACTCCACAAAACATTACCAAGTCTTCGTCACTAGATGTCCTCGTAAAGTCATTGAATAGCCTTGACACTAAACAGCTGTGTGGATTAGTTCAGTCCTCATAGATGGCAAGTGTGGAAAAGGCATTAGCTTCCTCCATGGGCCTCCTGCTCTCACACAAACACACGCAGAGTAGAAGCAGGAAAATGGCAGACCTTGATTTTGTGGAGGTCTGACTGAGAGCTTGGTCAGTGTGCAGCAGGTTGTTGTCTGTCAGCTCCCGGTAGTTTCTTTCACGGACTGTCAGCGGCACATCTGTCCTCCTCCTCCTCCTCCATCATGCTGAGTCTGATTCAGCACTTCAACACCTACACAGAGAACCAAGAATAGACTCAGGACTCATACTGAGACTGGAGAGAGGAGGAAAAACAACCGCTGCCAGAGACCACCCTGTCCCATCTCATCTTTGTCCCAGCATCTGCAGCCTGTGCACCAGGTTTAAAGGATGGCTCTGCTGCCTGTTTAATGTCAGTCATTTGTGAAGTCCTCACTGCACATTTAGGCTGATTGGGATCCCCTTGTATGCTCTGAAAGTGTCAGGTGCATCTGCTCCCGGCTCTGCCTCCACAGATCTGAGCCAGGCCACAGACAGATATTTACACATATAAATAGACACTCTGTTGTATGGATGCAGGCTGTGCACACAGACACACCTGAGGCATGCATAGATGGAGTCAGTGCCTGCAGCTGAGGCGTTATAGGTCACCTTTAATACAGGAGGTGTCAACTGTGCACGGATTATACTTTGCTGGCTTCAATATTTAATGTTAGTCTTATATTACCTCCCAGCCCAGACCTTCCACTCTCGCTCCAGCTCACTCCAGAGCGTGAGATCACTCCACAGCTCACCCCTCTCCACCCCACCCCACCCCTACCCGCCGCGCGCGCTCCAATGCTCCCCCACTCTTCATTTGGATTCAGTTTCAGCAAAGCGAGAGGATGGCAAACATGTAGTGGAACAACTGATCATCGCAGGCATGACAAGATGTGCGAATAGGCTGTCGTGAAAATAAATAAGTGAAATCTGAAACAGCATGAAGGCATCCGGCTGTCAGGTCCAACTCAGCGGATGCGCGCTGGATCCAGAACCAACGCTCAGGATGGACTGAGACATTTACGCGCAGGAGGTTGCCACGGGCAGGCGTTTCGGTTTGACCTCGGTGGGAATCATTTCTGGGACAACTTGAGGATGTATCAATGAAGAATGTGACTGCGTCTGACTCGGTCCAAACGGGGTTGATGAAGCCCTCGGCGGTGTCATGCGTCTTGCCCCGCAGCCAAGCGCGCAACCCTTGCGGCTCGTAGTTGTGCTCGTCCTCGCCACGGGGGTCGTCGCGTCCCCGGTGCTCTCCTCCGGCTGCCCGGACAGGTGCGTGTGTGATGACCAGCTGGTGGTCCAGTGCGCCGGGCAGCACCTGACCACCTTTCCCGTCAACCTGCCTCTGGCTACCCGGCAGCTCATCATCTCCAACAACCGCATCGTGGAGCTGCCGCCACTCGCGCTCAACTACCTCTCCGACCTGGTGTACCTGGACTGCAGCAACAACTCCCTCACCGAGATCTCAGAGTCCACGTTTGGGAACCTGCGCAAGCTGGCCTACCTGGACCTCTCCTTCAACACTTTGACCCGGATCGAGGACCGGACGTTCGGGCCCTTGGCGAGCCTGGTGATGCTGAGGATGACGGACAACCCGGGGCTCTCCGAGATCCACCCTGACGCGTTTGCGGAGAACGCGGCCCTTCAGGTGCTGGATGTGAGCCGGAACAACCTGACGGTGTTCAACATCACCTCCCTGATCGCGCTGCCCGCCCTGCGCTCCGTGGGGCTCAGTGGGAACCCGTGGAGCTGCGAGTGCGACAACGAGGACCTCTGCTTGTGGGTCCACCTGGAGGGCTTCAAGTTCCAAGGTCTTATCAATGTTTTATTCCAAAGTAATATAACACAATATAACACAACCATCAGGCCCCAGAGAGCCAATCACAAACAAGGACCGCTATGCTCCAGTTATTAATTATTAGATAATGCCCTGTTATGTAAACGATTGGCCTTTTTGCTTGAGGCTCCTTCCAGTGAATGGCCTGCATCCATTGACAAAATGAAGAAAAAACATTTATCTTGCGCTTTTTATGCAGCAGTGAGTGTTAAAGACTGTTGTATTAACGTGAATTAAAGATTAAAGATAGTCATAAAACATAAAACAGACTACTTTAATAGAAGATATTACAGTTAATTGTGACTTTTCTAATGTAAGGAACCCACTATGAAGTGTTTAGAAGTTGTCACTAGTGGTTTGGTTGATAAATTATGAATTCATGCTTTTTATATAATTTTTTAGACACACACACACAGAGTCTTGGCCCCCTCATCTCCTCTTCGTGGAGTGTAAGCAGTTGGATAAAGGGCCTTCCTCATTAAACATGATATCCTTCTTTGTAGCTCTACATTCTCAGATGCATGTTTTAATTAAAGGAGCATTAAAAAGTTAGCAAGCACTAAGACTGAAGCCTGAAGGGCCTCAGGAATTTTTGGTTTCCAAAAGCCGCTGCCAGCTTTGCCTGTTGGTTTTATTTAATCCTCCTCCAACGTGAGAAAATAAAACATCCACCAGGATGATTTTTCACAACTCGGCCACCCTAAAGATGTTGTTTTTTATTTCATTTAATGCATAGCAAGTACAGTGAGGTTTAAAAATAAATATCAAAAGCAATTTCTAACAAGATGGCAGTAAAAGCTTTCCCAGGACAGAAAGCCTCAATGGCTGCCGTTGAATAGTGTTTTATTGTTTGTTTAGGAAGCTGAGTGAAGTGACCCGGAAGTATGTATGAGCGGGCCATGATGAGAGCTGGATGCATTCTCTTAATGCCAAGGAAAAGGTGCTTCATTGCTTCCTTTCTTGCGTCCTTTAGCATATGATACACTAGACCATAGTTTACAAAAGGAATGGAGCTAATGCCATCCCCCAATTCCTTGCGGCAGGAGCATTCAAAGTGATGCACCATCTGCAGCAGAGCCACTTTAACAATGCCCGCCGTTGGATGGTTATATAGATTCATGTAAGTGCAGTCCGATTCTTTTAGAAGCATGATGGGTCTTTCTGAAGTTGTCATGAATCCTCCTTCACATCTTTCCTAGTACTCACTGGGTTTTTCCATTAAGGTCAAGAAAAGGAAGTCATTTTTGTGACCATTTGACGGCATTTTAAGTTTTTCCAAGCAACACAACAGATTATATCCACTTCATGTTCCACTAGTGCACAATTATCAGTGATAATACACAGAGCATATGGACAAAATATGTTGCTGTATGTATTTACGTATGCCGCGAACACATGCGACACCACAACTTAGCTATGTACAGTTTGTTGAAGTCTGCAAACTTGGCCCCTCTCTCAGCTTTCAGTGGGATGAGACGCAGGTGACAGCAGCGAAGCGTGACAGCATTCAGAGTATCAAATAACAAAGAGGGTGAAAGAAGATCGTAGGCAGGGAGCTACTTGATTTCTCTTCTGGCAACTCTGTTCATTAATTCAGTTCTGCTCTCTGCAATCTTGGAGGAAAACAAGAAAGCCTTTAATCTCAAAATGACTAATCGATCTCGGTCCTATTCAGCTCCTCTGATGCCGCGCTGCAGGTGTGATTAATGGATTGTAGACACTCCATCAAATATTGATCCCCACCTTTTTGGTTTATTACTGTCAAGCTGATAGATACGTCTGATCTTCCGTAATCGTTCTTCCTTTTGAGTTTGTGCATTAGTGGATGTGTCACTATGCAAAAGGGCAGCTTCTATTTATAGTGTGTCTTACTGAACAAGAAGCCAGTCATAATTCTAACACCATAGCTATAATACAACCACCATGCTTACTAAAACGGCATTCCCTGCTCCTCTCTGTCTCCCACACACACACTCACACACACACACACACACACACACACACACACACACACACACACACACACACACACACACACACACACACACACACACACACACACACACACACACTATAGTTCACCATGGTCCCTGTGCAGCTTAGGTTCAGTCCAAAATGAGTCCTGCAAGAGCTGTCCTATTTTCCTGTCGCTCATCGCCTTTTGTCTAGCTTAATTTGGAGTGGAGTCTCTTCCAGTGACAGCTGCCAGCGAGGGAGAAGGCGGACACTTAGATACACACATTCTCTACCTCTATACACAGTCTGTCCATCTTTTTCGAAGGAGACAACAGCACAGACGAAACCTGCACACCAATCCACACGTACACATTGACTGATGCGCACATTTAGACGCGCAAACACAGATGAAGCACACTTTTAGCGCTTGAGGGCGTGGAGCAGCAGACTAACATTTTGGAGACGGCTGTTTTTCGGCTGCGAGCTCTGTCTCCAAAGCCTTGTTATCTCTCGTCTGGATCTCACCTGGTTCATGCAACATAGCTCGCTTGTCTCCTCGGTTTAGGAGACGCATCAATAGCAAGCAAGAAAGTGAGAGAGGCGAGGGAAGAGAAACAAAGCTGCAGGAAGGAACCAACAGATTCTCCTCCGTCTCGCCTTCCTGGCTAGATTAGCACTCTCTCAGCTGTTATATAAGGAGAGTGTCTAGAAATAGAGCAGGGAGTGGATGGGGGAAGGAGAGAGGGAAAGCCCTCTCCTTTGATGCCAGTCCCTTTGGGGGGAATGAGGGGGGAGAAGCCAGAAGGGTTTCCTTCTTCGCTGTCAGGCTCATACAAAAACACACAAACACGTGCACCCACGAACAGAATCTGCAAGAATACAGATAGGAGACTGAAAAGTTAAACCTCGTGGAGGGGGATTGTGGAGGCATCTATGTTAAGAAGGAGAGTGCGAGTCTGCAGCTGGAGTCTAGCAGCGTATTGTGTGAACAGTGTGCAGCAGCAGCCTTTGAGAGGATCAGTGTAGACTTTGAATTTTTCTGTGGTGTAGAGCTTAGAGAAGCAAACTGTCTCCATGTATGCTCAATTTTCGGATCTGTGAGCCACACAAGAGCTTCTCTGAGGAGAGATTTAGGCACCGAATGAAGAAAATATGAGGAAAATGTACATTTCAGTCATCCCATGACATTGAATTATCACGTAATTTGATTGATAGCAACACCATGATCCCTCTCACCCTCTGTCAAATCACACCTCCCACCAACCTGAGTCAGTTTTTACCGTACAGTGTATGTGAATGACCCTGCTGGCCCTCCTCATCTAAACAGCCTGTCAATCACTCCAACCAGGTATTATAATCAAGCCAGTCAGACCCCCAATCATACCTCTCTTTGAGGCTCGATAGCGGCTTAGTTGTGGAGTTATTTCAAAAAGATCAGCTGTACGATGATCAGAAGGAGTTAATTTAGCTAATCACATCCCAAAGATGTGTTGGAAAAATTTATTGATTCAGTACTTCATGACAGAAGTTGACTCATTTTGAAAAGTAGTCTGTGTAGCAAAAAATTTATTTGGAATCATCACCTAGTGACCGTTAGTGGTATTGCACTTGAAGGCGCTTTGGCATTGGCTTCACTTTTCGGAACCAGTGGCTATGTTCGTCTTTTTATACAGTCTGTGTTTTTTACAATAAGTGCATGACAATTAGTGTTTCGTTATGTAGTTGGACATGACAAACACTTCATATAAGTAGGCAAAAGTATTGAATAAATAGTTGATGTTGTTCTGAGAACTAGCTAAAAAATCAAATAAAAATGTAATGTGATGTCCATGGCAACTCCTTAACACCACCAACAGTGTCCTTCAACCAGGGGTGGACTGTCCATCTGACATACCGAGACTGTCCTGGTGGGCTGGTGTCTAGTGGGGGGCGGTAAACGGGTATCTTTCCTCACCCCTCGTCAACCGCTGTTGTCACTGATAATGTTGTGGATCAATCTGGGCCAAAAATTCCAGGGCTGATTTTTTTTTTTTTTTTTTTTTACCCCAGTCCACCCATGCTTCCAACCCTGTCAAACAAAAACAAAAACTGGTCAGACATGGCTTAAGGAACACAATAAAGACCCCAGCCCGATCCACAAATGACCACCTTACAACCCAAAGGGCCCAAAGGAGCTGCTGTCAATGCTTCAGTGCTTCTTGATACCACCAGAAGCCCTTTGCCTGATGGATCAGAACTGGTTTTGCACCACAATGAGGCCTGACATAATACTACGGTGCATGTTCACAGCGGCAGGAGGGGTCACGGCACTTGCCAGCATTGGATGCTTCATGGCTATATGACAAGCCGGTGTCATGATAGATGATTGACAGGTTCTTCCACAAACCTTGGGGGTACATGATTAGACTGATTGGAGTTACTTGCAAGCTGTTTGCTCCTGGATTTCAAACCAGAGTGAAACTCATTTGGTAAACTTTGCTTATATTATGCAAAAGGTTCACCAAAAGGTGCTACCTAAAACATCCAATGTGAGAAATAGAGCATTCGGTTTCTGAATTTGTCCATGTTTTAAATAGTTTAGAGAGTTTAAAGTTTTTTGAGAGTTTCTCGAGGTGGCAGCTGGACATCCCTGAATGCATAAAGTAGCCTATGGGTCTCAGCTTTATGTGAATGTGGAGTGGAGCTATGATGTCCTGTCTCTTGAAAAGCAACACTCTGCTACCAGAATGCATTGCTGTTTACATGGACAATGAATAGGATACATGGAAATGGCACCATAGGCCACATGAATTATTGTTGTGTTTGATTGATGTACACTTTTTTGTCACGCTGCTTAACATCCACCTAAAAATCTGCTAAAACTCACTCTTTTGGAAAATGACAGGTGGTGTTAATGAGTGGGTAGATGTATGAGAGACTTAGACTAGAAAGGTGGAATGACATAGCTCTGCAGTCGCTGCAAGCAGCAAGAATCTGCAGAATTTTAACTTGAAGCTGATGGAACAACAATAAATATATAACATCAGGAATATTGTGGAGTTAATAATGTAATACAATAAGTAGGCTATGCTATTGTTCTGTGATGGTCCAATCATACAATGTGCAGAGAACCAAAGCAGCACATCTTAGTTTTCATGTAGCTGGTGCACAAACCACATTCTCACTGCAAAACATGCCAACAAAATGAGTGTATTTTAAGGCTGCTGCTGCTGCAGAAGTAGGGTTACAGAAATCTTTTCCCTGAGCAGAAACTTTCAAGTCTTTTGATCTCTCCCAGTGGGAATTCCCCCCAGCACAAAAGCCTTAGAAAAAAACAGAAGCCAATTAAAAACAGTGGCCGTATGGAAATGGCAGCACTCTGTTGTGTTGCAGTTTCTGCTCACCGCAACAAAAGACTGAGCCAGCCTACAGGATTATTTTCTGAAAAATGCCTCTCTTGTCAGCTGCTGCGGAGCTCAACACTCATCATGTGGTGCATTTAATTTTGACTGATAGGCCTTTGAAATTACAGTATATCCTTCCAGTTTTCTGACAGAGAGAGGGAACTCAACGTTTTGTTCGGATTTGTGGATTTCAGCTACGTCTTAGTTGTAGTCAGAGCCAGTGCCGGCTGATGAGAAACCTTATTATCTGTGGTTTCAGGAAGCCACAAAGGCCCAAGTCACTCTCTAATCCTGTGCAGGGAAAAGAACTTTGAATAATTCATCCTCAATTTTTTTTTCCATTGTAATTTACTGCAACATCTACTCAAGTCTATAGAACACTGAGACTTCTTAAGCCTTGTAGGTTTCTGATAAAAAATAAGGTAACATTGTCATGCTAGTTCAGTTTTCTGCATTTCAGCTGTGTGAGTTTGTTATGGATATCTTAAGCTCAGTTTGCTTCCATTTACAAATGCTGTGCAAAATTAAATGTAGACATATGACTGAATTATTCAGCAGGGCGCTCTGTTTAATGCCATAGTAGATTTTCCTTGCTCAGTTACTTTGCATTTTTGTTATAACTCTTACAACATCAAAGGGCCCTTCCGAATTTTATGCAAATTACATGTCATGGTTTTGTACATGTCTGCTATAGGTAGGTTAAGTTACTTAATATGTGCAAAGGAGCTCAGCAAGGAAAGGCATTTAAGACTTTGAAAGGAAAATATAATTTGTACCCTCTCCTGATCTCAGTATATTCTTCCAGAGGTGTTAGGTTTAGTCCTTACAAATGAAAAAGTAGTATATTTGCAGGACTTTAATCAAGTTGAGGTGGCACGTCCTCTACCCAATAATCTAATATGCTAGGATTGTCTGCTGCAGAAATGTCTGAACCTCAAACTCTTTAAGATTGTGAGTGTGGAGATTGGGATTTAGGCAGCGTCAAGAACTGTTTTGACTTCTTTGGTTCTGGGGTCTCAAAACCTTGATTCAGTGCCCCCAAGGTTGATGCCATGGCTACAGCGTTGAACATTGAATACTAGCGTTGAACACTAGTTCTGGTTTGATGTGTGTTGTTAAAAAGTGATGGCATGTATTTTATTGTGCCATTTACGTGTCAGCAACATGTAGTTGCCATCATTGTCAATCAGATCCGACCAAGCAACACCCAAACAGTCCTGATGAAGCAGATAACTCTTAATTTAAACTTAATAGACAAAGACTTAATGGGAGCTCTAGTTATTAATGTCAAGGAATAATTGGCGCCATGTATTTTAGGAATGTTAGCGTTCTGGTTTGATGGCATGAAGAAATTCAAACCCTGTTCATTGTTTCCTTTTTGTTGTAACACCAAAAGCTTAGACTTATGATATTCGAGAGAAGAGAAAACATTGATTCTGTCTTCTGTGCATTTCATTGTTACAGATGAACATCACATTATTGCACTGTTTATTTCTCCTGATATACTGCACTGTCCTGTGATTAATCCTGACTAACCCTCCTTGGTGTATGTTTGTGTGACAGATGAGGGCCAGACAGTGTGTGGTTCACCTGCTGACATGCAGGGCCGTCGTCTGGGCGAGGTTGGCATCCAGCTACGGACGTTGTGTCATCAGACTCTGGGCTCCTGGGACTACCTTTTCTTTGTTGTCATCGGCTTTGTCATCTTTGCCGCCGGCACAGTGTCTGCCTGGGTGATGGGTGTCATCATGGTGCTCTATGAGCGCTACATCAAGAAGAAAGACGAGCAGCTCGATGTGGACGAGGAGGAGGAAGGTGGCGAAGTCAGTCGTCCCTCGAGGGCCAGGAGCGGCCATGACAATGGGAATTTGAAATCCTCACATACTGTTTAAAGGACCTAATTTGACCCTGCCCGCCATGGATTCCCACAGTGCCTCCTGTCACCTTCCACGACTGTCTGTGAAGTCCAATGAAACTGTCAAACTGAGTCTAACAGGCTCAGCCCTGGAAGAGAAGGGAGGGGATTCACCAGAGACGAGGAATGTCTCTCTGCTCATGTGTAGTGGGCTTCCAGGTGGTGTAACACACACTGTAGGGGCTATAGTGGAGGTCCACAGTGCTTGTATAAACCATATATGCAAATATATGACTTTGTATGTTGTTAATTTCTGTGTCAGGTTTGAGTGAGAGATGGTAATGCCTGTGGAAAACCAACCCAAATCCATAACACTGGTTGGCCATCTTGGAAGAAACCAGTCATGTTCTTAAATACCATACTCATTAAGCACTGATAGTTTTGGTGATTTTGGCCTGTGTTAATTCATAAAATGGGTACAGGCCAGGCTACCTAAAAAGTGTTCTTAGTTCGATAAAAACACACTGAATCATTTTAAGCTAAAGCTAAATTTTAAGCTAAAAAGTTATCCACACAGGCTAACACACCCTTCAAAAAATGTTACTTACGAGCACGATTATAACAAGGGAGGTTGTGTACTTCAGATGCTTGGTGTCCAAGTGGTAATGTCGACCACAAGTCATGAAAATGCTGCTGCTAGATATCAGCAACTAAGGCTAACCGTTTGGCAAGCTTACGACACAATGTAGTAAATGCAAAGGTACAATGACAAGCTAAAACTGTTTTTAGACTATAAAATATCAAACAAAAGTATATACTTTTGTTTGATATTTTATACTGTGTGTAATTAAGAACCCAATACTACCATTCACCAAAAAAACTCAAAAAACAAAACACTGTATCTGATATCATTCGCAAAGACGTCGCAACTCGTGAACTCTGAGCTTTCAGAAAATTTCCACTTAAGACAGTAAGACCACGAGGCAAGGGAACCTTTATATGGATTTGTAAACACAGTAAATGCCATTTGAGGGCCGCCACTTACCAATGATTCTGTTCTAGCAACTGGCTAAACGGAAGGAAACATAACTTCTAATTTGTGGTTTGCTGGTGATATTGTGGTGGAAACAACAAGAAAGGGAAGGGTTTCAACGACCGTGGTTGTTTTTTTTTTTTTTTTTCAAAATCGGATTTTTCTTTTGTATTTTTACCATTTTCACTTTATGTGTTATTCTGTCAACTTCTTTGCATCCAACAGATGCAGTGGGATTAGTGTTCCTGCTTGGCCCATTGACTTGAATATAAAACTTGGATATCTGCAAATTGGATGGCTTAAGAACTAGGAAGTGCAAGGGAAAAAACAACCATGAATGCAGTTGTTGGTGTCCCCTAACCTTTTTTAAAGGTATCTCGATGGTAATGTTGGTCTGGACGGAATACAGTAAGGCTGAATGGTCAATAGGTGGTTGGTCACCCATGGTTTTTTTGTATGACATAAAGCTAATTCATAATGAATTCTAAGCCATAGTCAATATTTGTCTTTGTGAAACTGGCCCTCAAATAAAAAAACCCAAAACATTTGCCTTTTCCAGTCTTTATATGATGCTAAAGGATGCTAATATAAGTACAAACCGGCGTCATTACTCAGAACCACAAAGTATTTTTGCCAAATTCTTTTCAGTAAATATAAAATCAGTTTTTCAATACTTGTTTTCATACTGGAACAAATTGAATTTACCCCAATTAAATGGATTGGCTCCTGGACCCTTCTAGCATTCTTAGCTTAGCGCTGGTTTCACAGTGGCACTTTTCTGGAGGGATCTCCATAATGGCACTAAGCAGAGCAGGAGAATTGTGTCACAACTTGACAGCCTCTATGTAAAATTAATGTTTTGTTGTTGTTGTCCCCAAGAGAGGATAAAGTGCTTTTATGCACATGGCAGAGTGTATGATGTAGCTGTACGTGTGATTATGCTTTTGCACACAAGTCGTTCTGTTCAGCTTTGGTGTCTCGTTTTGCACCGATCATTTACCACTCTCTCCTGAATTATTAGCCCAGAAACAAACTGCAGTTGAGGTATTTGTGTTGAGGGTTCTACAGTATCTGTGAAGCTGAGGGAGCCAACATGTGCCAACTGCCGAGGTCTATTCTGGCAGTGGGCCCCGCTGGATCGCAACTAAACAGGACAGTGTGATAACTGATTTCTGCTTCATCCTCTCTTTGTTGGGTAACTCTTTTGAGTGCAGTGTTCTGTCTGTTTCTACATGCACTGTTGACGCACCAAAAAGCCTTATGTGGTGTGTGTATGTTTGAGGGTGACAAATTTAGTTAATTAGAAAAGGAAATCAATTTCCTCTGCAACAAACAAAAAGGACTTTGATTTAGAAACAATAAATTCTCTTAATTTTCCAGCAAGTGAATTAGATTTGTTTTAATTTGGTCTATTGACATGAGTGAATTTAGTCCAGCTCTGTTGTTGACTGAATCATCTGCAGCTGTTTTGCAGCAAATAAGGCACTTAATCCTGCAGGAAAAACAGGGAGCAGAATCATTTCTGTCCACAGTGGTGAATATCAACGCTTGCTTTGTTTGATATGCCCCAGTTTGTGATGCTCAACATTACAAACTTTCCATATTTCTGCTTCTAGTTATCTGCCTGTAACACTCCACTGGCCCTGACATTGACTGTTATGAACTAAGAAAAGAACAGAAAGGAACAGGAACAGGGAAATCAATAGGCTGCCCTGACATGCCATGTTTTGTATGTGTGCTGCATCTGTAGAATCAGTTCTGTCTAAGAATTATTTGCTCTATTAAAGAACAAATTTAAACCTCTCTGGGACCAGAGAAGGAAGGAATTCTCTTCAAATGATTGGACCAGCTTTTTTGCATTATTTTATGTTCTGCAGTTCATACCAAAAGTGTTTGGAGTCAGCTGTTGTCCATACTGGCCCTCACGGCTTATTGGATTGGACTTGAATAGAACAAAGCCATCGTTAACATAATTAGGAACATACATCTGAAGGTAAAATGCCTACTTTGCCAGTGCTTTTAGTATTAAGTGAGCTGTGCATACTAGGTTACAAGGAGAAAGGTAGTAGTCGTACTACCAAATGTCATATTGAAAGAACTGGATTGTTATCATTTGCAAGTATTTGGTAGCTTTATGCTGAACATGTGTTGAAAACAAAGCAACTAATGTGCACTCTGACTCTGCACAATCTGTTGCCTTTCTGTAACGTGATCTGCAGCACAACCGAGAACCCTTTCTTCACACATTTCCTCGCACTTGCATGTGCATATTGTCGGGATTTCCCAAAATGAAGAAAAGTTAGTGGTTTATGTAACGGCTCTACAGAGTAATAATAGTACAGCAGACGGTATAAACATTCTGTCGATGGTTGGCTGAGCAGCAGTCGAAGCTGATTTTCTGCTTTGCCTGTTATAGGCGTTTTTCCACAGCAGACATTTATAGCTTTGAAAAGCATGTGTGTAATTAATGACAAAGACAAATGTTGGCTGGTAAAAACATCTATTGTGGAGTTTTCCTGTTGTGGGAATTGTGGTGTTGATAGAAGAAGAAAGCAAGAAGCTGATATAAGACACTCAGGAACGCATCTCATATAGTTCCGCTTAGCCTCCTCCTCATACAAAGGAGCAGTCCTGACTCACAGCAGTATGTATAACTATGCATGTACCGATCTACACATAACGGCATGGCAGACACAACTGGATGCCACAAGTGTCAGTCCAAGATAGTGACCCATGTACTGTACCTGTAAGTTGCCTACTTAAGCAGTATGCTGAGATGCCTCCGAACA
Source organism: Acanthochromis polyacanthus (assembly GCF_021347895.1). Taxonomy (NCBI): domain Eukaryota; kingdom Metazoa; phylum Chordata; class Actinopteri; family Pomacentridae; genus Acanthochromis; species Acanthochromis polyacanthus. The sequence goes on from NC_067121.1 coordinate 32,041,552, forward strand.
TTTCAAGCACTGGTTGCTGATTTCTCTTACAGCTTTGGTGTGATATTTTGCATGGGTTCCTTCAGTATTTTACAAAATGCATTGCATTATGTGCATGTGTATTAAGGTCTGTGTACTAAACGCTCATCTATATCTGCATACGATACGCGCATCTTCTTGATAGTTTCGGCTGTGAGGATGTATTGCATTCTGCTTAGCACACTGATAAGGCCATGTGACGCCACAGGCAAGGGTGAGGGTGCAGACTGGAAATAGGATAGCGGGTTGCATTAATTCATGTCAGCACAGTGACACACATGGAATGACAAGGAATACCCACATCTCCCTTTCATTACAAACATGTACATAGTTGCTGTTCTTGCACACTCATGCATTATTTTGGAAATAATTATAGATTGCTTCATATGGGCAGTATTTTATAGCGGGTGAATATGCTGATTTTTATTAATATATTAGGTGGATAAACTGGATTTCTGCACTTTTTCACCCCCACACTTGCCACTCACCCCGTTTTCAGGCACATGTTTGAATGTGCTTTAACACACAGAGACAAAAGCATCAGTTCTGCCTCCAACACAAATCACCTCTGGGTAGAACATACTGTGTAAAAGCTTAGAAGGACTCTCACTAATGCTGTATAACTGACACTAGCCAGAACAGCATCAACCCACACCGTGAAACACCTAAATGTAAAATTTCCCAAAAAAAACTGTGATGATTTGCTTTCTTTCTGAGCAGAAGATGAGAGGAATGAGAGCACTCCTGTGTCAGTATGCTGTATGAAGCCAGCAGTGGATTTGTTGAGAGGAGGATATAGATAGGCTTAGTTTAAGTTTCTCTCTATTGATTGAGCTTCTTAAAGATTTACCTCTTGTATCAAAATTGCATATTTAGATTTTTTTCCTCCATGAAAATGAGCCCCTCCTGTCTGAAAATAGCTTAAATGTATATCTTTGCCACTGCTTTCTCTAAAATGTCGCCGCCTTTTTCTTTGCTAACTACTCCAGTCGCATTCGTTCGAAATAGAACCCAATTCAGAGAGAGAATATGGGCCAATTTATGCTTTCCGCATCTGTGAGCGCGGACCAATCCAGACTTTGAAAGCAGACTGTGGTTCTGTTTATTCTATGATGGTTCCGTGCCAGTCTGCACAGACGGTTCATTGCCTTTCATACTTAATACAGAAACACACAGGAGGGAATTTGAATAGAATAAAGTAGCTACTTACACATGAGGCTGTTGCACTTTGTCATTGGATATTCCTGACATGTGTTGATCCCAGTGGGAAGACAGAGCACAGGATATCTTGTTTAGGCTCCCTTGATGGGAAACATGTCCAAACCAAAGCACCTCCAGAGTTTGGCAGCAACTACTTGTGACTAATTAAAATTCTTGATGATTAACGTAAAAGTGTGGATGACCGACAGTCACCTCGTACAGTCTCTCCACTAAAGAAGCATTTGTTTTGGACACCATTTGTTTCCCCGGGCATTGTAGTGCATACAGTCTGCTCATGAAGGGTTTGCGTGGACCCTCATGGATTTTGGTGGTTGATAAAATTTACATCAAGTGTACCTGGAAAGCATGAATTGGTCCTGATGATAAAGAGAGCCACATCCTAGAAGTTAACAGAATTTGTTCCTTTGGTTTGTTTTTGACCGTTTCAAGGCATAAATGCTTTGCAACTGGATTAACTGTTTGTTTCACTCATGAAATGTCTTTTAGTCTATAAAAAAAACACCATATGGATCTGGTAAAAAGAAGTAGATTTTCACCTGAGTGGGTCTTTAACTAACTGGTTGGCTTAAGAACAATTACTGAATGCTGTATGCTGCATATCTACAACTCATTTTAAGATATGGAACAGTGGTTGTGGATGAAGCCAGCTGTTTCCTTCCGGTACTCACATTTATTCGAAGTTACGCTAATTGGCTACAATAGTCAAATGGTCAGATTGCATACCACATGGGTGCCTTCAAGCAGTTTATGAAGGAAGAAATTTCAGTAACAACAGTAAATAAAAAAGACAACATGAATGCTAACAACCTTCTCATCTACTTCTTAGCAAGAAATCAAATTAATATATTTTCCAACATGCTAAGCTATGGGTTTGAGATGGTAAATAAGCAGGGAAGACTGCTGTAGCACTTGAGAGTGGATGTTTGTTTTCTTCTCATTGAGCGGCCAAGCTGAGGTAGTGGTCAGGATCTGCCTGAGGACAGAGGTGCACTCAGCTGGCTACGGTCACATCAGTAACACAGCTGTGACTCCTAGCCAGTTCAGTGAGTAGACGAGGAAATGCACACAGCCTTTGGATCCAGAAGCTCCGGCAGCCCTGTTTCCTGCCTGTGGTTGTGTAAGTCATATTTTTTTGCACCATTGTGTGCATCCACTGAGCTGAAGGCAAACTGGCCACCGCAAAATGCCCGCAGATGGGAGATGTGACATCAAGTAAGACTGGCTCTAACCGACCGTAATAGCCCTCTGACACATCTACTTACAAACAGGCTCACTCACACACACACACACACACACACACACACACACACACACACACACACACACACACACACACACACATATGTATACAAAATTGGAAGAAAATCCTTTAGTCATGGAGCTGTGGAATGACTTACACCAAAGTTAGAGATGAGGGATATATTCCAGTGACTGGTGCTTGGAATCTGGGTGCCCGTGTTTCAGTTATTTCATGAAAATGTCATCATTAATCACTGCCACACATGGATGACAGCGCTAAATAACCGTCAGACGACTCCACGCACCCATACAGCTGCACTGAGCTGGAGCACAACAAGCACCGGAGCTGGAACATAAGGGAACTGCTGCAACTTATATTAAGTTACATATATTTCTTATGCTTACATTTGTAAACATATAAACAGTGTATCATGGGCGCGCCTGTTTTCTACTGTCACTTAATGATTTGTCACAGAAAGAAGGGAAAGAATAAGCAAAAACGCCTGATTTCCTTCCCTTGTTTTCTCCATTATAGTAACATTATGTTGTCATCGGATATTATTTGTTAGCTCAGATTCACTGCAAATTAATGGAATTGTTGTGTTCAATCCTGTTATATACTGTACGTTTTCTATTAGACTTGATATTGGCAAGCTCTACTTGTCCCTCCTCTGGGAAAGTTGCAATTGATTGATGGTAAAGAGTAAACCCCTGCCTCCAATTGGCAGAGGGAAGGATGGTCCTACTGCTGTTCCATATCTGCACACAGGCTCAGGGGCCTGCCAACTCTGTATCCTTCCCCAGCAATAAAAGGTCATTCCAGAGGAGATGGTGTGTCCTTTTGTGCGTCACATTTTCGCCTGGAGAAGTGTTGTTTTTTTTCTTTCTTGTTTTTGGTGTGTGGCTTCGTCTTGTTGTTCAACCTCCCTTCCTGCTCTTTGAATGCACTTTCTCCCACTTTCCCTCTGTGGGTATTTAGAAGGTTAGTCAGTTTCTAATTAGCTTCGAAACCCCGTAAGGCCAACGTCCACGTACGGCCTGCAGAAACACACACACAAATGCATGCACGCAAACGCATTCACAGCTGGAGATGTGTTGCTTTGTACATTAGTGTACTCCGGGTGCCCAGACCAGTTCACAGTTGTGTTAATCCAATAGAGCGGGCTGCACAAGTGAGATAACGACGTGCTTACTCACACTAAGCTCCAACTCAAAAGCAGCACACTGATATTTCAGACCGAGACAGGCAATCTGAAAATTGGTCTGCGGTATTTTTACACCAACAATCGAGGAGCATGAAAGGGGACTTTAATTTCTTTTGACTTACTCTTATCTCCGGCGTGTCTCTTCTTTATCCCTCCCTTGCTTTATTTATCTCTTCTAAAGATATTTTTGGCCATAAGTCGTATTTTTGCACCTGTCATTTTTCCCTATAGCCGTGTCTATTTCCAGCTTTTTGCCAGGCGCCTACCCTTCTGTTCTGCGCTTCACAGAACATCTGCGATTCTGGTGCAAATGAAATGGTTTAGTGAGCTATGGAGATGCTTGGATTTTAAGCAGGCTAGTTGTTTCCCCTCAATAACTAATAAGAGCATGCCCCAAAATGTTGAACTACTTCCTGTAACTCCTTCCTTCCTTGTTTTTCCGTCTTCGTCTATTTGATAGTCTTTCTGTGGCTGTCTTGTGTGTCACTTAAATATTAATACACTCCTTGAGACACGAACACAAACTTAAGATCTGATTAACGCAGCGCACGTCATGATTACCCTTTGGCTCTTCTGTTTACTTCCTCATATACTGTCTGTTCTACTCCACTGCAAAGCCAGTATACACTCTATGGAATAACCTAGAGCCCCTAGATAGCATTGCACTTTTCCCACACGTCTCATGACTTGAACTTTTCACGCTAACGTCACACTATGTTCACTATAGGGTGCTTGACCTTTAATCCCATGGCACTTCTGCACACGGTTTAATGTTTAGAGGGCGAGCTGCTCTTAAATGCTGATCCCATATCAGCTTCGGCAGCTCTTTTTCCAAGCAAATAACCTGCCACCGGCGAGGAAATGACTAACCTGGCTGAATCACGATGCACGCAAAGCCACATTCTATTTAGCAGATCCCCTTGAATTCCTTTAGGGGGTTTGGAAAGAAGGTGAATCGAGGGTGGTGGTGGGGGGCAACTTAAAAGTTGAACATGGTGGTTCAACTCAAATATTCATGTGAGCTTGTTAATCCAGCTTTCAAAAGGAATTATTAATAGGCCAACTTATAATAGACAGTCTAGATGCCTATGAGCGGTTCTGTCTTCCAGCTGCATTACATAAAATATAATGAATTCTGCATCTAGGATACCAGAGGGAGGGAGAGAGCAGAAGAGGGAGAGGAGATGGAACTTATTTTCCAGGGCTTTATAATGCAGCCTTCAATGCAGACAGAAAAAAAACAGCAGATCCGACCTGCTTTGGTGTCTTGTCGCTGATCATACACGATCTCAAATCTACACATTTAATGATTTTTACACAAACACATCAAAAGGGCAAATCAGCCCTAAAGCTACAGTGCCGCAGCACCCTCTAGTGACTGGCTTTTGAACTATATATGATTTATAACGCAATCTTTGCCTCCAGCTTCAGTTAATTTGGAACACTCCATTAAGCTCAGACACTTGGTCTAGTAGCAATTTGACCTCAAAATTGTGCAAATATTCATTAGGACATTCTCTCTTCTCTGTAGACAACAAATCTGCTTTCCAAACTAAATCAAAAGCATACAGTAACAATATTCATACTCTTCATATACAATTTACAGAATACAGTACATAATTTATTCTATTACACTTAGATTCCAGGAGGATTGACTTGAAGAATCTGCACAGACGCAGCTCAAAGACATTGAATGAAATACAATCTATTTCTTTACAATTTCGTCAAGAGTTTCGAGGCTCCGTCTGGCTCTTGAACGCTCCCGAGTGACTCTGGTGTTCCTCCACCATACACAAGATCCTGTCTGACAGTTCTTTAATGTCGCTGTGCGTGTCGGGATGTGCAGTCAGAGCTTTAAGAAGTTCAGTCAGGCCCTCCTGCTGCAGCATGCGGCTGTAATGTGAAGCTAAAGGATGAAGACGAAAAGAAAGCGAGAAGAAGGTGAGAGAGGAATGCAGCCCAAGCCTCCGCACCACTTAACTATTAATAAAACAGAAGGTGAATATGAATAAATTCATGAGGTGTAATGTTTTAATTTATGTAATGTATTTAACGACGAAGTTACAGTCAGCTCTGTTTTACATCAAAATGGCGTCTACACATACAGTGACCCCGAGCTAACGTCAGTCAAACCTCTGCAGTAGTGTTTGTGTGTCTTACTGTGCTGACTGCAGACCAGATGTATGGCCCAGACTGCCCACAGCTGCACTCCTGAGGGTTGACAAGGCTGAAGCAGAGGGCAAAATGGACGGAATGACCTGGAATGTGAAGATCACAAAACAGTACACTAAGACTAAACATGAGCAGAAGTGGACTTTAAACATTTGGTGGTTTTCATCTGTACCAGATGGCCAATTTTGTTCTGCATCAGTGCAATCCAGGGTATTTGAGCTGAGGTGTTAGACACAAAAACCTATTTTGAGTCATATTTCAGAATGTTTTCTTGTGACTGCCTGGGCTTTCTTTGGCACTTGCAATAGCATTGTGGGTTTTACACCTCTCAGCACGTGTCCAAATAAACAATTCTGAACATGGAGTTTCAAGCTAGGCATTTATTCCATACATTAAGGGAGCCAAAACTACAAAATATTTTGTATCTTTGTGTCACAAAGAGACTATGGGCTGTGTAATTGATAGAAAATTATTTACAGTGCCTATTAAAAGTATTCATCCCCTTGAAAGTTTTCCCTTTCTATTGCTTTTCAACATTTAATCACAGTCAGTTTATGCCATACTTTGTATTTTTAATTATTTGGCATTACTTTGTAGAAATCTGTTTTCACTTTGGCATGAATGAGTCTTTATTGTAATTTCTTATTCATTGAATCACTGTTTTACATTGAGCATAATTTAATGTTAAAAAGCAATAAAAGGGGAAAACTTCCAAGGGGGGTGAATACTTTTTATAGGCACACCATAGAAAGTGCTATGCAAAATGTAGTTTATATCTAATGCTAAGCAGACAGAATGAGTAAAAGCATTGAAAATGACTCTACAAATCTCTCTTTCTGTTCTGTCCAGTTTCCTTTGCTCTCACCTGTAAGACACCATTTCTCTCTCCAGCTGGGTCCAGGTCATTATGGAATCATGCTGCAGAGAAAAGGAAGATGCATTGAAAGGGGCCAAGGGTGGATTTTATCACCCGTTGCATGAAAACCCAGCATCCAAAACACACACCAGCTGCTCCAGTATGGTGGTTCGGAGCTCGCCTTCCAGGGTCCAGGCCTCTGCTCTGGAGGAGAGGTGCGCCAGAATCCCTCCTGCAAAGTACCGGACCCCCACCTCCACCTGGGAGTCCTGCAGGAGACTGAGGATGTGCTCCAAAAGGTCCTCCTCCATCAGGTCAGCCTGTAGCTCCTCCACCTCTGCTATGTTGTTCTGCAGCAGGGTGAAGCACCAAGATGATAGCACAGTTAAAAGCAAAACTAACATAAAACGTAAGTTGGCAGGGCGACATTAGATTCAGAGATGTACTGTTTCATCTACAACTGCCTACAGATAAACTTCAGTTCCTTCTGTTCAGCTAAGTTAAATATGAATGTAAACTGGACACATAAGTATTAACACCATGAATATGCATATACTTTACCCACCAGAAGGCCAAGAACTTTCTGCTGAATAGAAGGTTCACTGTAGTAGGACTGCAACGCAAATAAATATAGGAGGCAGCATAAGAGGAAAAACATTTGTCAGGGGGCATTTCTGTCTGTCTGTGTATTTTCTGTCCTCTTCTACCTCCAAAACCTCCTCGTACAGCTCCAAGCCCTGGCATTCGATGAAGTTGCGAGCAGCCGCCGGCATCTCATCTGTCAGGTTCCACAGAGCACTCAGGGCAAACTTCAGAGTGGAGTCTACCACTCCCACCATGGCTTTCTGCTGCACTATAGCCAGCAGCTGCTGTTAGACAGACACAACAAGGAGTGAAAAATGACCCAGGCAGACCCAGACAAGACAGAAAAAAGGAAATAATTTCTACTTTTCCAAATAGAAATCAAAAATCCAGCAGGAAATGCGGGCTACACCGGCTGCAACTTGCTTTTCTTCCAGTAAAAGGCTTACATTTCAATTTGTGACATTAGACAAAATATAAAAGAAGATAAATGAGGTGTGGAGAGCAGCTTGATTACATGGACAAAATGAGGTGACTGAATAAACTGAGACGGTGAGTGCATGAAGCGATGGAGTGACAGTAAGTAGGTGAGTGTGTACATTAAGTAATGGAAAATAAGCAGGTGAGAAACACAGTGAGCGGGTGAGAAGTAGAAATACGCCCATGCACGTCTAGTGCTGAGCCGGGGTCAGTTGTGTAAGTATGAAACTAAACCCCCTCGAATGTACCTTCATAATAAAGACGTCCTTGCTGAGCTGTGCCGTCTCCTCTGTGGACAACTGCACATGAAACAAACAGATGAGCTCTCCTTTGAGTTCTATCCATTCTCTAAAATGTCAAACTGCAACAAAGAGCGCTTTTATCCCACAGGGAAATTGGCCACATTTAACTAGACTAAATGAAAGCATGCAGCTAGCTGCTGAAACAAGTGTCACTGAGGTGCAGGAGCTTTCAAAAGGTGGGACTAACGGGTGCCATGCTATTTTCCCGCAGCACGCTAATGCACAGTGAGTGAGCAGAGTCTTGACCTTGGCCACCAGAATGGAGATGACAGCCACAGCCATCCTCTGAAGGGTCGGATCCTCGTGGCTGCTCAGCCAGTTAATCACCAGCGTGGCGGCTAAATACCTGAACCATGATCACAGCATGATTGTGAGGAACACGGTATTATATAAATACACCAGCGATGCACAGACAAAACGTTGGGAAAATCTCAGTTCAGGTCTGCATTTTAACATCTGGAGGAGCTATTTCTTTTGGCAGCTGCATCTCAAGACAAAATATATTTCAGCTGGATCCCAATTTGTTGGAAAAACACTCTACTGCAATTCTATTAGTACACTGATTATTTTGGCTACTGCCGGGACGTGGACTCAAAAGTCATATTACAACTGAGGGAAAGTAAACTAACTTGTCAAAAGGAACATCCTGAAGGATATAGTCACTGCAGAGCGCCAGCAGACAGTTCTTTTGGACCTGGAGAGATGGAAACAGTCTAATGAATAGAAGAAACATATGGGTGTAAGAAGATATATGTGCGCATATGGAGCAACTACAAATGCTGTCTGAAGGTGGCAGAAATGGAGCTGTAACCAACTGCAGAAAATAATAGATCAGAAGCTGGTGAATGACAAGCCAGCTGGGAGCAACAAAAGCATTCAGTGCCAGATTTTGCTGTTGTGTAACGACGTATGATGATGGAAATGAAATCTGAGCTGCTCTCCTGACCTGATGGTGGTTGGGGAATGTCTTCATGGCATACAGCAGCTGGGCGACGGTGGAGCTGAGCAGGCTGACTGACATGGCCTCGGCCAGGTCCTGAGTGGTCAGGTTGAACACACAAGCTGTGGCCACCAGGTGGATGTGCAGAGAGGTGGGATGGCTCTGCATGGCACTCACCACCAGCTACAGAAAACAAGACGTCCATGATATAATCACATGTGCCTCAGAATTAGTAATGATTTGCCCTTGTCAGTACTGGGCTGTTAAGAGTGGAAACTGGCTAGAACAATTCTCACCACCTAAACTACTCACTGAGCCAGACGTGCAGCTGAATTGTACTCTTTATGTGTCAGTCTGTACTATAAATCCCCTCATCAGCCATCTCTGTGATTACATCTACAGTAATCAGAGCATCGGGTCACAGGACATTCAGACTTTAGCTGTACTAGAGGGTCTAACTGAGCTTGATTTACAACATCAATATCCATATAGTTACATGTCTGTTCATCAGCTAAACTTGTGTTTTCTCCGCTCCAGTCGACCTATGTGACAATGAAGGAACCAGGTCAATGAAGGAACTATCAAAGAAGGAACCAGGTCACAGCACCTTCAACATTTCTGGCTGTGGTTTGTCAGCGTTGGTGGTTAGATTGTAGAGATGGACGAGGGCCTCCCGTATGAAACACTCCCGGTCTCTGTACCTCCTGAGCGCCTCACACACCTGGTTCTCATCAGCCTCTCCTGTTACCTGAACACACACAGCAGATCAGCAGGAAATGCAGTGGGCACATTCAGTAAGTACACAAACAGAGCCTCAAGTCAAAGATAAATGAGAAACTTCTGCAAGAATCAAGCTCATATGTCTCCGTACGGCAATCTCTGATGGCCTCATGTATCACAAACTATTTGTCTGATGCTCACAACAGATCCTTACTTTGAGGTTTTTCTTCGAAGAAAGGACGTCACAGGAGCTAACCCCGGTGGCCAGCAGGCCCAAGAAGACCAGTCCACTCCTGGACTCCACAAAGGCCTTGATTGCGGCTTCACTGATTCTCTTCCGCCCAGAGATATCTAAAGAAACAAGTGATGGCAGGACCTCGGGAGTCCCCTCCAGAAGCTGCCACACTGTCTCATCTCCAACTCGTCCATCACTGTCATCCACAGCAAAGTGATCGTCAGAGAAGTCCAGATGTCTGAGAGCGTGAAGCTGGTTGAAGACAAAGAGCAACCTGGCAGGCGACATATCCAACTGCTGCAGCTTGTGGGCGATTAAGAATCTCAGGGTGTTTTTGCACTTGAAGAGAGCGGTAAGCTTTGAGATGGAACTGCAGGAGATATCCAGAGTCTCCAGGTGAGGTAGGGTGCAAATATCCTCCAGGACAGCATCACTTAGGTCCGTGTTGGCAACGTTGAGCATCCTGAGGCCCTGCAGGGAGCTGAAGCCCACATGGACTCCACCATCCTCCTCCAGAGACTCCCAGTCCAGACGTAACCCACTGAGGGACAACCTCTGCAGGCTCAACCTGCATTCGTGGTTGGAGGCCAGGCCTGAGATGATGTCCGCCACGGTTAAACCACCAGAAACCCAGGAGGCATCTAGTTCCAGGAGCCGGTGAGGACAGAGAGCCAAACGGAAAGCTTCTGCAGACACCGGAGAGGATTGAATGGAGGCTCGACGCAGACGAAGCTCTTTGCAGTTTCGGAAAATCCCAACTGTCGTGTCATTCAGTATCCCTTGTTCAGAGAAGCAAACAGAAGGAAGGAAAAAGAAGCATCATTTCAACCACAGTTATTTTTGAGAAGAAGAATTTTCCTGCTATTTCAGCCAGACGAATGCCAACCTTCGGGTGAAGTTATAACTCATTAGATAATAGGGTCAACTCGGGATAATGATTTCCGAAAGTTTAATTAACTCATGTTTGTAAGGAGAAATCCAATTAACTTCAGATCACAGATTAATTACATTTAAAACAGGCTATAGTATGATTTTACACTGATTTATTTAACACCCTGGATAGATTTTTCTTTCTTTCACTTTACCAACATACTGCTATCTTCTGAGTGTTTTGAGTCTTCCTGACCTACCTTTAGTTGTCATCTTCTGCAGTAGCTGGTCGGCCATCTCCTGTGGGAACAACGGCGCCCAGACGAGGCTCATGGAGCCGTCTGCTCGTACGCTGCACAGAGCATCCAGGCTGCAGCACACCTGAGCCAAGCAGAGGTCGCACAGCGCCAGGGGGCCCTCAGCATCCTGCAACACATCACCAGGTAATTAGAAGAGTCAGACTGCTGCACAAGTACTCACAGCGAAGTCAGAGGTGAAAGTGGAGGTATGTCAAAAGATGACTTCATCAAATTAGGGAAAAATATTTATATAATTGTCTCACTTGGCTGAAAGATAAGACAAGGTGAGATCAGATCAGATAACATAACTTCAAATAAAACTTTCTTAATCCCAAAGGAAATTCTTGTGCCAGATACTGCCCAGAAAAAAACATGTGACATAAGAAATGCCTAAAAGTAAAAAGCAATAAGATATTTAAGTACAGTTTCTGTCCACAGGCCATCAGGCTATCAAATCTGACTCACCTGCATTATCTATAAATGGCAATATTTTGCACATATCTCCTGCCTTTGTATGTATCCTTTGTTTGTTTACATATGACAGCGCTGCACAAGATGCCAACATTTGCACATATAATTTATTTTTAACTATTTTCACCTTCTTTTATTTTTATTTTATTCTATTTTTTTTTCAAATTTCTTTTTATTTTATCTTAGTTGTGTGACAGGAACTGGCAAAATAAGAATCTCGTTACTCGGGGTAACCGCTGTGTTTCTGCTGTGTGTATGACAATAAAGTTCTTGAAATCTTGAGTCTTAAAATAAGGGCAGAATAGAATTGTGAAACGTAAGGCAGGCATTGTTACAGAGATCATAAGTAATATCCCACACAACAATGAAACAAATGAAATTAAACATATATTGTATCTGAAAAATAAAAATAAAATGAAATATTGTACATTTTGACAGTGTTTTACATGCAATCATCAAAATGATGCCGCTGAAAATGAATGTTACACATGATATTGAAGTATTACACCTTAAAATGCCCCTCTGGCTCTTGATTAAAACTCTCAAACTGATCTCTGTGCACTGAGAATTTCCCCCCCATAACAATAACCTCTTCCTGCTTTAAATTAGCTTAAAGTGTACAACTATTTTTACTCAATAATGCGCAGATTTAGAGAAGCAGTCCCTGCCACTGTGAGGCACATCAGCTCAGTTAAATCTAAAAAAAAAAACTTTCAAATATGAAATATTGTCATGAAATGCAATGCAACACGTGACTTAGCTAAAAATGCACAAACCATTAAGAAGTACTAATGCAATGATGTATTTTTAAAAAACTGTTTAGATCCAAGTGTCCAATGAAAGGCTCCATTATACATTTATTGTGCAGTAATAACTCCCTGCACTATGCTCTCCAGGCTGGAGGTTTCTCTTCAATGTTTTTTTTCTCCCCACATTCATAACACACATATAGACCCTGACAGTTGCCCCTCAGGCTTCCTCCTCGGGGCTCATCAGATCCACACTGACACAGGATCTCTAACGCTGCAGGAGTCTAATTTTATACGCAGCAGACGAAGCTCCGCACGGGAGTAAAGCCCGTTTAAAGCCCCTAATCCAGCCGCTCTCTGTAGGGCAAAGTGGACGAAAGCAACTGGTCCTGCAGTTGGCTCGAACTAAGCGTTTGTCACCGAGACAAAGTGCACGAAAATATAAAAACACGTGGGCAACATTCCATAGAAGTGAAGGGGGTCAAACTCACCATGCTGGAAAAGTAAGAAGTCGGTTGGAAAGAATTTTTAAAAAGCAAAACGAAACAACAGCAACAAGTCGCTCAGCGAGGTTTAAAATCAAGATGCTCCATTGAAATTACAATTATTTGTCATGTTCTTCTATATAAACAAGTAAACAATAAATAAATAAATAAAACCCTCCTCTGTTTTGATTACAGTCGCCGCTGTTGAAAGCCGAGAGTCAGCTGTCACTGCTCGGCCTCCTATTGGTCGGTTTACATGACGTCACCAGGAGACGTTTGTCGTGATTGGATAAACATATTTTTATATGTTTATATGGCAATGACAAGGACAACAAAGATTTAATTTAATGTATTTATTTATTTGCTTTTGTGCACTTAATTTGATTGTCATTGTATCCACCTTATTTATGTATTTTATTCATTTTATCATGAACTTATATGTTTTCTTTAAAATATATGTACACTATCAGTCAAAAGTTTAGACACACCGTCTCATTCAATGCTTTTTATTTATTTGTATTATTTTCTACATTCTAGATTAATATTTTTGTTTAAAACATCATTCCATATGTATTCTTTTATAGTTTTGATGCCTCAGTATTGATCTGCAATGTCTAAAATAATTAAATAAAAGCCACTGAGTGAGAAGATTTACTCAAACCTTTGACTGGTAGTGTATATATAATAAAAAGACTTGTTTATTTAACTTCAATGCTTTTTTTTAAAAAAAATCTTACTTTTAAGATCCTCCTCTGGTTGTTGATTAAAACCCTCAAACTCACTTCAGTGTATCAGTTATATATTGCGATTTTCTTCCATGAAAAAATTTCTCTCTGCCTCAAATTGGTTTTAAACTCGATTCCATTGTTTGCCCTTGAATATGCCCACATTTAAAGTCCATAGCTCTACTTCTATCAATCTACCACTCACTGCACCACAGCACACCAGCTCACTCTTGGCTTTACTCAAACACTTTAAAATCACCCCTCAGTTTGCAAAGGTAAGTTATAATGGTGGAGTGATTCAGCCATCGGTCCTCAGGTTCTAATCAGTATGTCTCTGGTTCTAATCTCTGGAGTCTTTCTACATAGATGTTCAAACTGGAAACCAACAAAGAATAATGACACAGAAAGCCCCACATTGCAAGGCAGGATTGGTTCCTTAGTTTTTTGTTGCATATGAAACCCAGGAAGTCAAATCAGTACTCTATAGTTTCTTTGTATAATTAGCACTTTAAGTATATTTTTGCTGCTAAAACGTATGCAATGCAAAGTTAAATCATTAGTGAAGTAGTTTTGTTTGTATTTTACTTGTATTTTTATTGATAATCTTTCTGAAGCATAAGATTTTGATATTAGGCATTTTTTTAAACCACTGATGAAAACCATTTCAAAACAATTTTCCTGTCCATTTGACCAGGTTTCACAATGAAGTGTGTTATATAGTTGTAATAGTAGTGGAACACTAAGGATTCATTTTTTTGTCTATCTATCTATCTATCTATCTATCTATCTATCTATCTATCTATCTATCTATCTATCTATCTATCTATCTATCTATCTATCTATCTATCTATCTATCTATCTATCTATCTATCTATCTATCTATCTATCTATCTATCATGTAGGATTAAAGCAATACACCTGCAACGTCTGTAAAGGTAAACTTTGGCAGTGAAGTATTTTAGCCACAAGGAGGGGCTAACAGTAAGAGATGGATTTTAACTTTTAACCAGTGGAGGAAGTAGTTGCTTCCTTTACTCAAATGAAAGTAAGGAAAAAAAAAAACAAAACCCAAACATGTTGTTACAAGTAAAACTCCTACATTCAAAAGGAGGCGTAAGGAAAAGTACAAAAATAGTAGCACCAAAATTTACTTTAAATACCTAAAGTTAAAGCACTCTTTATTTAGAATTGGATTATAAATATTGACTGCAGCTGAAGCTCATTACTTTAACACTGCTGAGCAGTTTAATCTATAATAATGGCACTGTTTATGAGTTCCTTTATCTTCTGTATATCAAAATTGTGCTTCAGTACATGGCATAAGTAAATAGCGTAAATAGTTACATTCCATTACTGCCGATGTGACAACTTCAGTTAAGTTTGCCATAAATTCTTATAATAAAAAATGAAATTTCTAAGAATACATCAATACATAGGGCCAAACTGCATTTTGTCCATTAACAAAAAAATGAATATAATTTAAAAAAAATGTAGTGTAGTCTGTAATGATGTGCATAGAAGATCAAGGGCAACATTTGAAGGGACAACCTTTTTTAAAACCCCTTTAATGTGGCATTAGAGAATGAATGAAGCATGGAATTATCTCAACATGACACAAACAAGTCCTTTTTAAATTAGGGTTTCAAAAAACACTCAGAAACCATAAAATTACTGGATATTTGCATTCTGACTACTTTAAATGACATGATGCTCACTTGCGAGCAGGTTGTGGCCCTCAAATGAACAAGAAAAGAGCAAAAAAGAGAATACTTTCAAATGATAAACACAATTTGGTTATAGTAATTTTTTTCTTTTCATTCTAATTCCATTTATTTTTAATTCAACAACCCCTACTAAAAAAAAACGACCACCACGGACACACACTCTCTCACTCACACCCACACAAACATATGCGTCACACACAGGCGCCCACGCACTGAAACGCATGCACACACACACACACACACAAACATTTCTGCATTATGCATGTCCTGTCTTGATCGCTCATAAGCAAAACTGTCCTCCCACATGCCTAAGTATGTTTCCACATGCAGAGAATCCCCGTGCTTCAAAGCCTGTGCTTCCTCCTCGATCCAAAACATTTAGCTGAGGGGCGTTCTTTTTGTCTGCAAAGCCCCGCGCATATTGTCCTCATAACCAAATAAACACAGCTGCCAAAAGCTCTTGGACTGCCGCTGGAGACGCACACATCCCCATATACGGGGTAAACACAAAAGAGACGCTCACATCCAAAACAGACCTCCTATTATTGTGCTGAAGCTACTGGGTCACCAGAATCACTCAGTCATTAGATTGGAGCTGATAGGAAACAGATTTGTGAGGAAGGGTAAGCAGGGGATGAAGAAGAGTTCTATGAATGAAGCTGACAGATGAGTGTGTGAAAGTGATGGGAAGAAAGGAGGCCATCAACTTCAGCAAGCATGACTGACGTGTTGCGTGTGCGGGAGACAAATGAACCTTGCAAACAAGACTTATGAGAATTAAAATATGACATGAAGGCTGATTTTCACAGTCTTCACCCTTCACTGACTCACTGGGCAGCTGGATCCGTCACTTAGTGTTTTTTGTTTGTGGTGAAACCTTATATCAGGAGGAGCCTTTCCTTTCTTTCACAAACTTCAGGCGGAGGAAGGCAGGGCCAAGCCTTTCCTCTGCTCAACAGGGAAAATCATACCATCAGCCTCCCTCTTTCGGCAGATGGACCACCCTTCGCTGTTCTCTCCTGGTGGACAGAGCTTGCTGGTGCCACAGCAGTGTGCAGGCCTTCATTCTCAATGAGAGCAAAGGCAGAGGGGGACTGAGAATGGAGCACATGAACCTGCAGAGGAAACACAACTGAGAGACCACTTGGACTACTGACTCAACTTACTACCGGTTAGAGTTCTTTTTTTATTGTTATTTCAGCTTAATTGTGACATTGATGTACGAATATGTGTGTTGTTCTTCAAGGAAATTGCCATCATTTTAGTTTTTTTTTACCATTGTAAAGTTAAAACATGGAATCTGTTGCAACTAACTGAAAATAGTCTTCTTGTCTTTTATGGCTCCTTTAAAGAAGCTGTGGTATGACGGTGAATCTCTATCATTTAAACAAATTAAAGTAAATCTGGTCTGAACCTTTTGCTTATATTCACAAAGATCATGTATCAAGTCGTCTCCTCAGCAGACGGAGCTAATCAGCGGCACCATCAGAATAACTTGTGGGCTAATTGGCACCGTCCTTAAACTCTGTTCGCCCAGAGCAAAAGCCACAACAAAGTTAGAGTGGAAAATGGGGGATTTCTCTTTTTCACTGTATTTATTCTGTACGTTGAACTCACAACTTGGAGAAACATTAAGGGGCTCGTATGCGGTAGATTTCCAAGGCTAACAGCAAATCTTTAAATTGAGGAGCTTAAAAGTAGACAGTTAGAGCTCAGTGGTACCACTTAGAGTCAGTGGGCTGTTTTGGATGAGTCCCCTGAGTTGGGAAAACCAGCCACCACAAAGTCTGAACCGTCTAGTTGCAAGGAGAATATGGATGAGTTGGCTGGAACTGGTCGGGTCTGGCTGTGAGGAAGGGAAGGAGAGGAGAAAATGCCTTTTTAATAAGTCAACCAAAAAAAATGCCTCTGTGGCAGACTTGATGAAGACCAGCAGGGTGTGAACGACAGGGAGAAACCTGGTGGTAATAACTGCGGATGAGAGTCACAGCCCTGGCTGAGGAGCCTCTGTGTAAACACTGTCACTCCTGTCAGGCCGAGGCCTGTGAGATTCATATTGTGGGGTTGGAGACGTACAGACGCGCCAAATAGCTGAGACCGAGCTATTGAAAGGGATGGCCTGTGATTACAGAAAGACAGGAAAAAGTCCTCTATGGGTAATAATAACTGAGTGACAGTGCCAAGGTGTCTTTGAGCTCTGACACATGGCCCTGTTTTCCTTTTGCTCTCATGGTTATTAATTTATGACAAAATAAACTGTCGCTCATTCCATGTATTAAAGTTAAAACAGGGCTTCAGGGGAGAAATCTGTGCTGCTGAACATCATGGTTATGAAAAAATGATGTTGCCTCACACACTTTCTTTCCATCAATTAGTCATTGTACCTCACAAATATGCAAAAATCTGTATTTTTTTTCCTTGAGGTAAGCATGTTTTTGTGGATGACAATGATACAAGGCTACTATTCTGCTACAGCAGCAGTTCAAGCTTAGGTAATGCTCTGGGATCTGTCCCGCTAACTGTGGTCAGTACTCTTCAGTGCAGCTAAACATCAAGAAAAGACCACAGAAATGATTTAAAGCCTCTTCTGTCTCTGTCTTGGATTCATTTAATTCTGCCTCTGTGGCATCTGTAGCAATCCTCAGTGGATTTGTTGTGAAGCGTGTCAATGTAAAGTGGGTCATACTGTGTGCCAGTCAGAAGTGTTAGATGAAGGTTACTAAACCTCCTTGGCTACATCCCCTAGACTGCCTTCTGGTTGGATTTTGCTCGACTGCCAAAATCAGCCTGAAGTTGGCCCGGCAAAGAAGCTCCACTTCTCAAGCCAAGCCATGCTATTGAATATGGAGGGAGGGATCTTTCACTTAGCCTGCACCCACCCCGCCTCATTCGTTGTGCTGTCAAAACCAATGAGATCAAAACACAAGCGCTCTTTCCAAAAATAGACTCCAGAAAACATTACTCAGAAATCAGGGATCCCTGTTCCCCCTGCCGCTCCTCAAACACATCAGTTTCTATAATTCATCAATAAATTCAAATTTCTGTGTGTGTCTCAGACAAAAAGAAACAGCAGAGGTTAAGCTGAGTGTCTGAGGCACAATGATAACCACCTGTGGACTCATTTCACACATTTCTGCATCTTATGAATCCACCAGAGTTTGCCATTGGATGCCATTCTGCTAAATTGCATATTCAGTGTAATCATTGGCCACATTTCCAAATTTTCTCTCAAATATTTTCCTTTTGAGTCAAGTCTTTTGTCAGACTCTGAGTTTTTCAACCTTCTAATACTCATGCACCAGTGCAGGTACGCTGGAAGACCACAGGACTGAGCCACAAGATCTACAGAAATATTAAAAACAGATCTTGACACTTGAACACACCCAGACACCTGATACAGATGTGGCAAGGGACAAAATGAAAGAGAGCCCATGAGGGAATGTATTGAAAATGTGAGTAAAGATAACAGGTTTGTGGCGAGTGGGTGGAACTACTGTTACCCCATCACAATCGTACCACAGGGAACACTGTGCCAAAGGCAGTCGTTGAGTGTGTGGAACCAGCTGTGTCTGTGCTATATTTTCACTTTACATTTTAATGCTCACTTACTTCATACTTAGACTAGACTCTTATGTCAAGTCTCCATGTGCAGCTCTTTCCTGTCTCATGCCAGTGGACAATCTGACTACACAGTGGTTTAATTGGATTAAATCAGATTAGAGGAGAAAAGAAAACATCTGCAAGACATGAGTGTAGTTTTCTTGTTTTGTGACCGGTAGGAAACTGAACAAAAAATATCAGATCATTGGTAACAAAAAATAACTTCTTATACAATACTCTTCTATATTTTCTTCTTGTCAGCAAATTCAATGGAAAGACCAATTCCAATAATAAGGGATCCTACTAATAAATACTGCTTTCATAACTAATGCCAGATATATTTTTTTACATCTGTGCCAAAGCACGCCATTGTTGCCCAAAAGCACATCCGTGAGTCACGAAGTTGAGTCAGCTCCATCTTGGTGCTGTTAATACTACTGGCTCAGGAAGTCTACACCCCTGTAAGCACCTCTGAGGCTGTAGTCAGGCAAAGTTGAGTTATGTGCTAAATGCTAATATAAGCATGCTAACATCAGCAGACTAACAATGCTAGGATCACATAGAAAACTGTAAGGCCAAAACAAACAACCTTGATCTCTGGCACTTGTGAGAAATCGGAAATACAATCAATGTTCTCACCTTTATTACTAGACCAGAGTGAGATCTGAAAAACTCCAGATTAGATTGTGGCCTTATAGCTTTGCATGAGTGACAATGATGCTGCTGAACCTGCCCTAAAACATCTCAATTGTTGCGACAGAAATGAAACACAAAAACCACTGCATCAATTCTAATCATAGTAATACCAGGAAGCCTCTTTACTAAATGTTCCACCCTTGACAACTTTGAAAGAATGGCACCATTTGAGTTTTTTGTCGAAGATATGGCCTGGTCCCAGTTCAACATCCTCCAGAGAGGAAGGGGTTCACACACTAATGTTTAGCAGGGATCATCTTTGCCATGTTCATCTTAATTTACTTGGTAATTAGTCCCAAAACAAAAAAGCAACCAATGCTGATGGGAATGTCACTGGTGTTACAAGAAGTTAGACATGAGCTACTGGATGAACTGAAATTCTTATCAGGATGGAGATACATGAAAAAAAATCAAAGGATCGCCAAAGTCAACAGCATTAACCATCTGGGGTTCATAATTGTCTCTGCAAAATTTCATTGCAACTTTAGCCATTCCCAAAGTGGTGGAATGACAAACAGAGCAAGATTAGAGTGTAGGATACAGAGCAGGGAAGTTGGAAGATCTGAGAGTCATACCAACAGGTTAATGTTGTTTTTGTGGAAAAATGTAGAAACCAGCTATATGATTTGTGTGCCTGTCATTCATTTTTTTCAGATCTCTTGCTTGTTTGGTGATAAACAGAGGAGGAACCATGGGATCTGGAATGTGGGGCCTATTTATTCTGCTTGGTCTGTCTCTTTGGAGCAACACTCAAGCCCTCACCAAGAACCCTATCCTGTCCCGGATACGAAGGGCTCCAGAGGCCAGTGGAGAAAACAAGAAGTGCTCCTACACCTTCCTGGTCCCTGAACAGAAGATCACAGGTCCCATCTGCGCCGCCCGGGGTTATTCAACTGACAAGGACCGAGTGACACGCCTGGACGTGGCCTTGGTGCGTGACCTGCTGTCAAAGCAGCGGCGGGAGATGGAGACTTTGAAACTGGTGGTGGATGTGGACGGCAACTTGGTGAATGAGATGAAGCTGTTGAGGAAAGAGAGCAGGAACATGAACTCCAGGGTGACTCAGCTCTACATGCAGCTGCTCCACGAGATCATCAGAAAGAGGGATAACTCGCTGGAGCTGGCTCAGCTGGAGACACGAATCCTTAACGCCACCACTGAGTCGCTGCGCCTGTCCTCCCGCTACAGGGAACTGGAGGCCAAGTACGCAGCCCTGTCTGCGGTGGTGAACAACCAGTCAGTGCTGATAGGAGCGCTGGAGGAGCGTTGTATGCAGGTGTACAGTCATAGGCGTGAACAACCTCCCCTGGGACCTCCACTGGTGCAGGTTGTGCCTGAGAACATTCCAGTCAATGTGCCACGTTTCACCAATGAGATCCAGAGGGACAACACCCGAGGGTTTGCCCGGGAAAGGGGCTCTCGTTCCGGGCCATCACCCACCAGCGGTACCCTGGAAGTCCAGAAACCTCCTCAGAGAAACTTCAGTACAGAAGGTGAGTGGGTGAGAGAATGCGCTAGAGATCCATCCATCCATCCATCCATCCATCCATCCATCCATCCATCCCTTAATTTTCAATCATTTATTCCTATTTTCAGTCACAAAAACCCAAAATAGTCATGGCAAAATGTCGAGTAGTCATGACTTTCTAGGCCACCCATAACAAAATAATAATCTCTGACTTTGAATACAGCTGCAGGTGGGCTTGTGGCCTCATTTCCAAAGGTTAAAGATTTGCAAATTCAGCTGGAACTCTGCTCCCCACACTACAGAAAGAACATAAACCAGGCTGGAAATAAAAATGTTGTAACGTCTGAACTGAGGCTGGGAATTTTAAGCAAAGCAAAGAGAGCCCTGACCAACATGATTCTGCTAATCAACAGAATTTCCTGACACATTTAGATTGCCGTTGCCAAAGAATAATAAAGTGTGTAGGATTTCAGTGCAGCTGTGTATGGAAATAATCCTTTACGAGACTGTTCCATTGCATGTGAGAGACAAAATCCAGCCTGGCATGGTAGAGGTCCTGCAAACCACAAAATAGAGGCACTTCTGGGATACTTAAGGGAATGGTCTCTACCTTTATGTTATTATTGTTATTATATAATTAGCTGGGAGACAGTTCTTCGCCCTTAAAATAAACTTACTGCTACATATGTTATTAATTAAAAATCTTAAATGATAATGTTAAATTACCTTGAGAAAAGGCAGATGTTAACAAGGACAGGTTAACAAGCTACCTATTTTGAGTTTTGACCTCAAATGAAGGAAAGTAATTTTTTATTAAGTGACTTAATAGGTGGATTCTCTCCTGCTGTTCACACAGGACGTAATAAACAAGTGAAGACCTCCGGTACATACATGTGTTTTCTATTTCTTTGTCTGCCTGTGTGATTTTTTTCTTGTTTACTGCTTTTTCCTACTTATTTAACTTTCTGTCACACATTGACTTCAGAGTTTCCTCATAATGTAAACATGTTGTTGATTTCTCAGTGCTCACATGGAATCTGCCATGATACCAAAATGCAGTCACAAAGATTTGCTCAAAATTGATCAGATTCTGTCTTTTTTATGCTTTAGAGAGGTGTACTTTTTGAAAAAAAATATATGAATAACATCTTTTTAGTTCCTAGAATTTTTTTTAAATAGAATAACATTCTCTAAGACATTCTTTAAAAAATCCCGAACATTTTTAAAATTTCTTCCAAATGTTGCCTGAGAATATCCTGCCTTTGTTATTATATAGCATTCTATGAATGTTTTGTTGAACAACATTCTCAATAACATTCTAAAAACGTCCTCAGAATATTGCAGGAAAAATATTGTTAATATATCACATTTTTATGGAAGATTTATGGAAGATTTTCTGCCATCTGAGGTCTTGAAAACATCTTGAAAACATTGTTTAAATGCTGGTTTTAAACATTCTTACTGGTCATCATGTGATGTAATCTTGTTGCCTTGACAATGTGCAAAAAGCATCCTCTGAACGTTTCAGCTAAACCTGTATGTCCCCATAGAAACAATATTTGAAATTATAAATATCCTTAAAACATTATTTAAAATGGAATAAGAACATTTTTTTTTCAAAAGAAAGATGAGCGCTTGTAAAAAATGTTCACCAAACAATAATGTGAAACATTCCACACTTGCTGGGAAAACCTAAACCACAGTGACTGCCCTTAGCTTGGTCAGGCTAGCTGGAGGACAGTCGGAGTTAGTCTAAGCCAAAGATAATTAACAGACATTTTTTGACCTGTTTTTGTGATTAAAAATCTATTTTGATTCAGTTTGTTACTCAGCATAAACAAGGCAGCAGATAAATCTAATACCAAATAAGCCAGTTCTTCTGAAAGCTAATTAGCCTAGCCTTCCAAATAAGCTAAGTAGCCTTTGAACCTAGCTTTACTGTTCCCGCTACTGCTGTTTGTCTTTTGTTTATAAAAGGACACTAATTCATGTCCAATGATTTTATCTCCAGAAGTTGTTTGAAGAAGTTTTTACTGCTCTCTATTCCCAGCTGGCTTTCTTTCTTACTGCCTCCCTCTCTTGTTTTGCTTTCCTTCAGGCCCATTTAGAGACTGTTGGGAGGCGCAGGAGGCCGGACACAGCACCAGTGGCATGTACTTGATCCGACCCGACGAAGCAGAGAGGCCAGTGCAGGTGTGGTGTGAACAGGATATAGACAACGGAGGATGGACCGTTATCCAGAGCAGAAAAGATGGCTCAGTTAACTTCTTCAGGAACTGGGATAACTACAAGGTGATGACAATGGCACTTCCTCTGCCCTCCCTGTCTATTATCCTGTCTTCTTTCTTGGTCCAGCCTCTAAATACTTGGCTCATCCAGAGACAACAGTGGTGCTATTATATGACCCATCGAGAGGAACCATCTGGGGTCTTTGGGACAATTTCCTGAGCCTGACTCCTTGTGTTTTCACTTACTGTAAAATATAACGCCCTGTCAGCAGCGCTATTCGTCCGAGGTCATTTGGTTTGAGATTCCCATTATGAAACATTAGATGGCCCACTAGGAAGGTATGTTCCACAGCTCAATCTGCAGGCATTTCTTTTCCAAAACCACTACTACTATGGTGCCTTCCTGGATGGATGGCTGGTTGGTCTACACCACACCGTATGGAGCCCCTCTCATCAAAGCTCTGTGAGAATGAGATGGAGTATATCGCTGCTGGCAGCCGCTTGCAATCCAGTGTTCCATTCAGTCCGGCCAGGCTTGTGCCTGTGTAACTGGAAGCTAAATTGCTCTCTTCAACATTGATTTGCCTCTTCGCTCTCCCACAAAGCCACCACATACACAGACACATACTCGCAGCACCACAGTTGAGGCCCTGAACTGAAACCCTACATCATTCATCATCTGCTGGCTCACCCGACTAATCCACAATCACAAACCTCAACCTCCTCTACCAAGTGAAGTGTTCTAGAGGAACATGCAGAGGTAGATGGGTCATGGTTATTCAACACAAGTGCCCAGGCCAGCTTTGCCATTAGCCGTGAGTTAAGAGATCTGTTTGGTTTGAGCACTGAAGCAGGATACTGAGGATAAATGCTTATTTTCCAGCATAAACTCTACATATGTCATTCTTATAAAATTTTAGATACAACGTGACATTGTTTGGTCACAGTGCTTTTATCTTTTGAAGTCTTTCTTAAACTGCAGAACCATGCCCATATTGTCATCAAAAAGAAGTTCTCATTTGTTCTGTTAACAGTTCCACAAAATCTACAAAAACAAGTTTCAAGTTCCTAAATATTGCTTGTGTTTCTAAACTCCTGACGCGACCACATCACAAACAACTTGGATTATCTTCTGTGATCTTTTTGTAACCTTCCTTTTAATCTTCCTTTGACTCAGAGCGGCTTTGGAAACATAGACGGAGAATACTGGCTCGGCCTCGAAGGCATCTATAATCTCGGGAGGCAGGGCGACTACAAGCTGCTGGTGGAGCTGGAAGACTGGATGGACAAGAAGGTCTACGCTCAGTACAACAGCTTCCACCTGGAGCCGGAGAGTGAGGGATACCGTCTGCGCCTGGGCACATACCAGGGCAACGCCGGGGACTCGCTCAGCAGCCACAACGGCAAACAGTTCACCACTCTGGATCGAGATAAGGATGCCTTTTCAGGTAGATGAAACTGAGATCGCTTTTCATATAGTCTTCATCGAAGTGCATCATATATTGAAATTTAAATAATCTCTTTTATTATTGTGACCTTGGAATTATTTCAAATCTGCAGTCTGAGTGGTTTTGATGTATTGAAGGTGTCATATGCAATGTTTTTCACATAAACATAGCAACAAACACATATCTTCTATATAAAGAAGTGTAATGGCATCCTTACCAGAGAATGAAGTCACACTCACTCTGAGTGCTGTAATATGAGCTTCTCTGTTCGATGTTTTGGCAGCTAGTCTGGCAGCATGTACATGTGAGTGCATGTGGGTCCCTTCCTTTGAAGTTGTTGGCCTTCCCCGTGCTTATTACAGACTCAGATTGATCTCCCACACCACATTAGAAAAGCAATAGTGCAGTGCAGCATTCAGCTTGTGTCCTAAAATTCCAAAGACTTAAAAAACAAAGTATTTTATTTATGTTATTTTTCAAATTTTACTTATTACAGCCATTTTAACATGTTCTAATAGTTGTGGCTGGATGATATTTTGTTGACTCTTGTCTAAATGCAGAGAGGGAGGAGGTGTGGCTGATCTGACCTGTTTTCTTTACTCTGAGATGAGACATCCAGTGGTTAGAGATGCTGCACATGGAACCTTCAAGCTTTTGGTTTCACATTCAAGTATTCTTGAAACATTTGTAAATTTAGGTTTTCCTAGAGTAGTAAAATGTATAAAAACCCTAATATGAAGACCCCCTGACCACCAGCGGTGTAAAGTAGCCTTTTGCATTCACTGAAGTACAATAGTCCACTACAATTCACTGAGTTAATTATTAGATAAAAACAAATCTTTATTGATCTCAGAGAGAAATTTACAAATCAAACAAAGTCATAAAAACCTGCTGCACCTTTGCCAGCTGCAGTTTTCCAGTGATAAATGTGACGTATGTCCCTAGGTGATCTGTCCCATGTTGTCTGGAGACCCACGAGGACGAATGACACAATTCACTCACTACCTAAAGAAAATAAATATTTATAATCATT
Source organism: Acanthochromis polyacanthus (assembly GCF_021347895.1). Taxonomy (NCBI): domain Eukaryota; kingdom Metazoa; phylum Chordata; class Actinopteri; family Pomacentridae; genus Acanthochromis; species Acanthochromis polyacanthus. The sequence continues at coordinate 32,067,318 of NC_067121.1, forward strand.
CTCTATCAGTGAACAAATTGTATAAACTCTTTAAACTCCCACTTTTTTCATCATCAGTTGTGATGAATCGAGAGTCAAAGCTCTCAAGCAGCTTGTTCTTTGGCAAACATCATGCAAATAAGCACCTTACAACTTTCTCCAAGAAATTGTCTTTTGCAACACAGCAAAACTGTTACGCTCTATGCTATTGAAAGTGTTCTGCTCCTGGAAGCTCCACATTAATTTGCTGAAACACTGACTACATTTGTGGAGTAAAAGATCATTGTTATCATCTTTCGAATTACAGATACCAAAAGGCTGCATCTTGACACAACATAAACTAAGTGGTTGGAAAAAGTGGTTTCTGTCATTATAGTGATGCTTTTTGAAAACAAAGTTGAATGTTGTCACTTTTCTCTATGAACTCACCTCATCATTGAGCTAATCTTCTCCTGTGTTTCCAAACCACAGGTAACTGTGCCCATTTCCATAAAGGAGGCTGGTGGTACAATGCCTGTGGCCAAGCCAATCTTAATGGTGTCTGGTACTCCGGAGGAGTCTACCGCAGCAAATTCCAAGACGGCATCTTCTGGGCTGACTACGGTGGAGGCTTCTACTCCATGAAAGCTGTTCGCATCATGATCAGGCCCATAGACTGAGAAGATACTGTCAACCAGGCTGGTTGAGGAGCAGCTATAGAGGCCAGAGCAAATTTGAAACTCAAATTATGACTCCGTACGTCAGCAGTAACTGGTTGAACTTTGATCGAAGAACCACACCATAGGAGATTATCAACCATCAGCTGGTGACCTGAACTGCCTCCTGTAACAGACTGAACATTGTTCTTATTATATCATAATAGATGCACACATAGAGGGATTTAGAGGACATGACTATTTATAGTAAGCCATGCAGCTCCTTCAACCACCTAATGCATATGATGGTGAAGGAAAACTAAGAATAACTGCCAATATTTTGCAGTTAAATAATGCAATCTGTCTTTCTGATTAAGAAAGTGTTTTTCTCATTACTGCAATACTTCATGGAGAACTTCACTACTGATTGGTACTGATTTCATTTGCAAGCTTTAGCTTCCTACCTCGCCAGGATAAATATCTGGAGAAAACACTCTTATATGGTATTCAACTTGCTATAGTTGCTGGGAGCTGGATAGTACATTTTGGTAATACCAATACACATTTTTTAGGCTTTGTATCCACTTCCTGATCTGAAATGCCAACACCTCAATGAGATGGAGTTGGCTCATTTGATAACCAAAACAACAATAGTGACTATTTTATTTAATCCCTACTCTTAAAATGATCTTTATACTGCATGTTAAAGCACTTTGTCCAAGTGCAGATGACCAGAAAGGATAATTTATGTGTATAATTAACTTATCATAACAGTGAAAAGGACCAGGTGTCCTGAGGGAACAGTAAATGATCCTACAGAAAAAAGGACTAATTTCCTCCACTGACTATATGACAATCATTCACAAAGTGTGCTTAACACATATGGACATATGCTGTTATATGTTTTTCTCATATGGCTGTTGATTAAATTTCAGTATGACTCTGGGAAGCTTGAGCATTGTTGGGAGGGAAAAAAAACGGAATTGGGTTTTGTTTTGAGTGGTTTTTGAGCGCCAAAAATATGCCGACCAAGCGTGTTGAGAGTTATAGGCATTGGGAGAGACAACGAGAAACACATTTCAGAGAGCTAGACAGGATGGAGAATGAAAAAGAGAGGAGGGGGAAGGGAGGAGGGGATGAACTGGGATGGAACTGGTCCAAATTTCCAAGTTATTTTTTCCATGTCAACCCAGACCCCACAATCTTCCTTTTAAATACTTAGAAATGTACATTCTTTCCGCACAAAAGTGCTTGAATTGTATGTTTTTGTAAAAATATCTTTCATTGACAAAGTCACGGGTCCCTGCGCTCTGTAATCACCGGTAGGGATGGAAAGCAGCATCTTTTTTGGCTAAACCATCACAGAGGAGAGGGGACTTTAAACTGCTGGGTCTGCTTTGAACAACAGCACTGCATCCAAAACACACGAAAGGCAGCATTCATCTGAAAATAGACTCCCATATTGTGCTGTTTTTTCTTATTGCCCACAATGGCCCTTACACCCATCTCTTTAAACAACTTTTATGTAGCAACGAAACACGAAAGGAGGGACACCGGTCAAACCCAGCTGGACATGGAAACATGTTTATGGACATATAAAAAGGCTGAATCTAATAAAAATGCATTTATATTCCTGAAATTAAACAGCAATAAAAGCTGAAACGGATGAGTCACAATGCTTGGCAGAACAAGATGACAAAACTAACAGTAAATGAAAGCATTTTGGAAACCTTCAGGAGATGTTCTTGTTCCAGCCATTTCAAAAGTGTTCTTTCCATGTGCAATACTGATTTATACTATAAAGTACATGACTTGTTAGTTATTAGTCATTGTTACAAATTGATGCACATTCAAGAGTCGTTGATGTTTAGCAGCAGGAATTCTCTTAGATGTTCCTGGCCGTGTTTGCTTTGTGTTGACAGGAAAAGTGGTGACAAGACCAACGAATGCATCGCAAAGACATCTTACAGTGATGACACACTGATGTGGATGACTGGCTAGAGCAAGTCATCAACTAAAGCCTTGTAACCTGGACTTCATTAATCCCTCTTTCTTTTGTCTTTGCTGTTTGGTCACAGTCACACAACACATAGAGTTTATGTGTCAGTATACATGCTGATGTTTATTTAGATGATCTATTTCAGTTATACTGAACAATCAACACCACCAAGTACTGTGAGCTACATTAGCTTAGCACAAAAACTGAAAGACTTATGTACACCCCCCGTCAAAAGTTTTGAGACGGGTTCTAATTTATTTCAATGAGAAATGTCAAAACTTTTGACAGGGGGTGTATATTCACAATTGTACTCTAGGGCTTCATTTGTACTTAAAGGAATAGTTTATCATAATTTAGTTCTTTTGGACAGTAGAACAAGATGATTGAGCCCACTCTCATATCTCTATTTAAAACTAGAGCCAGTCAGCAGGTTAGCTTACATGAGCATGAAGACTGGAAGTAGCCGGTTTACTCTACCAGCATTTCTAAAATTCACTAACAGAACTTTTTCACAGCAGCTTTTTTGACATGAACTGGCAAAGACAAGTGTATTTAAAAACATCCATAAAGCTTTCTGGTCAGAGTCTTGATTTATGTCCTTAGTAGTACCTGTGTAGCCCACTTTTTCATATCAAAATGGCTGCTGTTAGAAAGGTAACACGCTATATTTCATTTGTTATGTTCATGGAAACAATAGTTATGTGTTGGAAGTAAAGAAGTGCTAAGTAAACCATTACAGTAACAGGTAACTTGATATTATTACAGCTTGGTTACTTCGCTGGTTATAATTGCATGCATTGTTAATTTGTGAGGTTTTTGTTTGTTTCCTTTGGACAGAGCTAAACTAGGTGTTTCCCTCTATTTTCAGTCTTTGTGCTAATGTAAGCTAACTGCTGGCTTTTCCTTCACTTTTAGCCTGTGGCATTAGAGCATGGAAGTAGGTTTTCTTAAAACATGGCAGGCTCTTGTGGTCTTCCTCCAGAAATTTTAAGTGTCAAACACTATTTCCTTCACATTGGTGGATTTTTATGCCCCAATTTGCGCCTTCTTTGCATGTGTCTGCATTGTTGTATGAGTCATTGTGGAGCATTTTTTCAAAGTGAAACTCATCGGCAATATTACATCTTTATTGGGGGGACAAACACTCTTGTACTAAATATTGAAGTGGATGTACTCCCATACCCAAAATATATGCACGTCTATGCATGACAGAGGTATCTTCATCTTACTCTCAGAGAAAGGGAATAAGTACATGTCAGAGAATGTGAAACTAATCCTCTAAACAGAAATCCAATCAAAGTGTGAATACGTGTGGCTCCAAAAATTGATAACTGTTTCCCGTTAACCCCAAGAGGCAATACAAACGGGCTAAAAAAATGAAACCAGTGCATTGTCCAAAAACTGCAGTTCCTCAAATGGCCACTTGAGGCTGGCTCCAAAAGCAAGCCAAACTCCATAGTTGCATGTTAAAATGTCCAACTTTACAGCAGAATTTAACATGTTTACAGCCTCTTTCAAGAAGCAGTTTTAGTCTCTATAGCTGATTTCCCTGTTGTTGACAACAGCACAGGGCGGGGATTTTTAAAAAGCTCACTCGGTTTTCGACTTCATCAGGAATTAAAAAGAGTATGGCTCTGCCAAGCTGAGCTTCAAAACTACTTTTCAGGAAACCGGCAGTTGACATCAGCGTGTTCGTCCATCTATGTATAAAGTCAGTGATCAATCCGCACAAACATTTTTCCACAGTGCAGGGTGAGACACTCTTTCAAGAGCTACATTAAACCACAAACCATCTAAACACACTGGTTCTTTATTTCCTATACTTTTTTGTGCATTCAGGCTGTATGTTCTGCCCATGCCGTCATCTACCGCTGGCCGCTAAGCAGTTCTACTGGAGCAGTTCAGGATTATGTACTTCTTTCACAGACCCCTTTTCAAATGTAAATATGATGAGAGCATTGTTTTAATTTCAATACGCATTTTCCCTGAAAGTACCCCAAGCCACCTTCTTGTCACAAAGCTGCCTCTAAATCTTCGGTGCTCACCACCCCACAGACAGCCAGTGTGGGTTGCTCCATCACCACGGGAGCGGTAACCGAAGTCTTCCAATAACTTCACCCACCACACACTGAACCTTCACATTCTATGCAACCACTTGGGGATATGGAAATGAGCGATGAGCCCACAAAAACCCAACTCCTGCACAGACCGGCGTTGGAACAGTGAAGGTGACATCCTTGGCTCCGCTAAAGGGACCACACTCGGGCCTGTTCCACCTCAAATACCTGGCCAGCAGACCGGGGATGGCCGAGTGCTGCTGCAGTGTGGTCCTTTGACGACCACTGCAAGTTTGAGAAGTGAAAGCCTTCCTTGTCACTGAGTGAAGCTTCACTGTCTACGAATTTCACCACCGGGCTCGGAAGATGTCTGGGCAGTTTGCTGCTGTTTGCTAAAAGACATCTGCTGTTGGGGAATGTCCGTGAGAGTGACTCGTTAGTAATCAAAAGCTCAGTGTCGACCAGAAAATCAACAGACAGGATGTGGAACTGTTTTCTTTGAAAATAAGCACCATGACTAATTTTTGCCCGAACTGGGACGGTTAAACGGCTCCACAACTAAGTCTGTTTCTAAGTGCCCTTTAGATTTAAAGCTTAACAGACACTTGTTTGAGATGGATGATCATTTAGAAGGATCTGGGCAGGCTCATATTGCTGCAGGCAGCTGCACTTTCCACTTTCTCTTACTGGGATAAAACATCCAATGGAATGATATTTTATTTAGTCGTGAAGCACACAAGCAACGACTGAGATGGTGAAAATGAGATTTATTTTATTGAGGTTTTTTTGACAGAAATAAGTCGATCAAAGCGCTGATCACAACCCAGAGATAACAAACAAAGGGATATGTGAGCCCAGAGAAGTGTGCTCCTTGAGTTTCAGCTGCTTATTAACCGACATTTAGTCTGTTAAATACGTCTATTAGTGGCTGAAAAATGCAGATGGTTTTCATTGTTCATGTGATTGCTATGACATGCTTGTTTATTCTAGACTCAAACCTTGAAACCCTTTACATGATCAAATGGGTCGCCTCTGTAAAGAAGCATGACCTCAGAACACTGTAGAGTCAGCATTACTCACTGAGCTGAGGTCCCACTAATAGCCTACAGTATGGCTGTTAACTGTATGTGTTCTGGATATATGATTCCACTTATTGTGATGAATGGCGTGAGTCATGAAGGTCTGTTTAAGACTTCACGACCGCCTGGGGAGACAGAGCCGAAGGAGCGTTCACCCCGACTGCTCAACTGTTTTTATACCACAGTCAGAACAGGGAAAAACAAAAGGGCCCCCCAGCCTAAACCTGCTCCGGAGAGGTATGAGCCAAAGTGCCACAAAGGACAACAGAAGAAGCCACAGAAGTGCATTACATCCAGCCTGGTGGAGAATTTAACTTATATTTTGATGATAGGATAAGATATACATTCTCTGCTCTCGACAAGTAGAAGTAGGAGGTCATATTTTAACTGCTGTATTCCAGTTTAGCTGAAGATGTGAGTGAATTTTTAACAGGGCAGGAATTTCTGCTGTTAATGTCTGATTTAATAGAAATATTTTTAACAAAGCCCTTTTCCAATTTTGATAAAACCACTCAGATTCTGGCAGCTGGCTAGGCTATATTGGAAAGAAGTTACTGAGATCATTAAAAGTGGTAGTTTTGGAGTCAGGGGACCAGAAAAACAAATCCCCTTTATATGAACTTTAATGAGCAGTAAAATGCAGGAAGATCCTAGTGCCTGGAAAAGAGACAAATAAAATTTACTCTAACTTTGCTGCACAGGGTTGCAGCACTGTTCCCTGTCCATGAGATGTATTTTTTTTAAGGCTTTAGTCACATTCTTGGCATTGATTGGAGTTGCACCCGAGCCTACAGACATATTTGAAACACATCAGCTCAGGCGCCAGCGCCTTATCAGCTATGTTTAGGGAGTAAAACATGTTGAATCTGTCAAATAATGAGCTACACAACAGCTGAGTCTGCCTTGTAAAAGTCAAATCAAGTTATCTTTATTTACAAAGAATATTTAAATCAACAGACTTTGAGCCAAAGTGCCGTCCAGTAAAGAAATAAGATTGGCATGAATTTATCTGCCAAGTTTATGATAAAAACCCACCACATTATATAAAATACTAATTTAAATATTAAGGTTAAGATCCCACAATGTTTTTTTTTTAATTTGACACATTTTCCCTAACACAAAAACTCTACAATATTTGTAATTTTGTACATTTACACAAGCAATTTAAATATTATTATTGAGGCACTACTCTCCAGCACTTAGGATGTGCTCTAACAAATTACCAAGGTAATTTTAAAATTAAAGGTAAGACTTTACAAAATTAGACATTGAATGAATGTAGAGGAAAGAGCTAGAAATTGTACCATTTAGACTGGTTTGTACAGAATTTAAATCATACCATAATGCCATCTAGTGGATGAGTAGTTTTACTACCAAACCATACCTTTGTCTTCATAGTGTATGGTGGTTTTTAATTAGGGATGGAACTAACATTATTTTATTTTTATTGTCGATTAATCTATTTGTTTATTTTCTTGATTAGTCAAATGTTGATCAGTGTTTCCTAAAGACCAACATGAAGTTTTCAAATGTCATTTTTTGTCCACGACGCAAACATATTCCGTTTATTGTTACAGAGGAGCAAAGAAAACTGAAAATATTTACATTTAAGAAGCTAGAATCAGAGAATTAAGATTATTTATTTTTCTAAAGAAATTACTCAAACCCATTAATTAATTAATTGTCAAAGTATTTGGACAGTAATTTGGCAGTTGACAAATCAGTTAATCAGTCAATTCTTGCAGCTGTAATTTTAATCATTTGAGTCATTCATCAATGGAAAGGACTTATTTCCCCCCCATTTTGATTTTGTTTATTTTGCCTTGCTGATGGTGCCCCCCAAGGATATCTATTTATCTAGAACTGTTTTTATTTTCATTTGCCAATATTTGGAACGTGTTTCATTAAAAAAAACGAAATAAATTATACCGCATTTCTAAAATGTGCTGCTATTTTTCACCGTGTTTGTAAAACTTTTTTAGTACCATAAAGTTTACAGGGAAAGATGAAAAAAAAAGGTCGGTGTCGCAGAATGATGACGCATTTGTAGCCGTTCATGAACGCCATGGCGGCTCATGCTAGCGAGCTAGAGATTGCAAAGAAGAATTTAACAGATGCGATAGGCGATAACGTGAAGCAGTAAGTAAATCTGTGTTTGTGTATATTTGCTGTTTGTGGGTTGGTATTTTGTCCCATTTGTTCGCCTCTTAAATACAGAACAATTTGTAAAGTACGCTGTTTTGCGCATTAGCACCTAGCTAGCATTTGCTAATGTTTGCAGCGTTGTTCTTCAGCAGCAG